>NC_134896.1:8390941-8403441 GCF_041734735.1 Babylonia areolata | reverse complement strand
AAAAGAAGAAGAAAAAGCAGGCATCGATGACAGACGCTGTTCAAAGAAGACTCCACAAGAATAACCTACAGGCGCTGCCCACGTTTTTTGGGGGACAGTATCAGTATCAGTATCAGTAGCTCAAGGAGGCGTCACTGCGTTCGGTCACTGAATCCATATACGCTACATCAAATCTGCCAAACAGTTGCCTGACCAGCAGCGTAACCCAACGCGCTTAGTCAGGCCTTGAGAAAAACAAAACAAAACAAAAAGTAGATAAATACATAAAAATACTACTACTACTACTACGACTACTACTACTACTATTTAAAAGGCGCAAAATCTTGATGTGGGCGACAGACTGTGGTCAATAAATGATAACTATAACGATAATGATAATGATGGTGATGATGATGACAATGATAATAGTAATGATATTCATGATATTCATGTTGATGATGATGATGAAGATGATGATAATAATTCTGAAAAAAAAACACCCTTCCACCTTCCAAATAGTAGTAGTAATAATAATAATAATAATCATAATAATCATAAGTATAATAATAATAATAATAATGACAAAACAAAAAGCCCTAAAAGGTTATCATTATAATTATTATTGTTGTTGTTCTAACTGCTATTATTATTATTATTACTGCTATTATTATTATTATTATTATTATTATTGCTATTATCATCATTATTATTATTAATACACTGCACCAATCAGCTGTTAAAGGCGGCAGGGGGAGAGAGGGGGAGAGAGGGGGTGGGGTGGAAGCATCAGATGTCGACCTTTGTATGTAACATAAACTCAAACGCGCTGATGAGTCCCTGAGACCAACATGAACTGACTTGAATTCAGCACAGCACTGTCTGCACGATTCTGCGAACTGCGTGCTTTGTGTGTGTGTGCGTGCGTGCGTGCGTGCGTACGTGCGTGCGTGCGTGCGTGTGTGTGTGTGTGTGTGTGTGTGTGTTTGTGTGTGTGTGTTATTATTTGTGTGTTGTTTTTTTTGTACCTTAACATTTTATATTTTATTCATTTACCTGGTTTATTTTTTATTGTACAATATCATATATCATATTATATTATATATTATATTATGTGTTGTGTTGTGTTAATTCCCGCAGCATCTGGCAAGCTCTTCAAGGCCTGAGCAGTACTCATCATCATTATGATGATAATGATGATGGTGATGATAACGATTGATAATTATGGTTGTTTTTGTTTTCCTATATTTTATTTTCATTTCTTTTCATTTCTTTTCTATTTTATTTTCATTTTATATTTGCTGTAGAGCGGATGTAGTGCAGTGTACTGATGGGTCAGTCTGCACGCTTTGACGCCTTTCTTGAAGCTGGAACTGTTCATGTTGGTTCCTCGTCTATGTTACACTCGTTGTTCTTCAATGTGTTTTGTTATTGTTTCTGTTGTAGCTATAATCATTATTATTATTGTTATTGTTGTTGTTGTTGTTATTATTATTATTATTATCAGCATTGTCATTATCATTATCATCGTCATCATCATTTGTTATTATTATTATTGTTGTTGTCACTATTATTGTTATTATTATTATGATCATCATCGTCGTCGTCGTCGTCGTTGTTGTTGTCGTCGTCATCATCATTATTATTATTATTATTATTATCATCATCACCGTTGTTGTTTTTATCATCATCATTGTCATCACTATTATTATTATTATTATTATTATCGTTGTCATCATCATCACCATCATCATCATCATTGTCATTATTATTATTATTATTAATATTATTATTATTATCATCATCATCATCATCATCGTTGTTGTTGTTGTTATTATCATCGCCATCATTATCATTATTCAAAACATTTTGATATGCTTTATTTATTCGTTTACTCCTTCATTCATTTAAGTTGTTAGCTATAGCGAGCTAGCTATAAAGCAAGTCAGCTGGTCATTTTTTTCAAACTGTAGAGCGTTCCATTACTTATCCGTAGTCAAAAAGAAGATTAGACCGCAGGAGTGTTCCGTGCTGACATGACATAGATGCACGTCACATGATCTGTGCTCTCGAAGTTGATTGGCTCTCCGGAATTTCGAGCAACAAGGCGATCGAGACAGGCAGAACGTGCGAAACAGGAGGCTTCTCTTTCGATTTTTTTGCTCATATTTTGTTCTTTTTACATTGCGCACATATTGTACAGAGTTTGGTTGTAACAATGAAGGCTGTGAACTGAATAAATGGGGCACAGCGCATGTTTGCTGCTTCTGCCGATGTTGATCGCCTTTGGCACTGCTCGCAATTTCGAGTAAAAGTTTAATGCGCATGCGCAAGATCCAAGATGGCCGTGGAACTCTCCAGCGGTCTATTCCCATCCACGATCTGGCGGATATTTATTTACTTTCTTCTTTCTGGTCAAACTTTTCTTCTTCTTACCTTGTTGTTTTCTCAAGGCCTGACAAAGCGCGTTGGGTTACGCTGCTGGTCAGGCATCTGCTTGGCAGATGTGGTGTAGCGTATATGGATTTGTCCGAACGCAGTGACTCCTCCTTGAGCTACTGAAACTGAAACTTGTTGGTGATGTATTTGTTGTTTGAGTTGTCATCTTTTATTTTTTTCATATTTATCTTAGGTTCGTTCATTATCTGCTTGATTAGCCATTTAGTTCATCGTTTATGAGATTCCTTTGTTTTACTTCAGGTCTGTTTTTTTTTTTTGTTTTGTTAATTTTTATTTTATTTTATTTTTTTACGTACTTGATTAGCTGATCCATTTGTTTTCGTTTGAATTTGCATCTGGTTCCTTTTCATACATATATATCGATTTATTTATTTGTTTATTTATTTTCTAAAGTTTCATGTTTGCAGGTTTTCATGGAGAGAGAGAGAGAGAGACAGAGACAGACAGACAGACAGATACACAGAGGAAGAAAGAGCAAAAACGCAAATACTATTTGTTATTCTTATTATTCATATTATTCGTATTCTTCTTCTTCTTCTTATCACTATTATTATTATTATTATTATTGCTGTTGTTGTTATTTACATAATATCTATCGTTATTATCATTTCTAAATTCATATTATTAACTTGGCACTCAACGTTTCACTGAAAACCCCCCAAAAAAAACAATCCCCCCCCACACAAAAAAAAAACCCGTTTATGTTGAGAATTACGTCAACAGCGCACTTTTTTTATTTTTTTTTTTTTTATAGGAAAAACAGTCATTTTCCGGCATCACTTTTGTAAGAACCAGTGGCCGGAAACTCATGGCAGACGTCAACATCAAACATCTAGCAGACGTCAAATCTAACGCCTGTTAAAAAAAAAATGTCATCAAGGTGACAAAATTAACACGTGCATGTGCCAGGTGTCAACATCATCTGGATTACGCACGGCAACATCGTTCGGTATTTAAAATAAGGAGTGTACACATAGCTCAATTCACGGGAACAGTTCTGATAAAAAAAAGGGGGGGCAATTCAGTTCAGTTACTCAACCAGGCATCACTGCGTTCAGACAAATCCATATACGCTACTCCACCTCTTCTAAGCAGATTCCTGACCAGCTGACGTAAACCAACGCGCTTTGTCAGGCCTTGAGAAAAAAAGGATACATACAGATAAATAGTCATTAAATTAATGAATAATGAAATTAGAATAAATAAGTAAATAAATCTAGAAACAATGAAATAAAAATAAGTAGGCAAATAGACCGTTTTTTTTACTTCTGCCATGTTTGCAGTCATACTCCGTTCTTTAGTAAGATAATACACACCACAACCTTCACCACAACAATAATCACAGCTTCTATCAGTTCAATCTTAAGTTCGAGGATTTTGGTCTTTCTAGGGACAGTTCGTTGATGTCTGGAAAGATGAATGATAGAGATGCTAACCTGGTTGCGATGACAGCACGCGCATTGCCCGTCCCTGATTTCTATGCGAGTGTATAAGTCTTCTAGGAATGGTGATAGCACAACTGAATACCCAGATTCAAACACTCCACTGTTGGACGCCGTTCTTTCTCTGTTCTCTGGACCTTGTATTTGGAATGAACTTCCCCTTTCGCTTCGTCAGGTTTCCGAACTCATCTCTTTCAAGTCTGGCCTTAAAACCCATCTCTTCCCAAAATAGCCTCCCTTCCCTGCCTCTTCCTTGTCTTCAGTTATAGAATTATGCAAGCGTGTGAATGACTGGTGTGAAAGCGCTTAGATTCGTCTCTGCACGAGGTTCAGCTCTATCTAATAATATCTATCATTATAATAACTGCTGTGCGAGTGATCGAAAGCATGACAAACAGATCCAACCCTGTTCTGTGGGGATTATAAATAGTAAAGAGTGGTAACTCTCTCCATTCACAAGGTACACAACTTCAAGTCAGTGCTGCTTACGCTACCGATTCAGCTGGCTTGAACTTGTGTACCTTGTGAATGGAGAGAGTTACCACTCTTTACTATTTGTTAATCATTTCATCTCCTGGCCTCATTATTTGTTGATCAGTCTCCAATTGAAAAACCACCGAGGCAACCATGTATTCGTTCTGTATTGTCCATGTGTTCTGTGTGGCTTGTTCAGGATTAAAGAGGCTATGCCAGTCTTAAATAAAAGCTAATTTGTTTGCACATTTCTTCTGTCTTTGCTGCTGTGTGCACATGTCAGATGATCGGTATAAGGACAGACCCGGTGTTTCATTTTTAGAGGAAGTGTCTGGGTTTGTTCCAATGTACCTTTTACTTACCTGTGTAAGTAAGGAGAATTCTGTGCATGTGTGTGTGTGTGTGTGTGTGTGTGTGTTGTGTGTGTGTGTGAGGGGGAGGTGGGGGTGCAGGGAGGAGGTGAGATAGAGGATGAGGTATGTGAGTGTATGCATGCCTACACTGTGGGAGCATCAGGATATTGGAACGTATATATTATATATATATATCTTTGTATATATGTGTGTGGGGTTGGGGGTGGGAGATATGGACGTGTGTGTGTGTGCTTGTACAAGTAAGTGTTCATCTGTGTGTGTGAGTGTATGTGTGCGTGTGCGTGTTTGTGTGTGTGTGTGGGTGTGTGTGCCGTGGAAGCTGCGATACATAGACTAGAAACTCCGAGTGTGTGGAGGAGGGGGTAGAGGAGGTGCAGGGAAATTTGTGGTGTGTGTGTGTGTGTGTGTGTGTGTGTTGGAGCTCATGTACGTTTATATGTATTTGACTGTGCTTTCATATCTATGAAACTGCGTTTTGGGGGCATATCTGTTATGCATGTGTGGGTGTATGTGTGAATGTGTGTCTTCATGTTTTATATTTATTTGCTTATTTATCATCATTGTTGTCTTATTTATTTAATTATTTATTATTATTATTATTATTATTATTATTATTATATTTTATCATTATTTTCATTACTACTATCTTTTTTTTTTCCATCATAATTATTATTTATTTATTTATGTATGTACGCTTCTCTCTCTCTCTCTCTCTCTCTCTCTCTCTCTCTCTCTCTCTCTCTCTCTCTATATATATATATATATATATATATACATATATATAGATATATATATGTATATATATATATACCTTTTTTTTTTTCTCAAGGCCTGACTAAGCGCGTTGGGTTACGCTGCTGGTCAGGCATCTGCTTGGCAGATGTGGTGTAGCGTATATGGATTTGTCCGAACGCAGTGACGCCTCCTTGAGCTACTGATACTGATACCGATACCTGTGTGCTAGCTGAATCGGTAGCGTAAGCAGCACTGACTTGAAGTTGTGTACCTTGTGAATGGAGAGAGTTACCACTGTTTGCTATTTGTTAATTATTTCATCTCCTGGCTTCATTATTTGTTAATTCCCTATGGGGATTATAGCTATAGAAACTGGTGGTCGAACGTTGCAGGTAAGGTTGGTAGAAATTTCCCAACATTTCATTCAAAGAGAGAGAGAGAGAGAGATCAGTAGCTCAAGGAGGCGTCACTACGGTCAAATCCATATACGCTACATCAGATGCCTGACCAGCAGCGTAACCCAAACGCGCTTAGCCAGGCCTTGAAAAAAAAGAAAGAAAAAGAAAAGAATAAAATAAATTAATATGTCATGCTGTGTCCCTGTGTGTGCAGACTCCCTGTAGTCCCCCCCTCCCCCCTCCCTCCTGATATGTCATGCTGTGTCCCTGTGTGTGCAGACTCCCTGTAGTCCCCCCCCTCCCCCCTCCCTCCTGATATGTCATGCTGTGTCCCTGTGTGTGCAGACTCCCTGTAGTCCCCCCCCTCCCCCCTCCCTCCTGATATGTCATGCTGTGTCCTTGTGTGTGCAGACTCCCTGTAGTCCCCCCCCCTCCCTCCCTCCTGATATGTCATGCTGTGTCCCTGTGTGTGCAGACTCCCTGTAGTCCCCCCCTCCATCCTGATATGTCATGCTGTGTCCCTGTGTGTGCAGACTCCATGCAGTCCCCCTCCCCCCCTCCCTCCTGATATGTCATGCTGTGTCCCTGTGTGTGCAGACTCCATGCAGTCCCCCTCCCCCCTCCCTCCTGATATGTCATGCTGTGTCCCTGTGTGTGCAGACTCCCTGTAGTCCCCCCCCTCCCCCCTCCCCCCTCCCTCCTGATATGTCATGCTGTGTTCCTGTGTGTGCAGACTTCCTATAGTCCCCCCCTCCCTCTCTCCTGATATGTCATGCTGTGTCCCTGTGTGTGCAGACTCCCTGTAGTCCCCCTCCCCCCTCCCTCCCTCCTGATATGTCATGCTGTGTCCCTGTGTGTGCAGACTCCCTGTAGTCCCCCCCTCCCTGCCTGCTGATATGTCATGCTGTGTCCTTGTGTGTGCAGACTCCCTGTAGTCCCCCTCCCCCTCCCTCCTGATATGTCATGCTGTGTCCCTGTGTGTGCAGACTCCCTGTAGTCCCCTCCTCCCCCTCCCCTCCTGATATGTCATGCTGTGTCCCTGTGTGTGCAGACTCCCTGTAGTCCCCCCCTCCCTCCTCCCCCCTCCCTTCTGATATGTCATGCTGTGTCCCTGTGTGTGCAGACTCCCTGTAGTCCCCTCCCCCTCCCTCCTGATATGTCATGCTGTGTCCCTGTGTGTGCAAACTCCCTGTAGTCCCCCCCCCCCTCCCTCCTGATATGTCATGCTGTGTCACTGTGTGCAGACTCCCTGTAGTCCCCCCCCCTCCCTCCTGATATGTCATGCTGTGTCACTGTGTGTGCAGACTCCCTGTAGTCCCCCCCCTCCTCCCTCCCTCCTGATATGTCATGCTGTGTCCCTGTGTGTGTAGACTCCCTGTAGTCCCCCCCCCCCCCCTCCCTCCTGATATGTCATGCTGTGTCACTGTGTGCAGACTCCCTGTAGTCCCCCCCCCCCCCTCCCTCCTGATATGTCATGCTGTGTCACTGTGTGCAGACTCCCTGTAGTCCCCCCCCTCCTCCCTCCTCCTGATATGTCATGCTGTGTCCCTGTGTGTGCAGACTCCATGCAGTCTATGGAGGAGTGTCCCCCGTCGGCCAGCAGCATGGAGCCCCCTCTCCCCCACCACCGCGACCCCCCTCCTCCGGGCCACGGCCTCTACCTGGCCACACCGCCCCCTCCCCCTTCCCTCCCCCCGGCCTCTGACGCGGCCCGGCCTCAGTACGACCCCCAGAGCGCGGCCTCCTACCCCATGAGCTCTTCCTCATTCGTTGGCGGCGGAGGCGGTGGTGGAGGGACCCTGACCTCCAGCCTGGGGTCCATGTCTGCCATGGACTCCCTCAACGCCATGGGTGGGGCCTCCATGGCTGGGGGATCCATGGGCCCGGGGTCTCTGGGGTCCATGTCCATGTCCTCCATGGCCTACGGCGGCCAGGGGATGCCCATGGGAGGCATGTCCATGCACGGCTCCATGACGTCCCCGGCGTTCGGCATGGGCGGAATGGGGCTGGGAGGGGGAGGAGGCGGCGGCGGGATGGGCGGGATGGGCTCAGCCTCCATGGCGCCGATGGGGTCTGGCGGGGCCATGGGCGGCGTGATGGGCGGGATGGCGGCGGCGGCGGTGGCGGCGGGGATGAACGGGCTGGGCAGGCCCCCGATGGACGTGATGTCCATGAACCGGGCCCGCCACGACAAGACCTATCGCCGCTCCTACACGCACGCCAAGCCGCCCTACTCGTACATCTCGCTCATCACCATGGCCATCCAGCAGGCGCACACCAAGATGTGCACGCTGAGCGAGATCTACCAGTTCATCATGGACCTCTTCCCCTTCTACCGCCAGAACCAGCAGCGCTGGCAGAACTCCATCCGCCACTCGCTCTCCTTCAACGACTGCTTCGTCAAGGTGCCCCGCACCCCGGACAGGCCCGGCAAGGGCAGCTACTGGACCCTGCACCCGGACTCGGGCAACATGTTCGAGAACGGCTGCTACCTGCGGCGGCAGAAGCGGTTCAAGTGCCCCAAGAAGGAGACCCTAAGGCAGGAGGCGCGGGTCGGGGGCATGGGCAATGACTGCGATGACCTGGACGCCAGCGAGGCCTCCGTCACCAACGGGGGGATGGAGGAGGTGGAGGATGTGCCCCCACCCCGCGCCATGTCGGCAGCCCCGCCCCTCGGCTCCGGCTCCCCGTCCCTGGCCCGGGGGGTGGAGGGGGGCAACCCCCCTTCCAACCTCCCCCCGAACCCCCAACATCACTCCCACCACCAGCACCACGCCGTGCAGCCCAAGTCGGAGGTGGAGAGTCAGCAGCATGACCTCCAGCAGCATGACCTCCAGCAGCATGACCTTCAGCAGCAGCACGCGGGGATGACGCCGCTGTCGTCGTCGTGCGGCCAGGACCTCAACACGGGCCTCAGCTCCCTGCCCCACGACGTGCACGAGTCCAAGCCCCTGGGATCCTACTCCCTGGGTCACCTCCCCCACCACGCCTCCCCCCATCTCCACCAGCACCACCACCTTGAGCACCAGCAGCACCACCACCACCAGGGTCTGTCCCCCCAGGAACAGCAGCAGCAGCAGCAGCACATGTCGGCCCAGCACCCCTCCATGCTAACTGGGGGTCTGAACCCCAACCCCTCGTTCAGCCACCCCTTCTCCATCACCAGCCTCATCTCGGAAGGCTCCAAGATGTACGAGTCCATGGGCTACAGTTACCCGCCCGTGTCGCCCCTCACCTTACCCAAGGACCCCTCCTCCTCCCTGGCCTCCTCCGCCTCCGCCATGCTGCCGTCTGAGGGTTACTACAAGACCTACCAGGCTTCTGCCGGCTTGTGACCCGTGCCCTGCTCCTGACGCCCGCCAGGATAGATGACGTAGCCGCCACTGGACAGACCTGGCCGGGTGGGTGAGTGCAAGGGGGCGGGGGCGAGGGGTGGTGGTGAGAGACAGCCCCGGTGTGTACGCACACCCTGCAGTGTTAACCTCCAGCAAGGATTCCCGGCATCCCCCCACTTCCGGTACCAGAGGACTATGGCTACAGTAGTGGTGTTGGTAGAAAGCGGAGTTTGCTGGACTGTCTTACCACCCAGGATGACGACACGGCGTGGACAGACACCGTGACGTTGGTTATATGACGTCACGGCGTGGACAGACACCGTGACGTTGGTTATATGACGTCACGGCGTGGCCTGACACTGTGACGTTGGTCAGCTGACGTCAGAGCGTGGACACACACACACACACACACACACACACACACACACACACACTCTGTGATTGCTTGACAGCCCCATCTGGTTGGACAACCTCCTCAGTGGCACAGTGTCAGGTGCGTTTGGAGAGAGACAGACGCTCACTGGTTCAGCAGGCAGTGCCGGTGTGTGGGTGTAGGGGTGGGTGTGGGTGTGGGGGTAAGGGTGCCTCGTGGTCAGTCACAGTCCCTGAATATGTGGCAGGAAGGTGGTTAGTGGTGGTGGTGGTGGTGGTGGTGGTTCGTGAGTTCAGTTTGCCTCCCAGAGAAAATGTTCTACTAGGTTGGTCAGTGATGCTTTTGGTTCTTATTGATTCTCGCGGTCCTGGCCTGTGTACTTTGAATTGAACGACAATCTGCTGCTGTTGTGGTTGTGTGTGTTCGGTGTGTGTGGCGTGTCCGTCACAGTCTGCCCGTCACGGTGTGTGCCCAACGCAGTGTGCCCGAAACAGTGTGTGCCCAACACGGTGTGTGCCCGACACGGTGTATGCCCGTCACAGTGTGTGTGCCCGACACGGTGTATGTGCCCGTCACAGTGTGTGTGCCCGTCACGGTGTGTGTGCCCTAGACACTGTGTATGTGCCCGTCACAGTCTGCCCGACACGGTGTGTGTGTGTGTGCCCGTCACGGTGTGGAGAAGCCATTGACATTGACGTCCTGTAGGCTGTTGTTCTGGCCACGGCTTCACAGATTGTTGGGCTTCTCTCGTTTCGTGGCAACGTCATCTTTATCCGACAGTACACTGCACACCTAAACCCACCACCCCCCCCCTCCCCTCCCCTCCCCCCGAAAAAAAACCCAGCAAAAAACAAACAGCTTCTGTGTGTGTATCCCCCCCCCCCACCCCCCTACCCCTCTCTCTCTCTGTTACACACACAGACAGACGTGCAGATACACACGCAGACATACACACACATTTCTGCTCATGAAATTGAAGAGACGTTTTGAAAAAAAAAAAATATATATATATATATGTATATATATATATATTTCTCTTTCTTTTTCTTTCGTTTTTTTTTCTCTCTCCGGCTTCTGACCTTGATGGATGAAGACAATCACGCCCCCCAAAAAACAGAACGCAAAGAAACTTTGGTCACACTGTTGTGAGCGTGGGTTTGTCAGCATCCGGCCGAGGTCTGTAATAATGGCTACTTCACGCAAAGGCCTTTGCAAATTGTGAGCGGACTCTTTTATACTGTACGTAGCCTATTGTATACTCATAACTTCGGGTACAAACCTGAAACTTGACAGCAGCTTTCCGTGCAGAAAAACCAACCGAACGCCATTGTATAATATCGTGGACGATTCCCCCCCCCCCCCCTTTTTTTTTTTCCTTTTTCTTTTTATAGCAGATTTCACAGAACCGAAAATGCGTGCGTGAGTCTGTATGTGCTCTTGGTAATGATTTATTTTTTAACCGTAAACTTGAGGCTGCTCTTGACTGAGTTGGCCTGTCATTGTTTAGTGACCAGCAATGTGTGTGAAAATGTGTGGTTTTGGCTGCTCTTAACTGAACTGGCCTGCGAAAGATATGTGACTTGCAAATGTGTGTGAAAATGTGTGATTTTAGCTGCTCTTAACTTAGTTGGGCCGAAGTGGCGAATCATTCGCAGTACCTCTCGTGGAGGTGACGCATTGCTATTGAAACGAACTGGCAGAGCTGAAGGTGGTCTTCTTTTTGTAGCAAACGTTTTAGCAGGCTGCTCTTATATGAGCTGACCTTCCATTGCTGAATGATTCGCAGTGTGTGTGTGTGTGTGTGTGTGTGTGTGTGTGTGTGTGCGTGCGTGCGTGCGAGTGTGTACTTTGCGATGGTTTTTAGCGAACTTTTGGCTGCTCTTTAAATAAATGGGTGGTTCTGAAAGTGTAGAGAGAATGTCAGTGTGTGTGTGTTTTGTTGGGTGGGTGGGTGTGAGAAAGTGTGCTCCTGATGAAGTTGAAATGTTTATTTTTTTCCATGTTGCTCTAACTGAATTGGTCATCAGTGCTTAATGATTAACAATGATTATGTTTTTGCTTCATGGCCATTTTTAGCGAGCCTGAGACTGCTCTTAACTGAGTCGGTCGTCAGTACTGGATGATTTACTCTGATTATGGTTTCGCTTTTATGTGCTTTATGACGATTTTAGCATGCTTGAGGCTGCCCTGAATTGAGTTGGTCGTCAGTGCTTAATGTTACACAATGATAATGCTTTTGTTTCAAGGCGATTTTAGCGAACATGAGGATGCTCTTAACTGAGTTGACCTGAAAGTGTTGCAAGCTGACACTGTGATTGCGCAGACTTGGATGATTATAGCGAACTTGAGGCTGCTCTTTACTGAGTTGGTCGTCAGCGCGGAATGATTTACAATGATTGTATTTTTTTTCCCTACGGCAATTTTAGCGAGCTTCAGACTGCTCTTAATTGAGTTGGTCGTCAGCGTTGAATGATTTACAATGATTGTGTTCCTTTCCTATGCCTTAAAAAAAAAAAGTTGTTTTTTAAATTTTTTTAAGCGAACTTGATGCTGCTTTTAAATGAGTTGGTCGTCAGCGACTGAATGATTTAAAATGATTGTGTTCTTTTCTTGACTTAAAAAACAAAACCAAACCAAACGCAACCTTTTCGTGAGCTCGAGGGTGCTCTTGACTGCGTTTGCATGAAAGTCCTGGGTGATACATAAAGTGAGAATGTGGCTGTGCATTTTATGATGATTTTGAGCCTGACTTGAGTCTGCTCAGTCTTAACTGAGCTGGCCCGAAAGTGCTGAATCATTTGCAAGTACCTCTCGGAGAGGTAATGTGTTGCTAAATTAATGGAACCACGTGCTGTTTTCAGAACTGAATATAATCTTTTATAGCGAACTTTTAGCATGCTGCTCTTAACTGAGTTGGCCCGAAAGTGCTGAAT
>NC_134896.1:8385941-8388441 GCF_041734735.1 Babylonia areolata | reverse complement strand
CTCTCTCCGCCCCCCCTCTCTCTCTCCGCCCCCCCTCTCTCTCTCCGCCCCCCCCTCTCTCTCTCCGCCCCCCTCTTTCTCTCCGCCCCCCCCTCTCTCTCTCCGCCCCCCTCTCTCTCCGCCCCCCCTCTCTCTCTCCGCCCCCCTCTCTCTCTCCGCCCCCCCCCTCTCTCTCCGCTCCCCTCTCTCTCTCCGCCCCCCTCTCTCTCTCCGCCCCCCTCTCTCTCTCCGCCCTCTCTCCCAGTCTCTCTCTCTTCATCTCTCTCTCTCCCTCTCTCTCTCCGCCCTCTCTCTCACTCCCTCTCTCTGTCCGCCCTCTCTCTCTGCCCTCACTCTCTCTGCCACCCCCCCCCCTCCCTGTGGGTGTGGGTGTGGGTGTGTGTGTGTGGTCAGAACGAGTGATGTTAACAACGGGTGTTATTGTGATGAATTTTTTTTTTTTTAAACCGTGCGGGCATACAACGTACGGTAAACACTTGTGACATGACTGCCTTCAAGGGTAGTTCTTGCTCGTTTCGTGTTATTAGTAGTAGTTGTTGTTTTTTCTAGATACGACACCACCCCCACCCCACCCCCCAAACACACACACTTTCTCCTGTTCGCTCTATTTCTTCACCTCCACCCGTATATCTCTTATTCCCTCCCGACGACACCTCCTCCCCCCCGCACCCCCACCCCCCCCAACACACACACTTTCTCCTCATCGCTCTATTTCTTCACCTCCACCCGTATATCTCTTATTCCCTCCCGACAACACCCCCCCCCCCCCCCACCCCCCCAACACACACACTTTCTCCTCATCACTCTATTTCTTCACCTCCACCCGTATATCTCTTATTCCCTCCCGACGACACCTCCTCCCCCCCACCCCCCAACCCCCACCCCCCAACAACACACACACTTTCTCCTCATCGCTCTATTTCTTCACCTCCACCCGTATATCTCTTATTCCCTCCCGACGACACCCCCCCCCCACCCACCCACCCCCAACACACACACTTTCTCCTCATCGCTCTATTTCTTCACCTCCACCCGTATATCTCTTATTCCCTACCCCCCAACACACACACTTTCTCCTCATCGCTCTATTTCTTCACCTCCACCCGTATATCTCTTATTCCCTCCCGACGACACCCCCCTCCCCCCCACGCCCCAACACACACACACTTTCTCCTCATCGCTCTATTTCTTCACCTCCACCCGTATATCTCTTATTCCCTCCCGACGACACCACCTCCCCCCCACCCCCCAACACACACACTTTCTACTCATCGCTCAATTTCTTTCACCTCCACCCGTATATCTCTTATTCCCTTCCGACGACACCTCTCCCCCCCCCCCCCCCAACACACACACTTTCTCCTCCTCGCTCTATTTCTTCACCTCCACCCGTATATCTCTTATTGCCTCCCGACGACACCCCCCCCACACCCCCCAATACACACACTTTCTACTCATCACTCTATTTCTTCACCTCCACCCGTATATCTCTTATTGCCTCCCGACGACACCCCCCTCCCCCCCCCACCCCCCAACACACACACTTTCTCCTCATCGCTCTATTTCTTCACCTCCACCCGTATATCTCTTATTCCCTCCCGACGACACCCCCCTCCCTCCCCCCCCCCCCCCAACACACACACTTTCTCCTCATCGCTCTATTTCTTCACCTCCACCCGTATATCTCTTATTCCCTCCCGACGACACCCCTTTTTTTTCTCCACCTCCCACCCACCACCACCCCCCAACACCACACACACACTATTTCTCTGTGTCTTATCTTATAAAATATTATATTTCATATCACCCATGTTAATATATTCTTATTTGCCTTACTGCCGTACATATCATCTATCATCCTCCACACCATCCATATCTCTCATAAAAACACACATTATTACTTAGTGCGCTTTGTGTTGCGAGTGCCTCGCAGGTCGTTTATAATCTCTTATTATTCTGGACGTATAACGAAGACGTCCTCACCACAGAATCTACATCTATTCCGGAACAATGTTGACATTTCCTGCTTGTTGTTTTTTTGTTTGTTTTTTGTTGGAGGCTATCACCGATATTTTTCATTACATACAGTTTTCTGATTAATCGTTCGGACATATTTGACCAACTCGCGGTCCTGATCGAAATGCCTGAGCGGCGAGTCAGCCTGACCAATACAGCCAACACAATTGTAACTCATCACTCTATACCCTTCAACCCCCTCCCCCCGCCCCATTTCCCCCCTGCCCCGCAGCCCCCCCCCCTTCTCCCACCTCACCACCCTCCACCACCACACCACGCCGCGCCCGCCCGCCATCCCGTCTCTTTGAGTGACATTCACCGTGCGACCACGGGTCAGATTGACTGAAGGACATGCTCCCCACGTATGCCATTACTTTGTGCTTCTTTTTCTCAACACCTACCCACACTGGGCATTTACATCAGCACTCCTGTGTGTGGTGTGTGTCTGTGTGTGCGTTGTGTGTTGTCTGTAGTGTGTTATCTT
>NC_134896.1:8378441-8380941 GCF_041734735.1 Babylonia areolata | reverse complement strand
TAAGCAGATTTTTCCTTTTTTTTTTCTTTTTATTATTAAAACGACAGCAACAACAAAAAACACACGATAATCATGAACGCGAGTTTTGATTTATGATGAAATATCTTCTGACTGACTAAACCACTCATTTTGTTTTATTCTTTGTGTTCACGGCAATAACAATGACTATGTTGATGGTGGTGTTGTTGTTGATGATGATGATGATGATGATGATAATGATGGTGATAACATATCGCTGCCAGCTGACAATCATGTTATGGAAATTGTGTATACTTTCTTTATGCTCTCAAAACTACTGCTTCAAATGTGATTCGCGCCCAGAGACGAAACAATTGAAACGATGTACATGACTGTACAGCCATTCCATGGTTGCTTGGTCAAGGGACAGTTTTCTGTATTCGGATGATTCTTCTTTCGTTGTGAGAATTCAGTTTCTTTTGTGTGTGTGTGTGTGTGTGTGTGTGTGTGTGTGTGTGTGTGTGTGTTGTGTTGTGTGTGTGTGTTGTGTGTGTGTGTGTGTGTTGTGTTGTGTGTGTGTGTGTGTGTGTGTGTGTGTGTGTGTGTGTGTGTGTGTGTGTGTTGTTTGGTGTGTGTGTTGTGTGTGTGTGTGTTTGTGTGTGTGTGTGTGTTGTGTGTGTGTGTTGTGTTTGTGTGTGTGTGGTGTGTCTGTGTTGTGTGCTGTGTGTGTGTTGTGTGTTTGTGTGTGTGTGTGTGTGTGTGTGTGTTTGTTGTGTTGTGTTGTGGTGTGTGTGTGATTTCCATTTTATGTTGAAGTTTCGGGCTGTGGTTGTATTGGTCTCACTTGTCGAAATGCCCTTCGTTTTTGGATTGAAATCAGTTCAGTGTGTTTTATGTATCGACTCGCTCTGTCGTTTATCAGCTGTACTTCTTCCTAATCTGCTCATTTTCTGATTGCTGCCTAACAAAAAGAGATTATTCTCTATAATCATTATTATTATTATTATTATTATTATTCTACACACACATTATCATCCCTATTATTATATCCATTTTATACAATGTACATTGGTTTATTTCCCTGATGTGTTGAAGTTATGCTTGTCAGGGTTTTTTTTGTCCAAGCGGTAAAAAAATAAAATACCAAAAGCAAACGAAAGTTTTCTCGTTGTCATTGTTTTTGTTTGTTTGTTGGTTGGTTTTTTTTTTTACCCAACAATTCACTTAAAAAGATAGAAAAATAAAGAAAGAAGGAAAAAAAAAAAGAAAAGAAAAAAAAAAAAAGAAAAAAACGCCCGCAAAATTCCGGTGGAACCCCTCTGTGTCTGCCTGTCTCTGTCTCTGTCTGTCTCTCACTGTCTCTGTCTCTGTCTCTCTCTCTCTCTCTCTCTCTCTCCCTCCCTATTCCTACCCCCACCCCCACCCCTCTCACTTAAGCAAAGAAGCCAAGCTGTAGACAAATACATGACAGAGATAAGTCGAAACACTATACTCATTTGCAATTGCACAGTTGCATAATTCCGTTGATAGAAAATGCTTGTTTTATTTTTATTTTATTTTGTTTTATTTTTTGTATCATATTTGTCTCTTTGTTTTTCCTTATTGGACGGCAAAAAGTTTGCCTGCCTTTTGCTTTGTGAACAAACCTGCATTGAGAAATTTCTTTTTGTCTTATTGGTTACTGGAACATGATCTGGTGACAGTTGTTTGCATTCGCACCTGTAATTGGTAAAGATTTTTTTTTTATTCCAGTATGAACTGTGTTCCTTCATCGTTCAACTTTGTTGTTGTTGTTGTTGCTAATGTTGTTGTTGTTGTTGTTGCTGTTGTTGTATAAAGCGTCGGTTTCAAGCAGAAACTCCATGTTTTTTTTGTGTGTTTTTTTTCTTTTTTTCATTAATGTAGCCATTGACACAGACGGTACTGTTTGTCGACCAGTTTCATATGACATTTTGTGGACGCATTGCTACTTTTTTCTTTGTTTTTTTGTCTTAATTAATGTTTGTGCACTTCTTTCAAGTTCTCTGATTGATTGAAACATGGTTTTGTACACAACTTTCATGAAAGAGAAAAAAATCTGTCTCTTTGACAGTATCAATTCGCAGCAAAAAGTAAAAAAAGAAAGAAGGAAAGAAGAAGAAGAAGAAGAAAAAAAAAGACAATAAAGCTTTATTCCATTGATTGATTGCGTGTGTGTTACTTTGCTCTGTGATGTTAACTTGCTTTCTCTCTCTCTCTCTCTCTGTGTCTGTGTGTCCCCACACACGCGCGCGCGCGTACGCACACACGCACACACACACACGCATATACATACACACGCGCGCGCACACACATTCGCCCACACACGCTAATATCAGTCCTGAATCAGCGTGACACATCAGCCATAATAATACGTTCACTTTTGGTAACCCCCCCCCACACACACACACACCATACACACACACACACACACCATACACATACACATACACACACACCATACACACACACACACACCATACACACACACACACACACCATACACACACACATACACACACAC
>NC_134896.1:8355941-8358441 GCF_041734735.1 Babylonia areolata | reverse complement strand
AAAAACTGTAGTGACTAACAGTAAATAATAACATGAGTTACAACAGTGAGTTAAACATCTACATAACAGTAAAAAAGAAGAAGAACAAGAGAGGCAAGGCCTTCAAGACTCACTTGTGTTACACTTAAAAAAAAAAATCCAAGCTTTTTATGTATTGAGTATAATTTCAAAATGTAATGTTTAAGATGAGAAAGATCAGTTTAAAGCAAATTAAGTCCCCTGGCATTAATTACAGAGTAATTTCCCTTTTTTTTTTTACTATCTGCACCAAAACGTTTGCAAAAATAAATAAAACTTCCATGCTTAGCAAAAGAAGTTCCTGTTTGAACAAAAAATGATAATAATGACTGCTCTGGTTGTTGGGTCAATATCAGATCAAAGTGCCAAGTTTAGAGAATACAAAAAATATAAATATAACAGTAAATGCAGTTTGCATATAATTAGGCTTCATTTTTTTTGTGTGCCCATCCCAGAGGTGCAATATTGTTTTAAACAAGATGACTGGAAAGAACTGGATTTTTCCTATTTTTATGCCTAATTTGGTGTCAACTGACAAAGTATTTGCAGAGAATATGTCAATGTTAAAGTTTACCACGGACACACAGACACACGGACACACACACACACACACACACACACACACACAACCGAACACCGGGCTAAAACATAGACTCACTTTGTTTACACAAGTGAGTCAAAAAAAAGCATGCAAATGATAACAAAAACGTGATCAGTCTTCTTCTTCTTCTGCGTTCGTGGGCTGCAACTCCCACGTTCACTCGTATGCACACGAGTGGGCTTTTACGTGTATGACCGTTTTTACCCCCGCCATGTAGGCAGCCATACTCCGTTTTCGGGATCAGTCAAAGGTAGATACCAAGTGGACTTTGAATCAAACATTCAGATTAAAAAAAAATTTTTTTAGTAATGAATAATTATTCAAAACATTTCCGAATGGCAAATATATGTTTGGTGGAAACTGGTCGGCTAGCTTTTGAAAGAACAGTTGGTCTTGTTTTTTGGACTCTGGACATGTATGTGGTATACAATGATTCTTCGATACATCTGTATGATCTATGTGCAAGGTTGCTTTACACTGCTCCCATTCAGGAACTGGTGAAAAAGCAGGTATTTTTGCAATCTGTCTGCCTTTTTAGTTCTGTGGCACTAATGATATCTGATGCAAAATTATTAATGGATGTGATGAATTGTATTGTCTTAGCTCTTTTAGCAAAATCGTTTTGTGACCTCAATTTAATGTGTGTGTGTGTGTGTGTGTGTGTGTGTGTGTGTGTGTGTGTGTGTGTGTGTGTGTGTGTGTGTGTGTGTTTCTCTCTGTACCTTATCATTAACTCTCTATTTCTCTCTTTCTATGTCTCTCTCTATCTGTCGCTGTCTCTGTCTCTGTCTGTCTGTCTCTCTGTCTCTCTCTGTGGATCAGTCCGCACGCTTTGACGCCTCCTTGAAACTGAAACTGATAATGAGTGATAACCTGATAACCGTCAATATCCCCTGTCTCTCGCTGAGCTCTCTGTCTCTCTGGCTTGCTCGCTCGCTCGCTTTCGCTCTTCTTGTACCTGTTGCAGCCTCTCTCTGTCTCTGTCTCTGTCTCTGACTGACTGTCCATTGGTCTGTTGCGCTGTCTCTGTCTCTCTGGTTCTCTGTCTGTCTCTGTCTCTCTCATCTCTCAAGCCCTACCCCTCACTCACTCCACCTTACCACCCCCGCTCTCTTTCTCACTTTGGTCCCCCCCCACCCTCCATAACTCCCTCAGGCCCCCTTCTCCGACACAACACGACACGACATAACACCACAAAGCACAACACAACACCACAAAGCACAACACAACACCACAAAGCACAACACAACACAACACGACACGACACGACACCACAAAGCACAACACAACACAACACAACACGACACCACAAAGTACAACACAACACAACACCACAAAGCACAGCACAACACAACACAACACGACACGACACAACACAACACAACACGACACAACACAACACAACACCACAAAGCACAACACAACACAACACCACAAAGCACAACACAACACAACACCACAAAGCACAACACAACACGACACCACAAAGCACAACACAACACAACACAACAAAGCACAACACCACACAACAAAGCACAACACAACACCACAAAGCACAACACAACACAACACCACAAAGCACAACACAACACAACACGACACAACACCACAAAGCACAACACAACACAACACCACAAAGCACAACACAACACAACACCACAAAGCACAACACAACACAACACAACACAACACCACAAAGCACAACACAACACAACACCACAAAGCACAACACAACACAACACCACAAAGCACAACACAACACAACACGACACAACACCACAAAGCACAACACAACACAACACCACAAAGCACAACACAACACAATACAACACAACACGACACCACAAAGCACAACACAACACAACACCACAAAGCACAACA
>NC_134896.1:8335941-8350941 GCF_041734735.1 Babylonia areolata | reverse complement strand
CACACGGACACACGTACTCTCTCTCTCTCTCTTGCACACACACACACACACACACACACACACACACACACACACACACACACACACACACACACACACAGAACACACACACACACACAGCTACCAGCGGCTTCGTGGCCAAGCACCCAATGAACTTCATCGTTATGTCAGGTGTTCACAAAGCATGGTAGCAGTGAGGTCCACGCCTATTGACCCATCTCTTTTAACTAGCAAACACCCACCACGCTGCGTACGACAGAAAGACCAACACAGTTCCTGTACAATACACACACTTTCCATGCAGCGGAGCTGAAATGCAGTGAAAAAGAACGGCCTCTCCAGTCTTGTGCCTCGTCAGTCACGGCTGCTTTTCTTCAGCGATGACATTTTTACGTGTGTGGTCGACATTAAGACAGACGTACACACAAGACAGACAGACAGACAGACAGACGGGTAGATAGATAGACAGATAGGCAGGTAGGTAGGTATGTGGGTGGGTCAGCTGGTCGGTAGCCAGGTAGATAGATAGCAGAGAGGTAGATAGAAGGACATATTGCTGGATAGATAGGTAGATAGATGATGAATGATTGATATGAATTATCGGTAGATAACTAAATGAATATAGATAGATAGATAGATAGATAGATATACATAGGTCGATCGATAGATAATTGGACAGATAGTTTGATGGATAGATAGGAAGGCAGATAAACTGATTGATGAATAGAAGAATAATGCATAAATACATAGATGGGTAGATAGATAGATAGACATATGTAGAAGAAAGGGATAGATAGCGATAGATAGAGGGAGAGAGGAAGAGAGGGATAGATAGAGGGAGAGGGAGAGAGGGAGAAAGGGATAGACAGAGACAGACAGAGAGATAGAGGGAGACAGACAACATCGAGTAGTGAGGCAACATCGGCCTGAGAATTAAAAAAAAAAAAAATAAAGGAAAACAAACAAACCAACAAACAAACTGAAAAACAGAAAAGAAAAAGTGGAGAAAAAAAAAAATGCCCCCCCCCTCCCTCTTACTCCCCCCTCTCTTCCCACCACCCATATTGCCCCCCCCCCCTCCCACACCCACACGCCCCCTCCCCCCCCCCCACCTCCCTCAACGTCCTCCCCCCCAAACACCTGGACTGTTAACCCCCACCATTCTGTTCACCCACGCAGCATT
This sequence comes from Babylonia areolata, assembly GCF_041734735.1. Lineage (NCBI taxonomy): Eukaryota > Metazoa > Mollusca > Gastropoda > Neogastropoda > Buccinidae > Babylonia > Babylonia areolata. Next base: position 8,349,758 of record NC_134896.1, on the reverse strand, counting down.
ACAACGTAAACCAGACGGCGCGCGCGCGCGGAGGCCAACCAACTACAAACGGCGCTACTGTATATAAAAGACACTCTCTTTTAACACCGAACACGCTGAGAAACGGCTGCGACAAAAGAAACAGCTCGTGCGCGTTCAAGCGTGTGATTGCCTGGATTGTGTGGTCGGGTTTGACGATCTTCTAGCCGTGTTGTTTGCCTAATTTACACCTCCTTCAAGTTCCGTGTTTGTTTACTGGTCAACTTCTTCAGAGCGTGAGAGTAGGAGAGTGTATCCAATGCAAACCGTGACAACGTGGACCGGATTCAGTGGAGCGAAACAGCCAAACCCGCCTGTGTGGTGAATCAAGTGGAGAACTGTTTAGTTGTAGGGGACGTGGCGTGCGCGCGCGCGCGCGCGCGTGTGTGTGTGTGACTTGTGACTTGCGTTCTCGCTCGAACAGATTTTGTGATGCGCTGTGTCAGTTGTGCTGTTTTTAAAACCGTGTGTAGTTGTGTGTTGCTTACCTATGCGTTGTGTTGTGTTGAACTTATTTATTTATTTATTTATTTATTTATTATTATTTTTTTTTTAAATCATTTTATTAGTATTACTATTATTATTACTACTACCTTTTTCTATATAATAATTATTATTCATTTATTTATTTATGTAAGCTTATCTATTATTTATTCCCCCGTTTTTTGGTTTTTGTTTGTTTGTTTGTTTGTTTTTTGTTTTTGTTTTTGTTTTTGTTTTTTTCTCAAGGCCTGACTAAGCGCGTTGGGTTACGCTGCTGGTCAGGCATCTGCTTGGCAGATGTGGTGTAGCGTATATGGTTTGTCCGAACGCAGTGACGCCTCCTTGAGCAACTGAAACTGAAAACTGAAACTGAAACTGTGTTGAACTGCGTTTGTTGTTTGAAAGCGTGTGTTATATTGTGTTATGTTGCGTGTGTTGTCTTGCGTTGCGTTGCGTTGTTTTAAACTGTGTGTTGTGTTGCGTGTGTTGTCTTGCGTTGCGTTGTGTTGTTTTAAACTGTGTGTTGTGTTGCGTTGTGTTGATTTAAACTGTGTGTTGTGTTGCGTTGTGTTGATTTAAACAGTGTGTTGTGTTGCGTTGTGTTGATTTAAACAGTGTGTTGTGTTGCGTTGTGTTGATTTAAACAGTGTGTTGTGTTGCGTTGTGTTGATTTGAACAGTGTGTTGTGTTGCGTTGTGTTGATTTAAACAGTGTGTTGTGTTGATTTAAACAGTGTGTTGTGTTGCGTTGTGTTGATTTGAACAGTGTGTTGCGTTGTGTTGATTTGAACAGTGTGTTGTGTTGCGTTGTGTTGCGTTGTGTTGATTTAAACAGTGTGTTGTGTTGCGTTGTGTTGATTTGAACAGTGTGTTGCGTTTCGTTTTGTTTTCGTTGTGTTGCGTTGTGCTGTGTTGCATTGCGTTGTGCTGTTTTAAACTGTGTGTTGTGTTGCTTAACCGTTGCCATCTGTGTTGCGTTGAGTTGCGTTGTGTTAAGCAACGTCGCGTTGTGTCTATCTATGTCTTGTGTTGCGTCGCGTCGCGTAGACTCGCGTCGTGTCGTGTCGTGTTGTGTTGCGTTGCGTTGTGTTGCGTTGCGTTGTGTTGCGTTGCGTTGCGTTGTGTATGCTCTTTGTCACAACAGATTTCTCTCTCTGAAAAACCAGGCTGCTTTGATTGCAAGCGCAGTTCGTTTTCTTCCTAAAGTGGGTTTTCCTACACAAGTTTGCCAAGGGCAACTTTCTTGTCGTCGCTGGTTCTTTTCCCCGTGCGCTAAATGTAATTCTGTGGCTTTAGTTATCAGGTTGTCGATACTGATGACATAGTTCTCAGCCCTCCCCCTTCTCTCTCTCTCTCTCTCTCTCTCTCTCCCTCTCTCTCATCCATCTGTCAATGTGTGTGTGTGTGTGTGTGTGTGTGTGTGTGTGTGTGTGTGTGTGTGTTCTTTATCACATTCCTTCTGCAGGACTTCTTTATGGGGTTTTTTCTTCTTTCTTTCTTTCTTTCTCCCCTTTCCATTAAATACATATGTGTTATTGTAATTGATGTAGATTAGCAAGGACAGATTGGAAGAATGGGCCATGCCTCAAATCTTAATCCTTGAATAAAAAACGTTTTGAGTTCTGAGTTCTGAGTTCCGAGTTCTCCACACAGGGCTTTGTTTCATCGTCTCATCCATATTTCCTCTCTGATCACGTCGCTGTTCGTGTTATGACACGTGTCAGTTACACTGCCTCATTTTTAAGGAGGTTTGATTAACTCACTCAGTACGGCCAGTCCTCTCTTCTCCTCTACACAGACCCCTCGGATGTCCAGTGGGTGTCTGAATGACCCAACCTTTAGCTTCCGTCGTCAGAATTGTGGTATTCTTTGTCAACATTCACGTCTTCAGTATAAGAGCCTTCCGCTTGCAATATTTTGATGATGGTAATTGGGGTGAAACGCTGTTAACGTCGTCTCTTTCGCCGTTCGTATGGAAAGAGTTAAAGCGTGCGAATTGATCCATATATGATACGCCATATCTGCTTTGCAAAAAATAAAAAGGGAGCCTGACCTACTCACAAACCAAACGCGCCGAACAAGTTAACAACAACAACAATATTCATAATCATAATGATGATACTAACAACAACAACAACAACAACAACAACAACAACAACAACAGCAAAACAACAGATCATTTCTCAACAGCTCATCCGTTTCCAGTATGATTTAAAATGACTATTTGTGAGTGAGTGAGTTTTGATAGTTTCAGAATTTGTTGGTGGTATTTTTGATTGTGTCCTATTTACGATTGTGTGCTACGACTTGCGTGTGTGCATGCGCGTGTGCTTGTGTGTGTTGTGTGGGGGCTGGGGTGTGGGGGAGGGGTGGTGGTGGATAAATATTTTTCAATGATGTTTGGTATTTTGTGTTCAATTTTTCCTTTTTGATATTTACATATGTGTTCTATTTGTAAACGCCAAGGGCTTATTTTCAAGATTAGGCGTAAATGCTCATAATAATGATAATAATAATAAGAGGAGTACTTATTGGCGCAGACTCCTCAAAATGTCTCAGATGAAACAATACATATACAAGAATGTATAATAACATTCATCTGCACATGAAAAAAAACAACAACACACATAATATGTGTATCTCTATACACCAATAGAATACTACAAATTGCAGATATGAACGATCTCTCTCTCTCTCTCTCTCTCTCTCTCTCTCTCTCTCCCTCACACACACACACACACACACACACACACACACACACACACACACACACACACACAACTGCAACACAACGCTATTTCAGTCTCGCAGACAACCAGGCCCAACCCTCAATTGATAACTATAAGCGACAATCAGTGAAAACGACTGTATGCATCACACACCGTTCCACAAGACTGCACACAACAAGTTCATGACACGTGTCAGTTGTAGCTATAACGACTGTTTGTAATCCATCAGTAGTACGAGGGCTCGTTCCATACGTGTCAATGTCGTAAGTGTTGAGAGAGAGAGGGAGAGAGAGAGGGAGAGAGAGAGAGAGAAAGAGAGAGAGAGAATACTGAACACTGAACACTAAAATGTTTAATGTCATTAGCTGTAAAGCTCTAGTGACATAGTACGTACAAATCAGAACAAAAATGGTGCAAAACAGATAAAATGGAACAGAAAGGAAAAACACAATCAAAGCGAACTAAACTACTAAGGGTAAGCAGCAACTTTGGTATTTTGTCATTTGCTTAAAATGTCAATATGGCAGGCGGGTACTGTGCTTTTTTCCCCACAGACGTTCGTCTCCAAAGTTTGAACAGTACACAGGAAACACAGTACATATAATCCGTATAATAATTATCTTAACATGTGACATCGACACACATCGTATCAATACTAACACATAACAAATTACATATGAAAAATATAATAATCATTTAAGCATGCAACATCGAAATATGTCATATCAATACGAATACATCATGAAAATACATTGTCGAAATTTATCATCCAAATGTAACCCTTCCTTTTTGTCTATGCCTTTTTTTCCCCTCGTAGAACCCATACTAAGTTTGTAATTGATTAATGAGTATTTGGACTGATAGTAGACCTTTTACGTATATTTACTGCCTCAGACACATATTTTGCTAGTGGGAGTGTCATATTTTCATTTTCCGTCAGCAGAATGCCGAACAAATCTTTTCTCTGTGCCGGAGCTGTATTGAAAAAGGTACAGTTTTTTCCGCAGTTCTTCGTATCTTTTGCAGTTAAATATGAAATGGTTTTCATCTTCTGGGCTTTCGCCACACATTGGGCAAGGGGATGTTGCTACGTCTGAATCGAACCATTTTCTGTTGGCATTCAGTCCAAGTGCTCTCAGTCTGAGCCTCGCAAAGCAGATTTTATGCCACTTGTTTGTTACGATCTTGATATATTTCTCTGTTTGAAAAATTGATTTATATGAATAGAACCATATATACCTATCATTGCTCTCTATTTCTCCATGCCAGTTTTGTTTGTAACATGCTATAAGTCTGTCTTTAAAATCGGATACAAAGCCGCTCGCGTGCCCTACTCCTTGGCACATCCAGATCAGACCGAATCCATGTTCCGTTAGTGTTTTCTTGATGTGGAATACCCAGTTCTGTTTGTCATTCTTCTCTTGCAGCAGCAGCATCTCGTATGTTTGTCTACATAATCGTGATGTTAGCAGTCTAGTAAGTTTGAGCCAATATTTCATGCATTTTACAATTGATTCAATATGCAATGGGTACCTGCCAGTTTCGCCATACATTATAGTGTTTGATGAATGTAATGGGACACCAAGAAAGCGCTTCATTGCAAAAGTATGTACTCTTTCCATTCGATTATTTGTCATGTCCCCATATTTCCGCTCTATAGTTCAAGACTGGTTCAATCTGTGTGTCGAAAAGTTTCCGGAAAAGCTGAGCATCAGTCGACCGTAGTCTCCTGAGCGATTTTATGATTTGGATTACACCTTTTTCCCTTTTCTGTTTGCTTCATCCCAAGCAGATGTCAAAATCAATTTAGTTGTGAATAACATTCCAAAATATTTATATGCGATCTGAAGACCTCAATGTGATCTGAAGACCTCCTCAAAGCGATCTGAAGACCTCAATGCGATCTGAAGACCTCTTCAATGCAATCTGAAGACCTCCTCAATGCGATCTGAAGACCTCCTCAATGCGATCTGAAGACCTCAATGTGATCTGAAGACCTCCTCAATGCGATCTGAAGACCTCAATGTGATCTGAAGACCTCAATGTGATCTGAAGACCTCCTCAATCTGACCTGAAGACCTCCTCAATCTGACCTGAAGACCTCCTCAATGCGATCTGAAGACCTCCTCAATGCGATCTGAAGACCTCCTCAATGCGATCTGAAGACCTCCTCAATGTGATCTGAAGACCTCAATGTGATCTGAAGACCTCCTCAATGTGATCTGAAGACCTCAATGTGATCTGAAGACCTCAATGTGATCTGAAGACCTCCTCAATGTGATCTGAAGACCTCCTCAATGTGATCTGAAGACCTCCTCAATGTGATCTGAAGACCTCAATGTGATCTGAAGACCTCCTCAATGTGATTTGAGGACCTCCTCAATGCGATCTGAAGATCTCAATGTGATCTGAAGACCTCAATGTGATCTGAAGACCTCCTCAATCTGACCTGAAGACCTCCTCAATGCGATCTGAAGACCTCCTCAATGCGATCTGAAGACCTCCTCAATGCGATCTGAAGACCTCCTCAATCTGACCTGAAGACCTCCTCAATGCGATCTGAAGACCTCCTCAATGCGATCTGAAGACCTCCTCAATGTGATCTGAAAACCTCAATGTGATCTGAAAACCTCAATGCGATCTGAAGACCTCAATGTGATCTGAAGACCTCCTCAATGCGATCTGAAGACCTCCTCAATGCGATCTAAAGACCTCCTCAATGTGATCTGAAGACCTCCTCAATCTGATCAAAAGACCCCCCATCAGTCTGACCTCAGTTTAAGCAACAACCCCTGCAGCTAACAACGAGCATACTACTAATGAAAAGCAGTCAAGGGATTTTTTAAAAGCTTCGGCTGATGACACAGAAGTGAACGCGAAAAGTGAACGAACGGGTCGTGCTTGATTGCCAGTCACTGAGACACTGAAGCCCGGGTCGGTAGTAGCCAGCGAAAGGACAACCCAAAGTCTTTTATTCGTAAACGGCACGCCCCTTCCCCCTCCCCCTCTCGTCCTAACCCACCCACCCACCCCCCTTCCCCTGCCCCCGCACCCCCAACCCCCTCCTCACCCTTTCCCCGTCAACGTATCGTAATAGTTAAGACGTGCGAGGGCGACGGGGTGGGGGAAAAAAAGCGTTTTGACAACGATAAATATGTTTTGTCAGCATCAGTTCATTTCCGGTCACAGACGGATATTAGTGGGAGTGGAGGGGGTGGGTCAGAGTTGAAGAAGGGAGAGCACTCTAGCTGCCGGGCTGATTTGTCGTGCTGGGGCACTAATTATCACCGCTTGCTAGTTGCTGGCTCCGAGCTCTGGTCGGAAAAAAAACAAACAAAGTTATTGATTAATCATCATCAAGCGGCGCTATGCAGGAGACACTGATCGTGATATACTGGGCAGGGACATTCCCCCTCGCGACTGTTGAGTGTGTTCGTGTGTGGTTATTATTATTAATTACAATTTTTTTTTTGAAAAACACCACACACACACACACACACACACACACACACACACACACACACACACACACACACACACAAGCTCACCAGAGGGGGCAAGCGTGAACCAGTCCCTGCATGTAGTATATCATTATTGCTATTATTATTATTACTGTTATGATTGTTATTATTATCATCATCATCACCACTATTCTTCTTCTTATTATTATTATCTTCATCATTATCATCATCACTATCATCATCACTATTCTTCTTATTATTATTATTATCATCATCATTATCATCATCATTATCATCATCACCATTCTTCTTCTTAGTGTTTTCATTATCATCAGCAGCAGCAGCAGCAGCAACAACAACAGCAGCAGCACTATTCGTCTTCTTCTTGGTGTTGTTGTTGTTGTTATTATTATTATCATCATCATCATTATCATCATCATCACTAAGAAAGGAAGAGAGAGAGAGAGAGATAGACAGAAAGACAGAGAACAGAATGTGGAAAAGATAGAGTACAAAATCTAAAATGGAGAGGGTGAGTGTCAGTGATTGGAGAAAGAAAAAACATAATATTGGAAGGGTGTGTGTGAGAGGCGGGACGGGGGAAGCGGGATTAGGGGGGAAAAAATCAAATATTGTATGTACTACTTCTGTAGATTTCTTTTTTTGAAAAGAGGTTCATGTGGGGACCTACAATAAACAGCCAACTGGACTATTTAACACACAACTAGCTACCTTTAACTCTCTCCATACGAACGGCGAAAGAGACGGCGTTAACAGCGTTTCACGGCAATTACCATCATCAAAATATTGCAAGCGGAAGGCTCTTATACTGAAGAGGTGAATGTTGACAAAGAATACCACAATTCTGACGACGGAAGCTAAAGGTTGGGTCATTCAGACACCCACCAGACATCCGAGGGGTCTGTGTAGAGGAGAAGAGAGGACTGGCCGTATTGAGTGAGTTAATAAAGAACAGTTTGCTGGCAATGCGTCTGCCTGGGAAGCGAGAGACTCTGAGCGTACAGGACCGAACCCAACACTTGCCAGTACCGCCCCCCCCCCCCCCCCCCCCCCCCACACACACACCCCTCCACTAAACATTGAGTGGTGGTCTCAGTGTTCGCTTGTCATGACCATGAGACGATAATGGAGTGATGACCTAGAGGTAACGCGTCCGCCTAGTTTAGGAAGCGAGAGAATCTGAGCGCGCTGCTTCGAATCACGGCTCAGCCGCCGATATTTTCTCCCCCTCCACTAGATCTTGAGTGGTGGTCTGGAAGCTAGTCATTCGGATGAGACGATAAACCGAGGTCCCGTGTGCAGCATGCATTTAGCACAGGTAAAAGAACCCACGGCAACAAAAGGGTTGTTCCTGGCAAAATTCTGTAGAAAAATCCACTTCGATAAGAAAAACAAATAAAAAAAACTGCACGCAGGAAAAATACAAAAAAATGGGTGGCGCTGTAGTATAGCGACGCGCTCTCCCTAGGGACAGCAGCCCGAATTTCACACAGAGAAATCTATTGTGATAAAAAGAAATACAAATACAAATACTCCGAGGTCCCGTGTACAGCCAAGCACTAAGCGCACGTAAAATGACCCAGGGCAACAAAATGGTTGTCCCTGGCAAAAATGCTGCAGACGAAATCCACTTTGAATTTCACACAGAGTAATCTGTTGTGACAATAGAATACACAACAATACACAACAATACACAACAATACACAACAATACACAACAATACAATACACAACAATACAATACACAACAATACAATACACAACAATACACAACAATACAATACAATACACAACAATACACAACAATACACAACAATACAATACACAACAATACAATACACAACAATACAATACACAACAATACAATACAATACACAACAATACAATACAATACACAACAATACACAACAATACAATACAATACACAACAATACAATACAATACACAACAATATAATACAATACACAACAATACAACACAATATAATACAATACACAACAATACAATACAATACACAACAATACAATACAATACAATACACAACAATACAATACAATACACAACAATACAATACAATACACAACAATACAATACAATACAATACACAACAATACAATACAATACACAACAATACAATACAATACAATACACAACAATACAATACAATACAATACACAACAATACAATACACAACAATACAATACAATACACAACAATACAATACACAACAATACAATACAATACAATACACAACAATACAATACAATACACAAAAATACAATACACAACAATACAATACAATACACAACAATACAATACACAACAATACAATACAATACAATACACAACAATACAATACAATACACAACAATACAATACAATACAATACAATACAATACAATACAATACAGGTTCTGCCACTGATGTATAAATTTTCACTCCAACACTGTGCCTCAAAATCATCGAAGAATAAAGACACAGTGACTCACTGTAGACTCTGTTCACTCTCAAAGACATAAGCGAAGGTGTACTGAAACACAGTACAGAAGTGTCTATTAAATTAAACGATCTTTGATCAAAGAGGACGTTCATTTTCATCTTTTGCTGTCAAGCACAAAATGATCTGAGATAAACTCAGATTTATTCCCGCAAAGTATTACAGTAGTCCATCGCGTTTTAGATTAATATTGTATTTGTCATCAAACAACAACAACAACAACAACAACCGAACAAAAACAGACCTTCTTCTTCTGCTTTCGTGGGCTGCAACTCCCACGTTCACTCGTATGTACACGAGTGGGCTTTTACGTGTATGACCGTTTTTACCCCGCCATGTAGGCAGCCATACTCCGTTTTCGGGGGTGTGCATGCTGGGTATGTTCTTGTTTCCATAACCCACCGAACGCTGACATAGATTACAGGATCTTTAACGTGCGTATTTGATCTTCTGCTTGCATATACACACGAAGGGGGTTCAGGCACTAGCAGGTCTGCACATATGTTGACTTGGGAGATCGTAAAAATCTCCACCCTTTACCCACCAGGCGCCGTCACCATGACTCGAACCCGGGACCCTCAGATTGACAGTCCAACGCTTTAACCACTCGGCTGTTGCGCCCGTCAAAAACAGACCAAACCCAAACAAACAAAGAAAACAAAACGAAAATGAACCAAGACATGCAGCGATTCATATTCACATATGATTTCCACGGCTTAGAGCTTTGGCAGAGTAAATAAAAAGCACAAAGCAGGCACAAGTGTGATCGGTTGTTGATAATCCATATAAGTTTATATATGTAAAAGCGATATACATTTATACATATGACTGGGGTGTCTCACCCCTTAAAATGGGGCCACGGCCTCTCTGGGCAACTATCTGAGTCGTGCAGCAGCGGTCATGGAATCGAGGCCAGGGGCGTCGGTAAAAGATGAAACAACTAACAAGAACAGCCCTGTAGCAGAGATTGGGTTTCGCTGTATTGTTGAATAAAACAGAAGCACATGTCTTCGAAGTGGCTTTGAAGTCGCGTGTCTTTGTCTGAGTATATAAAAAAATAATATATATATTTTTTAAAGCCAACGTTCTTGTATTTGTTTACTGTGAGTTTAACTTTTGATCACTGAGTGAAAACGGCGGCTTCTGTTCTTAACGGTAAAAGTTTACGTTACCAGCGTATACTGGTTAAGAGACCCCTGATTTTCTTAAGTACATCCTCCACCTATGCCTCCACAGAATGCGAATGCGAATGTGAAATATTTATTCAAATTTAGGCCTAAACCCCTAATTGAAGGGGAAATCATATACAAAACAACCAACCAAAATTACGATAACAGAGTGTCTAGTATTTGATCTTAACATAATTATTGTCATGAAAATTCAAATTGATACTATGATTTAAGTTACAGCCGTACGTAATCGTTTCAAGGCATAAATGTAGAACGCAACATTACGTAAAACAATTTCATTTCTAGATGACATAAGCAAATTAAATCTAAAGCGACATGGGCTACTATAAAACTTAGGTTGAATATATTTTATCCTTAAGTCGTGAAAGACAGGACAGCAAAACATAAAATGAATTTCAGCTTCTTCTGCCTCCACAGACAGAAGCAGTAAGAGTTTTCGGGGCGGCTTCTGTAATATATTTTATCCTGAAGTCGTGAAAGACAGGACAGCAAAACGTAAAATGAATTTCATCTTCTTCTGCCTCCACAGACAGAAGCAGTAAGAGTTTTCGGGGCAGCTTCTGTAAACTTCAAGAAAACGGAACATCAAGCCAGCAAACAAACAAACAAAGAAACAACTCCACCCACTTTGAAGTCTGCCGAAACAGGGCAAAAGAACTTTTATTCAACAAACAGCTCAGCCCACTTGGGAAGGCTACTTGCATACTTTGCACAGTTAAACAACCACACACGCTCTCTCTCGCTCTCTCTCTCCCTTACATCAAACCAGCCGACCACCGTCCTCCCGGGGGGGGGTCCGTTCTGTGGGCGGCCCTACCAGACTCCTGATCCCGGCTCTTTCAGCAAAACACGTGCTGTCCACCGTCCTGGGTGGAGGCGGAAACTTCAGAAGAGACCATCTTTTTACCTGTGGCCGTGGCCGTGGCCCTTTTAGCGGCCGCGTTGCCGTGTCGCTGCAACATCAAGCCTGACATTCCTTCTACCCGTTGCTGTTGCCGTCCAACCCACCCATCTCTACTACACCCTCCACCCGGCTAGATCCTCCACCACCCTGACCCCGCTCACTGTGCCGGCATATCACGTTGCTATGGTAGCGAGAGGATGATAGCGAGAGAGAGAGAGAGAGTGGGGGGAGGGGAGGGGGAGGGGGGAGAGGAGAGAGGGAGGTAGATAGCAGAGGGGAGAGGGAAGGAAGGAGGGGGGGAGGGGAGCAGAGATTATGTGACGTAAAATCGTGGGGCAGAGGAGGTTGTAAACCACGGTAAATGAGGTTTTATTAGGCCTCATATCTGCGTCAGGTTCAGGTGTTCGTGTTCGATTCGCTTTGAAGCTGTTCTGTGAGGGCCGTGAGTTATGGTGTCTGTCCTCAAGGACTCTCCGGGGGCCGCCCTATCCACGTGACCACCACACTGAGCACTACGCTGAGCGCTAACTGAGCGAGGCGTTATCCTGAAAGTTTCCCAGCACCTGAACAAACCCGGTCACCCACCACCCCCACATCCTCATCCCACGTCCCCACCCCGACCCCCACCCCCCAATACACGCACCAAGATAGTTTTCCATAGTGAACGTGGATGAGAGTAATACCGCCGATGCTGCTATCTTTTAGAGCGCACAATATCAAAAGATCATAAAGTACCCTGACTGAACTTCAAGTTCTTCAGAAAGAGACAGACAGACAGACAGACAGAGAGAGAGAGAGAGAGGGTGGGGCGGGAAAGAGAGGGTAAAATAGGAGGATGGAGGCCACACAAGACACACACACACACACACACACACACACACACAGAGAGGGGGGGGGAAAGAGGCGGTTGGAGACCCCACAACCCCCGTCCCCCCAAAACAACAACAACAACAAACAAGCAAAGCAAAACAAAAAACAAACAAACAACAACAACAACAACAACCCCCCCCCACCCACCCACCCCCCCAAAAAAAAGAAGAAGAAGAAGGAAAAACCTCTTTCGGCTGACTGCAGTTTTAGTTTTCGTACCCCCACTGTGTGGAATTCACCCCCCGTTGGTCTGCTCCGGAACGAATCAACACTACCCCTGTAAAAAAAAAAATAATAATTTTTTTTTTTTTTTTAAATCCCAGCTAAAAAAAACCACAACAAAAACAAACAACCCTCATCCGTTCTGTGAGGCGTTCTTGTGTTTGTTTGTTTTTCTCTTCGTTGTTAACATGAGCTGTTTTCTGCTCACGGGGACCTGTGAGTATGGCTGAGTTGTGGTTAGTCATTTTCAGGCATGGCTCTGTGTGTGTGTGTGTGTGTGTGGTGTGTGTGTGTGTGTGTGTGTGTGTGTGTGTGTGGTGTGTGTGGTGTGTGTGGTGTGTGTGTGTGTGTGTGTGTGTGTGTGTGTGTGTGTGTGTGTGTGTTTGTGTGTGTGATGGGACGATTTGCCAATGGTCCGAGCCTGAATTTATTAATCAATTAGAGAAATACGCCACAAAAATTAATTTCTTCTTGTTCCTGTTCCTGTTCTTCTTCTTCTAATAATAATAATAATGATAATCATCATTGTCATCATCATCATCATCATTAGTAGTAGTAGTAGTAGTAGTAGTAGTGTATCATTATTACTACTAGTAGTAGAAGTAGAAGTTGTAATGCAACAACATCAACAATACAGGTGCATAGAGTACTGTTTACGAAAGATTCTTTTCCAGCAAAATACGTGTTATTCTATGACATCCTTCTTCTTCTTTTTCTTCTTCTTGTAATTGTAAGTGCAAGCAGTATTATTATCATTAGTAGTAGTAGTAGTAGTAGTACTCGAATGCACGCATACACGGGCAATATACGTTGGATGGAACGTGGGCACACACACACACACACACACGCACACACGCACACACACACACACATCAAGAAGAAGAAAAAAAAAAGAAAGAAAGAAAGAAAATTTCGACAAGGGGGAGTGAATAAATAAGCCACATGCCACATGCACAACGCACACTTTGGCAAGAAAACCAATAATACACGCAGGCTTGTGTAAACATCAATCAAGCATTAAAAATCATAAACAGACTATCATCACTAAGCGCCAGTGTGTGTTGCTGTTGTTGTTGTTGTTGTTGTTGTTTTCCAGTCAATGACGAAAGCTTCGTGTTGAGCAATATGAAGAAAATGGTGGGGGGAAAAAGAAGAAAAAACAAGTGTGACAGAGTGAGATACGAATGCCTGTGGCCAGAGGAAGAACGAGAAAAATTATTTGTATATTTAGAATACCTGTGTGAATGTGAAAATATTTTGCACGTGGTAAGTGTGGGTGAATCGTGAGCTGTGCATGTTTTTATCTTCAGTTTAACGTCTATTCACTATAAGTGTTTTTAGACGGAAAGGAGTAAGGAAGTGGATAAAGGAAAGGGAATGCATGTGAATATTAGTGTAAAAAGTATTCATGTTATGTATCACAG
>NC_134896.1:8318441-8330941 GCF_041734735.1 Babylonia areolata | reverse complement strand
ACAACCCTTTTGTTGTCGTGGGTTCTTTTACGTGCGCTAAGTGCATGCTGCACACGGGACCTCGGTGTATCGTCTCATCCGAATGACTAGCGTCCAGACCACCACTCAAGGTCTAGTGGAGGGGGAGAAAATATCGGCGGCTGAGCCGTGATTCGAAGCAGCGCGCTCAGATTCTCTCGCTTCCTAGGCGGACGCGTTACCTCTAGGTCATCACTCCACGTGAGGTCAGCGGCTCCATTTTCCTCCCTTCTTCTTGGCAGACCGTCGGTGTCGATGATGACAGCTTGCACTGCTCATGTTGTGGACTCCAGGTGGCTGTGGAGCTCAGTTCTCGAACGGCATGGTTGATTGTTCACAGTGGGGGGGGCATGGGAACTGTCCTGGTTAAGCTAGCACAGTTGTCACCCAGTACATGTATGTATACCCAAAGCGTGTTGTGTACAAGGCTCTAGCAGCATTCACTGCCACGAGAGTACCCACTCACTAGTGTCCCACATGTGGACGAGCCTTCAGAGCCCGGATTGGACTCATCAGTCACCTCTGGACCCACAGCCACCGATCTTCCATTTAATATTTGAATCCATAGTCATTTTCGAATCCGAAGGACGAACATCATCCTATGTATGTAATGTATAAAACATACGATCTGACACATATTTCAATCTGTCATAAAACAACAACAACGCGACAAGCTTCTTCAATACGATGAGCGAAGCGGAAGCAAGTGGAAACAAAACAAAGACAAAACAAAAGACAAAACAAGACAAAAACCCAAACAAAACAAACCCTAAACCCGGAAGAGGTTGTCCAAGGCCACACAGATGTTCCCTGTGCTGTTTGCTGTGGCCAGCAGAGGCTGTCCCTCTCTCAGTGATAAGGCCGTGCTGTGGGAGTGTTGGCTCAGGCCGCTGTATAAGACACATGGAGCATTTGCTGACTGTCAACACCTTGCACTGCAGTCCTCAGTACTCACCCCCCCCCCCCCCCGGCCCGGCCCCCCGCCCCTCTCCCTCACCCCCGCCACGGCTTATCGATGGCAAACACAGACATGCAAACAACCTTCAACCCCCACATCCCACCCTCACGCAAGACACACACACACACACACACACACACACACACACACACACACACACACACCACACACACACACACACACACACACGCACGCACACACACACACACACATCATTTAGTCAAGACTTACTTCTTCGTCCCCTCTGTCCACACTCGATACCCAGATTACACTGTCGGAGGTGATTAAATAAATATTCCGAGTGCGTTGTTGGAGAGAAAAGTGGCGAGTTAACTGCTCGGAAGGTTGAGATATTATTGTAACAGTGTCGTTGGGTCAAGGGCTGTGGTTGGTGAGAGGGTGGGGATGGGGGGCGGGGGGCGGTGGAGGGGGAGGCTGGGTGAAGGGTGGAGGAGAGAGAGGGGGGCAAAGCGACGTTGACGGTCAGTTGGGAACAACAAACGAGTTTGCTTTGTAGTGTGGCAGACCTCAGACTGATGGTAGACGTCTATATAGGTGTACTGTCTTGAATGGAATGTCTTTATTACAAGTGTACCAGGGTCACAAGGAATATTTGGGGGAATAGTACATAACAAGGTACAAACATAAATCGAAAATCGTACACAAACACAGATACAGTAAAAAAAAAAAAATTTAAAAAAATTGGGATACATACAAGTGCATATCAATATAAAAAATTGTGCATACTCACACATGCACGCACTGCACACACACACACACACACACACACACACACACACACACACACACACACACACACACACACACACATGTTTGAACAGAAGCTGCATATTACATGTGGATGGGGCTGATGACTAGATCTTTCGGTAGATGGTGGTTGGTTGCACAATTCTATTTATCATACTGAATTTGTTCGAGAGACCGGGCATTGACTGCTTTGGGGGAAAAGCTATTTGGCGAAGCGACTGGTTTTCGTCCTTATACTTCTGTACCGTCGACCAGAGGGGAGCATCTCGAAAATCCCAAAAGCTGGATGTGATTCGTCCTGGCTGACTGATTTTGTCTTGAGTCAGGAAAGGAAAAAAACAACAAAAACAAAAAAAACGTTGATGAAACCATCCAACCAACCAAACACCGTGCCTCTGTGGCGCAGTGGTTACCCGGACGAGCAGACTGATGAATAGGAGGACGGGGGGTTGAACCCCAGCCCAGGCAAATATTGTTTGTGGGATTATATCGGCCCGGGGCAGGCTCCCCAAACTCAGAGCTGAGTGTACCATGGGCTTCAATGGAAAGACTGGGACAACATGTCCAGTGTCGTCCCCTTCAATGATGGGACTGTTGCTCAATCGATTTTTCTATTTGCCAACACCGAGTCTGGGTTCTTCTTCTTCTTCTTCTTCTGCGTTCACTCGTATGCACACGAGTGGGCTTTTACGTGCATGACCGTTTTTACCCCGCCATGTAGGCAGCCATACTCCGTTTTCGGGGGTGTGCATGCTGGGTATGTTCTTGTTTCCATAACCCACCGAACGCTGACATGGATTACAGGATCTTTAACGTGCGTATTTGATCTTCTGCTTGCATATACACACGAAGGGGGTTCAGGCACTAGCAGGTCTGCATATATGTTGACCTGGGAGATCGTAAAAATCTCCACCCTTTACCCACCAGGCGCCATCACCGTGATTCGAACCCGGGACCCTCAGATTGACAGTCCAACGCTTTAACCACTCGGCTTTTGCGCCCGTCTGAGTCTGGGTTCGAATCCCGCTCTTGCCCTTTCTCCAAAGCTTGACTGGAAAATCGAACTGAGGGTCTAGTCATTCGGATGAGACGATAAACCGAGGTCCCGTGTGCAGCACGCACTTGGCGCACTGAAAAAGAACCCATGGCAACGAGAGTGTTGTCCTCTGGCAGAAGAAATCCACTCGGATAGGTACACAAAAATATGTATGCCTGCACTCAAGGCCTGACTAAGCGCGTTGGGTTATGCTGCTGGTCAGGCATCTGACTAGCAGATGTGGTGTGGCGTATAAGTATATGTCCGAACGCAGTGACGCCGCCTTCAGAGACTGAAACTAAAACTGCTGGTGTCGGTATTTTTCGGGCTCTGTCAACACCGGGAAACGTCCTGAAAAGAAAGTGCAGCCTTGTGATGAAGTCCCCAACATCGTCACATCCGAATGACTAGCGTCTAGACCACCACACAAGGCTTAGTGGAGGGGGCGGAGGGGGTGTGGTGGGGGAGGAAGATTCAAGCGATGTGTGGGATTAGATCCCATGCGCTCAGAATCTCTTGCTTCCTGGGCGGATGCGTCACCCGTCTTTAGGGCCAACACTGCACACGTTCCCAACGTCCTGCTCGTGGCGCCTTGCCTTGCCCTGCCCTGCCTTGCCCCGCCCTGCCCTGCCCTACCCTGCCTTACCTTGCCTTGCCTTACCTTGCCTTGCCTTGCCCTGTCCTGCCCTGCCCTGCCCTGCCCTGCCCTGCCTTGCCTTGCCTTACCTTGCCTTGCCCTGCCCTGCCTTGCCCTGCCTTGCCCTGCCCTGCCCTGCCTTGCTTTGCCTTGCCTTACCTTGCCTTGCCTTGCCCTGCCTTGCCCTGCCCTGCCCTGCCCTGCCCTGCCCTGCCTTGCCTTGCCTTGCCTTGCCTTGCCTTGCCTTGCACAGCCATGTCTCCATTTCCTGTTTTTTTTAGTTTGTTTGTTTGTTATTGTTTTTATTGTGTGTGTCTTTGTTTTGTTTTGTTTTTTGGTTTGTTGTTGCTGTTGTTTTTAGGTCACCGAAAGGAAAAAATTTCGTCGTGGAAATCGCTGTCCCGACGAAATTATTTTGAACAATTTCGGCGAGTATTTTATGTGTGCAAGTTTACATGATATATTTGGTTTTATAATTACACCTATTATTTGTGTAGTCCTCTATGTTTACTTTGAGCGTGTTTCTGGTCACACCTCAGCCATTACGTGTTGGAACTGATCCATTTAGAAACTCTACCAAAAAGTTGTCCGAACAAAGGTAGTGCAAATTCAGAAAAGCCAGTGACGGTTGTGGGCTGACCATAACGTCAGATGACCTACATCTTGCTCTACAAGCGACAAAAAGACACCCCCCCCCACCCACCCCAACGAAAGCGGGCCCGCAAACCCTCCCAAATATATCTTGTAAAATAGTCACCGAAAATGTTCAAAATCCCTTCGTCAGACCAGCGATTTCCACGACGAAATTTTAGCTATTCGGTGAGCTTGACGAAAGGTGCCCCCCCCCCACAACCCCCCCCCCCCCCCCCCCCCCCCCCCCACGAAAGCGGGCCTGAAACCACCCCTACTGTCTCGATTACATATGGACGGACACTCAACTCAATGTGGATCCACGACAAAACGATTATAATATATTGTCGTCAGGCGGCTTAGCTGTGGGCAATTTGTGTTATTTGAAATGAGATGCTTTTGTGTTCAGATAATACTAAAAAAGAGTATGAGACGATGAGACGATAAACCGAGGTCCCGTGTGCAGCATGCACTTAGCGCACGTAAAAGAACCCACGGCAACAAAAGGGTTGTTCCTGGCAAAATTCTGTAGAAAAATCCACTTCGATAGGAAAAACAAATAAAACTGTACGCAGGAAAAAAAAAAAAAAAAAAAAGGGGTGGCACTGTAGTATAGCGACGCGCTCTCCCTGGGGAGAGCAGCTCGAATTTCACACAGAGAAATCTTGTTGTGATAAAAAGAAATACAAATACAAAATACTCTAAATGTGGCATTATTTCATTTACTTAATTACAAGTCCGTCATGTACTGTGTAAGACTGCCACATTCTTTGTCGCCAAGTATTGCTTGCCTTTTGCCCATTTTGTTTTTTTCTGTGTGCCCCTGTGGGGACTTTTTGGATTAAAAGTCTTGACGCTTGACTCTTGGAGAACACCCTCATGTCAGTGCAGTCCACCGAACGGTCAGTGTAATGTGTTATTTTATGTGGGGTGATGGCCATTCAGATGAGACGATAAACCGAGGTCCAGTGTGCAGCATGCACTTAGCGCACGTAAAAGAACCCACGGCAACAAAACGGTTGTTCCTGGCAAAATTCTATAGAAAAATCCACTTCGATAGGAAAAACAAATAAAACTACACGCAGGGGAAAAAGAATGGGTGGGGGCTGTAGTGTAGCGACGCGCTCTCCCTGGGGACAGCGGCCCGAATTTCACACAGAGAAATCTGTTGTGATAAAAAGAAATACAAATACAAATAATGATCGTCCGTCACCTCAAAGTCCAGCTGAACCCACAGTCTGCTGCACCACCATCACACATACCAGCTTGCATCCACCACCACCACATCACGTAAACTATGGAAACACTCACGACTCACAAAGCAACTGCTAAGGAATATTGCGGCAGTTTCAGTTTCAGTTTCGGTTTCTCAAGGAGGTGAGACCTTGAGTGGTGGTCTGGACGCTAGTCATTTCGGATGAGACGATAAAGCGAGGTCCCGTGTGCAGCACCGCACTTAGTGCACGTAAAAGAACTCACGGCAACAAAACGTTATCTGAATAAAAAGTTTACTGTAATGTGTAGGTGTGTTGCGTGTGCGTGACGGAAACGTGACTGAACGACACAGGAAACGAATGATGAGCGTTTAAAGGCAGCTGTCAGTTGGCTCTACCCAGGTAGGTAACCTGTTGAACAAAGATAGGCGCTATTTATATATCAATAATAACAGTAGTAAAAAAGAAGAAGAGGAGGAAGAAGAAGAAGAAATATAAGATAATAATAACAATAATAATAATAATAATAATGTGTATGACAGTCAGTCATGTCCGACAATGAACAACAGAACAGCAGAGGAGGTAACTGCTGTCCCAACTATCTGGGCTGGAATTTGGTTATAGTGGACAGTGTTTTGCCCTAGTTACACCCCCACTCTCTCGGCCAAGAGGGTTCTAGGACAGTCGGCCTCAGGATGGTTCCCAAAGGCCAACTAGCCCCCCAAGGCTGCAGCACCAAGAGCCAGTGCAATTTTGCCTCCCAGTTTGAGAGTCACAGTACTTCACAAAAGACTAAGCTGTAAATGATTTCCCATTGCAATGGAGAAACTATTGATAATACAGCTCTCACTTTGCTGTTGGCCCTACTGTAGATTTATGTCAAACTGTGATGTAAGCTGAGTATTGGAACAATAATAATGATAATAACGAGAAGAACAAGAACAAGAAGAAATCAACGAGTCTTCAGATACCGTCTACGTGGATCTCACTTTTCATACGCCTCCTTAATCACAGAAGGAAATGTACACATTTCGGTCTGTGCGTGTCGCCCTGTCTCACACCCTGTCCTCTTAACTCACTCAGTACGGCCAGTCCTCTCTTCTCCTCTACACAGACCCCTCGGATGTCCAGTGGGTGTCTGAATGACCCAACCTTTAGCTTCCGCCGTAAGAATTGTCGTATCTTTGTCAACATTCACCTCTTCAGTATAAGAGCCTTCCGCTTGCAATATTTTGATGATGGTAACTGGGGTGAAACGCTGTTAACGTCGTCTCTTTCGCCGTTCGTATGGAGAGAGTTAACCCAGTTCAACATTTGTTGGAAGTTGCTCTGTTCAGGAATCTGGACCCTCAAAGTGAATGTGGAGAGAAACCAAGCCATGGAAATGGGATGTTATGGTTGGATTTGGATTTGTATTTGTATTCCTTTTTGTCACAACAAATTCTCTGTGTGAAATTCGGGCTGCTCTCCCCAGGGAGAGTGCGTCGCTACACTACAGCGCCACCCACTTTTTTGTATTTTTTCCTGCGTGCATTTTTATTTGTTTTTCCTATCGAAGTGGATTTTTCTAAAGAATTTTGCCAGGAACAACCCTTTTGTTGCCGTGGGTTCTTTTACGTACGCTAAGTGCATGCTGCACATGGGACCTCGGTTTATCGTCTCATTCGAATGACTAGCGTCCAGACCACCACTCAAGGTCTAGTGGAGAGGGAGAAAATATCGGCGGCTGAGCCGTGATTGGAACCAGCGCCCTCAGATTCTCTCGCTTCCTAGGCGGACGCGTTACCTCTAGGCCATCACTCATACTGACCATCAGATGACGGGCGTAATAGCCGAGTGGATAAAGCGTTGGACTTTCAATCTGAGGGTCCCGGGTTCGAATTTCGGTAACGGCGCCTGTTTGGTAAAGGGTGGAAATTTATTTGGTCTCCCAGATTAACACAAGAGCATACTTACTTGTGCCTGAACCCCCCTTCGCGTGTATACGCAAAGCAGAAGATCAAATACGCACGTTAAAGATGATCCTGTAATCCATGTACGTCAGCGTTCGGTGGGTTATGGAAACAAGAACATATCCAGCCAGCACACCCCCGAAAACGGAGTATGGCTATCTACATGGCGGGGGAAAAAACATCAAACACATAAAAGCCCACTAGTGTACATACGAGTGAACGTGGGAGTTGCAGCCCACGAACGGGGAAGAAGAAGAAGAAGAAGACCATCAGATACACATTCCCCATCACCAATGAACAAGTGAGCCAAGCCATCCAGCAGAACATTGGGCCTAACGAAGATCTGCAGACACCAGTTAACTCACTCAGTACGGCCAGTCCTCTCTTCTCCTCTACACAGACCCCTCGGATGTCCAGTGGGTGTCTGAATGACCCAACCTTTAGCTTCCGTCGTCAGAATTGTGGTATTCTTTGTCAACATTCACCTCTTCAGTATAACTGCCTTCCGCTTGCAGTATTTTGATGATGGTAACTGGGGTGAAACGCTGTTAACGTCGTCTCTTTCGCCGTTCGTATGGAGAGAGTTAATTAATAAACAGTGAACCCAGGAGAACAAATAATCAACAAATAGTAAAAACTGATAACTCTGTGTGTAGCGTATTCGGGATTAAAATACCATGCCAGTTTTGAATAAAAGCTAAATTTGTGTTTGCACATTTCTTCTGTCATTGCTGCTGTGTGTATGTCACATGTCAAATAACTGGTATAAGTTTCGTTTATTTATTTATAGTCTGTTCATCTAAGATGATGATATTAGACTGAACATAACTGGTATAAGGAAAAGCCTGGAGCTTCCTTTTTTTTTTTTAGAGGAAGTGTCTGGGTTTGTTCCAGTGTACCTGTTATTAACCTGCGTGCTAGCTGAATCGGTAGCGTAAGCAGCATTGACTTGGAGTTGTGTACCTTTTGAATGGAGAGAGTTACCACTCTTTACTATTTTGTTAACTCTCTCCATACGAACGGCGAAAGAGACGACGTTAACAGCGTTTCACCCCAATTACCATCATCAAAATATTGCAAGTGGAAGGCTCTTATACTGAAGAGGTGAATGTTGACAAAGAATACCACAATTCTGACGACGGAAGCTAAAGGTTGGGTCAGTTCAGACACCCACTGGACATCCGAGGGGTCTGTGTAGAGGAGAAGAGAGGACTGGCCGTACTGAGTTAACCGGGAAAGATTCGTTGGGATGGCCACGTAACACAATACAATGGCCTAGCTGAAACAATCCTCCAACAAACTGTTGAGGGAGGGAGACGGGATGACTGACGACACTGCAGAATGGACGTGGAAAACCGTTCGCAGATATATATAATACCCAGGCGAGGCTTTGATCTTGACACAACCGACAGACCTGTATAGGAATCTGATGGAACAGGTCTGTGCGATACCCCAGTGACACTTCACAGTGTTAAAACAGAAGAAGCAGAAACTGAAGAAGAAAAGGAGGAGGAGGAAGAAGAAGAAGCAGAAACTGAAGAAGAAAAGGAGGAGGAGGAAGAAGAAGAAGCAGAAACTGAAGAAGAAAAGGAGGAGGAGGAAGAAGAAGAAGGAGAAACAGAAGAAGAAAAGGAGGAGGAGGAAGAAGAAGAAGCAGAAACAGAAGAAGAAAAGGAGGAGGAGGAAGAAGAAAAAGAAGAAAAAGAGGAAGAAGAAGCAGAAACAGAAGAAGAAAAGGAGGAGGAGGAAGAAGAAGCAGAAACAGAAGAAGAAAAGGAGGAGGAGGAAGAAGAAGAAACAGAAACAGAAGAAGAAAAGGAGGAGGAGGAAGAAGAAGAAACAGAAACAGAAGAAGAAAAGGAGGAGGAGGAGGAAGAAGAAGAAACAGAAGAAGAAAAGGAGGAGGAGGAGGAAGAAGAAGAAACAGAAGAAGAAAAGGAGGAGGAGGAGGAAGAAGAAGAAACAGAAGAAGAAAAGGAGGAGGAGGAGGAAGAAGAAGAAACAGAAGAAGAAAAGGAGGAGGAGGAGGAAGAAGAAGAAGAAGCAGAAACAGAAGAAGAAAAGGAGGAGGAGGAGGAAGAAGGAGAAGCAGAAGAAGACGAAGAAGAAGATGACGAAGAAGAAGGATGAGAAGCAGAAGAAGACGAAGAAGAAAAAGGAGAAGAAGAAGAGGAAGAAGCAGAAGACGAAGAAGAAGGAGGAGGTGGAGAAGCAGAAGAAGAAGAAGCAGAAGAAGACGAAGAAGAAGAAGCAGAAGAAGAAGAAGAAGAAGAAGCAGAAGAAGACGAAGAAGAAGAAGCAGAAGAAGAAGAAGGAGGAGGAGAAGCAGAAGAAGACGAAGAAGAAGAAGGAGGAGGAGAAGCAGAAGAAGGAGAAGAAGAAGAAGCAGAAGAAGAAGGAGAAGAAGACAGAGAAAAAGAAATAAGTATTTAATTAACAAGGCGGCGCACGTGACAAAACAGGGCAGCCTGGCCACAAGTTCATGCCGATCAAGACGCGTTGTTATTTTGGAGTTGTTCCTGAAGGCGATCTCAGGGCTGTTGGCATGTCAGCTTCCGTGTTGTCCCCAGGGGCTACACCATGGCCAGACAAATATACAGCCTGTAACTGAGACCTTACTAGGATATGTTCAATGCTAAATTCAGTGTCCTCAAGCCAAGAGAATTACAGGCAAATTAAAGAACACGCACATACCCCAAAAAAGTGACACATATCCTATATCCGTTCCATCTGTCTGTCTGTTTGTCTGTCTGTCTTTCTCTGTGCTGTATGCTGGCGCGGGCACACACACACACACACACACACACAGACACACACACACACACACAGAGGCACGCGCACACAGACACACACACACACACACACACACGTCAACACGCGCGCGCTCAGAGAGAGAGAGAGAGAGAGAGAGAGAGAGAGTGCTGTGTTTGCCTTGGTTATGAATTCGTGTTTGCCTGGCTGTACCCAGATTACAGTTTAAAGCAACGCACTCCACTCCCTGCCCCTCCCCCTGTCCCACCACCCATAGCCTTCCCCTTCAGCTCTCTGTCTGTGTCTGGCTGGGAAAGAAGAAGAACCTGTTTGGTTGGCAGAGTGTCTTCACACACACACACACACACACACACACGCACGTACGTACGCACGCACGCACACACGTACGTACGCACGCACGCGCGCGCACACACACACACACACACACACACACACACACACGCATGCATGCATATACACACATATACAGACACAGACACACACAAACACACACACACGTACGCACGCGCACACACACACACACACACACACACACACACACACACAACCTACTTCCACCACCACCACCACCACCATTACAACGCATGCACGCACGCACCACCACCATCACCACCACAACACCATTTCCACTCCAAACACTTTTTTTTTTTTTTTTTTTTTTTTACCACTGCGATAAAAGGAGCACGAATCCGAGCTCCACTTAAACAGTGGTCAATCTTGACCTGTCAGCAAGAGCCCCCCCATTACAAGCCTCACGACCCAGGCAGCTCGGACCTGGAGCCCAAAGAGTTTTAATCTCAACCACCATTCACGTTGTTTGGGCGCCATCTTGCTTATCAGCCACTTCCAAGTTGACGACACAATC
The DNA here is from genome assembly GCF_041734735.1 of Babylonia areolata. Taxonomy (NCBI): domain Eukaryota; kingdom Metazoa; phylum Mollusca; class Gastropoda; order Neogastropoda; family Buccinidae; genus Babylonia; species Babylonia areolata. Next base: position 8,320,091 of record NC_134896.1, on the reverse strand, counting down.
CGGGCTTCTATGGACTATGGCACACGGCTGTGGTCAAAAGTGAATAGAGTACAGGTTAAATATGACAAGGGATGTATGGGGGATCAGTGAGATAAGTCATCGGATAGTTTGCACATGAAAATTATGCGTGGTAGTGGAGGTAATAATAATAATGATAATGGATACTTATACAGCACACTATCCAGAAATCTGCTCTAGGTGCTTTACAAAAACGCTTTTGTTAACATAAAACATTATATCTATGTTACATACACACACCAAAATGTGAGTACACACACACACACACACACACACACACACACACACACACACACACACACACACACACACACACACACACACACTGCGTACATACATTTTAACATACATGTGTAAGTAACAGCTACCCTAACACATACGCACACAAAGGCAGGCACAAACTTACATAAACACACGCACACACAATACACATTCATATACATGCATGTAGTTATGTACACATACATATGTATACACACATAGTCAAGCACAGCTAACGCAAAGGAAGTGGACCTGCCACAATTGAACTTATTGCTGAGGGAAAAGGTGAGTTTTGAGACGAGATTTAAAAGATGCGAGGGAATCAGAATGACGGAGGTTATCAGGGAGCTTGTTCCACGTCTTTGGCGATTGAAAAGAAAACGATCTGTGTCCATAGGTCTTACTTCTGACGTGAAATGAAAACTTTGTTCAGCTTGTCGTTTTTTCCCCCCACACTTCAACATCCTTTCGCCTTGGTGTGTGAATGTTATGTCAAAGTGAAGTGATGGCCTAGAGGTAACGCGTCCACCTAGGAAGCGAGAGAATCTGAGCGCGCTGGTTCGAATCTTGGCTCAGCCGCCGATATTCCCCCCCACCCCCTCCCCTCCACTAGACCTTGAGTGGTGGTCTGGACGCTAGTCATTCGGATGAGACGATAAACCGTGGTCCCGTGCGCAGCATGCACTTAGCGCACGTAAAAGAACCCATGGCAACAAAAGGGTTGTTCCTGGCAAAATTCTGTGGAAAAATCCACTTGGATAGGAAAAACAAATAAAACTGCACGCAGGAAAAGAAAAGAAAAAAAAGGTGGCGCTGTAGTATAGCGACGCGCTATCCCTGGGGAGAGCAGCCCGAATTTCACACAGAGAATTTGTTGTGACAAAAAAGAGAAATACAATACAATACAATACAATACAATACAATACAATATCCCTATCTGGTTTTCATCTATATATTTTCGGACGATCTATGAGCTTGCAGAAAACATTTGTTACATTTTCTTCTTCTTCTTCTGCACCTTCTTCTTCTGCTCCTTCTCCTTCTTCTTCTTCTGCACCTTCTTCTTCTGCTCCTTCTCCTTCTTCTTCTTCTGCTCCTTCTCTCTTCTTCTTCTGCACCTTCTCCTTCTGCTCCTTCTCCTTCTCACTCAGCTCCGTGAAGAATCAGACTCCTCCAGTACAGGTCTGTCGGTTGTGAATCACAGCCTGGGTCTCTGGTCATGGTTTTTCTGCCCATTCTGCAATGTTGTCACTCCATCGTTTGTTTGTTTCTTTGTTTGTTCGTGTGTTTCTTTGTTTGTTCGTTTGTTTCTTTGTTTGTTCGTTTGTTTTTTGTTGTTGGTTGTTTGTTTGTTTCTTTCTTTGTTTCTTT
>NC_134896.1:8308441-8310941 GCF_041734735.1 Babylonia areolata | reverse complement strand
GCTACGAACTGAAGAAATGGGAGGACAGCGCCTATTTTGCTGCTTTTGCTCATGTCGATCGGCCTTTGTGGCATTTGCTGGCGATTAGTAGATTGTGAGTAAAAATTTAGATGCGCATGCGCAAGATCCAAGATGGCCGGGGAACTCTCCAGCGGTCTATTAAAAAAACAAAAACAAAAAAACAACCCAGAGTTACTACATATCGTGACCCGGTATTGCGCAATTCCCGCACACAGGGCTGTCACCGTCATCTCTGCTTAAAAGCCGCCCTGTGTACACAGGATCAGCTTGCTGGGTTGACACCACCACGGAGAGAGAGAGAGAGAGAGAGAGAGGGAGAGAGAGAGTATAGGGGAAGAGTAGAGAGGGGGGAGAGAGAGAGAGAGAGAGAGAGAGTAGGGGAAGAGTAGAGAGGGGGGAAAGAGAGAGGGAGAGAGAGATGGTGAGAGAGTGAGGGGGTAGAGAGACAGACAGGGGGAGAGAGAGTGAAAGGAGATAGAGTGGGGGGGGTAGATAAAGAGGGAGAGGGGTGGATAGAGTAGGGGGGAAGAAAGCGAGAGGGAGAGAGAGATGGTGAGAGAGTGAGGGGGTAGAGAGAGAGAGAGACAGAGAGAGAGAGTGAAAGGAGATAGAGTGGGGGGGTAGATAAAGAGGGAGAGGGGTGGATAGAGTAGGAGGGAAGAAAGCGAGAGGGAGAGAGAGATGGTGAGAGAGTGGGGGGTAGAGAGAGAGAGGGGGACAGGGGGAGAGAGAGTGAAAGGAGATAGAGTGGGGGGGGGGGTAGATAAAGAGGGAGAGGGGTGGATAGAGTAGGAGGGGGGAAGAAAGCGAGAGGGGAAGAGAGAGAGGGAGGGGGAGAGGGAGGGAGAGAGAGAGAGTTGGGGGTAGAGAGAGAATGAGAGAGGGGAAGAGAGAGTGAGTGTAGAGAGAGAGAGAGGGGAGAGGGGTGGAGAGAGTAGGGGGGGAGAGAAGAGGAGAGAGGGAGAGAGAGAGAGGGAGAGTGAGGGGAGAGAGGGGGGAAGAGTGGGGTGAGAGAGGGAGAGAGAGGGAGAGACACAGACACAGAGACAGAGACGGAGAGAGACAGGCACAAAGACAAGAGACAAGAGAAACAGAGACAGAGAGAGAGAGACAGAAACAGAGAGATTGCGACAGAGACAAAGACGGAGAGGGAGAGGGAAGAGACAGACAGAGACAAGAGAGAGTGAGTGTAGAGAGAGAGAGAGGGGGAGAGGGTGGAGAGAGTAGGGGGGGAGAGAAGAGGAGAGGAGAGAGGGAGAGAGAGAGAGGGGAGAGTGAGGGGAGAGAGGGGGGAAGAGTGGGGTGAGAGAGGGAGAGAGAGGGAGAGACACAGACACAGAGACAGAGACGGAGAGAGACAGGCACAAAGACAAGAGACAAGAGAAACAGAGACAGAGAGAGAGAGACAGAAACAGAGAGATTGGGACAGAGACAAAGACGGAGAGGGAGAGGGAAAGAGACAGACAGAGACAGAGAGACATAGACAGGGACACAGAGAGAGAGAGGGAGAGAGAGAGAGGAGGAGGGGGTGGGGGTGAGAGAGGAGAGGAGAGGGGGGAGAACAGTGTTTCCAGGCAGCCCATGTCAGAGGACGGTGGCAGAGTGGTACAGACGCTCATCTGCCGACACACAGTCCGTCAAGGTGTGGGTTCGAATCCCGCTCTCGCCCTTTCTCCCACGTGTGACAGAAAAATCAAACTGAGCGTCTACTCAATCGTCGGACGATAAACCGAGTAGCCCTGTGTGCAGCACACACTTGGCGCACTGGAAAAGAACCCACGGCAACAAGAGTGCTGTGCTCTGGCAAAATTCGGTAGAAAAAAATCCATTCGGATAGATACACAATTAAATGCATGGATCTCAAGGCCCGACTGAGCGCGTTGGAATATGGCGCTGTGCTTTGAAACAACTGTTTGTCTGAGTGTGTTTGTGTGCGTGCCTGAAATCTGCTTGAATGACACAGGAAACGAATGACGAGCGCCCAGTGGCAGCCATCAGTCGTAAGGCAGCCTATTGTGCAAATGACCCCGTGTTTGTAAAGCGCTTAGAGCTTGGTCTCTGACCGAGGATAGGTGCTATATAAGTATCATCATGATCATGTCTGTCGGTTTGAGTCAAACCTGGTTCTCTGCAAATTTTTTCTCCGGGGATCCATTCTGTGACGTTGTCAGTCCATGCATTGTTTCCATCTCCCCCCACCCCAACCCCCTCCTCCACCCCACCCCCCCTCTCAGTCTCTATCCTGTCCCTCAACAGTTCCTTGGAGGATTGTGTGAGCAAAAGCCGTTGGATATTAATACCGCCGTAGAGTTTCCGTTTCGACACTGATGTCAGCAGATCTTCACATGGTCAAAGGTACGGGTGGAAAGCAAAAACACCCAGAGCAGCTGTCAGAAACAGCCTGTGTTATCATCATCAGCGGTGCTCTCTCTCTCTCTCTCTCTCTCTCTCTCTCTCTCTCTCTCTCTCTCTCTCTCTC
>NC_134896.1:8285941-8298441 GCF_041734735.1 Babylonia areolata | reverse complement strand
TTTTGCTGCCGATGATTGTTCTTGGAGGTTGTTTGACCCTGTTCGTTTTTGTATTTCTTTCTTTCTTTCTTTCTTTGTGTGTGTGTATGTGTGTGTGTGTGTGTGTGTGTGTGTGTGTGTGCATTCGTGTATGTGTATGTGCGTGCATTCGTGTATGTGTATGTGCGTGCATGCGTGTGTGCGTGTGTGTGTGTGTGTGTGTGTGTGTGTGTGTGTGTGTGTGTGAAGGAGAACAGCTTTTGCTTTGCACACAAACATGAACAGAGGAGTTTTATTCGTTCTCAGTCTTTCGTATGGAGGACGTTTGTTATTGTCGTTGTTGTGGTGGTGGTGGTGGTGGTGGTGGTGGTTTTCGCTTCGACCATTCCAAACATATCGAGGGTGCTTGAACACTTCCATTTTCATTTTCACAATTTTGTGTTTCAGTTGCGTGTGTAGAAGGCCGTACACGTATACAGCGCATATGGATCAGTCCGCACCTCCAATCCTTGAAACTGAAAACTGACAAGGAAACTGGAACAGAACCAGGACCACAGACATGTCGACAGATCAACTTTTAACAGGGTGGTGGAGGAGAGAGAGACAGTCAGCCACGGGACCAGCCATTTCTTCCGGGATGGGGTAGAGTTGGGGTGGGGGCGGTGTGTGGGTGTGTGTGGGGGCACATGGGAGTGGTGGGGGGAGAGGGGTGGTGGAGAAGAGGGTGGGGGGATGGGGTGGTGTGTGTGGAGGGGGGGGGGGAGGGCCCAAACGAGACTGTGTGATCATCGTTCTTCCATCTGGATGTGTGTGACAAATGGCACACTCTGATGAGTTTGATAGTCCGAAGGGGTGGGGGGTGGAGGGGGTGGGGGTGGGGGTGGGGAGAGGAGAGAGAGTTAGCGAAACTCTACATCAGGCGGAATGCTACATAAATCATCCGGCTGTGGCTAATTGTTGTCGGGGAGGGGGGGAATGGGGGGGGGAGGGGTTCAGGGGGGTTAATCTTGTCAGGTTTTTTTTTTTCTTCTTCTTCTTCTTCTTCTTCTTCGGTTTCTTTGAAATTAAGGGAAGCAGGAGATAAGAGGGTGGTGTATTTTTGAAACATGACTAATAGAAAAAACATTGGTTTGTCGTTTGGAGAACGTGTTCATTCTCACGTCGATAGCTTCTACATACCCTCTCTGTCTGTCTGTCTGTTTGTCTGTCTGTCTCTCTCTCTCTCTCTCTCTCTCTCTCTCTCTCATACCTAATGTTAGATATGGATAGACTTTTGAAATACATAACGACAAGATTCAGATAAGGTATTTCTGAGTTAGCGGTTCATCATTATAGGTATCGAAAAAAAAAAAAAAAAGAAGAAGAAATGCCAGTGATCTGATTTGTCCATTATGCGAGGATTCGACAGAAAATGAAATGTACTTTGTTCTTTGCTGTCCAACTTTGAGGAATACTCGAGAAACCTTTTATTAAGCCTAAATATCATTGACAACCAAATATGTTTAAATCGAACGTATTAATGTCTTCAACCTCTTGTGGAATTGTTAGAAACTTTGCTTTGTATTTGTACAAAGCTTTCAAAATCCGAGAAAGCATTACGTCATAAGAATACTGATTTTTGCTGCATTGTATTTCGTGGCCAGGCTAGTTTACATTTGCAACTGATGTTATATCAAATCTTACATACATGTGTGCATTATGGTGTTTTCATTGATGATGTTCACATACCCCTTCATAAGGGGCCTTGGCCTTGAATGAATCATCTCTCTCTCTCTCTCTGTATATCATATATATATATATATATATATATATATATATATATATATATATATATATATATATATGTATCAACAACAGTAGGCTCTTGCCCGAAGAAGCTGTTTTTACAGCGAAAATTTGCTGCATTTTTAGAATACAACTTTTGAAGACATGAAGAGCCTACTGTTTTTGATATTTTTTTATATTTTACCGGTCTTGGTGTTTACCTCAGTGCTTTCTGCAAGGAGCGGAGCCCAGGACACGAAGCGAGTGTGAACTATCTGTATAATATATATATATATTGGGATTGGGATTACGTGTGGAGCGGAGGCCCCTTGGTCAAATGCCTGACCAGGCAGCCAGTGAGTGCCCACAGGTTCAAATCTCACATAGGGACCAGGATGTCAACTTCCTTCTCTTCTAGACCTTGAGTGGTGGCCCGGTTGCTAGTCTTTCTAATGACTGGCGAATTTCAATACTGAACATCTTTAAAAGCAACTCCCCAAAATGGACATCATATATCTGCAGGAAACTCATATTACAGATAATGAGGTGACCAAATGGGGGAGGGGGGGGGAGAAAGAAAAAAACAACAGTGGTAAGAGGGGTGGGTGGGTGGGGAAGATATTCTACAATGAAGGCACTAGCAGAAAGAAAAGGGACGTGATACTGACATCCAAACATACTGAGGCTGAAACAGCTTTAGAACAAGCAGAAGAAAGAATGCCGATAGTTCCGGTAACACGTGCGGACGGACGCAATAGCCGAATGGTTAAAGCGTTGGACTTTCAATCTGAGGGTCCCGGGTTCGAATTACGGTGACGGCGCCTGGTGGGTAAATGGTGGAGATTTTTCCGATCTCCCAGGTCAACATAATGTGCAGACCTGTCAGTGCCTGAACCCCCTTCGTGTGTATACGCATGCAAAAGATCAAATACGCACGTTAAAGATCCTGTAATCCATATCAGCGTACGGTGGGTTATGGAAACAAGAACATACCCAGCATGCACACCCCCGAAAGCGTAGTATGGCTGCCTACATGGCGGGTTAAAAACGGTCATACACGTAAAAGCCCACTCGTCGTACATGCGAGTGAACGTGGGAGTTGCAGCCCACGAACGCAGAAGAAGAAGAGGTAACGCATGATAGCTATAATTTCAAACTGCTAAACGTATATGCCCCAACCAATCATACAGAAAAAAAAAATTCTTTCAAAGACTTGAGGAAGTGTGTAAGGAATTTGATGAGGAAGTGTGTAAGGAATTTGATGAGGAAGTGTGTAAGGAATTTGATGAGGAAGTGTGTAAGGAATTTGATGAGGAAGTGTGTAAGGAATTTGATGAGGAAGTGTGTAAGGAATTTGATAATCAATCACATACGATAATGAGAGATTTTGATTGTGTCATGTGCAATGAAAAAGTCATACTCTCAAAACTGCCGCTAAACAACATCGATGTTAAGCATTTATACATGTATATAATCTCAGTAAATCATGGGGGATGGATATCAGTGTCGTGTGGGATATGCCAAGGATGTCCCTTCTCACCGTTTTTATTTGTTTCAGCTGTTGAATTGCTATCAATAATGATTAGAAATAGTTCAATAATTGGCATCGAGTCTCCTACTAGCAATTCTGATGTAACATATCATTCAAAAGTGGAAACTAGCACACGATACAACCCTGTTTTTGAAAAAAAGAAAGAAAAAGAATTCACAAAGAAGACATGCACAAATCATGACAAATCTTCACTTCGTTTCAAACGCCATCAGGATCAGAACTGAACGAACGTATGCATGCGTGTGACTGACTGGTGTGAAAGCGCTTTGATTTGTCTCTGCACAAGATTTTGCGCTATTTAAATACTTATCATTATTATTATTGTTGTTAGTATTATTATTATAATAATTATTATCATTAGTATTATTATCATTACTACAAAAGACAAAAGCGTTAAGGATGGGCACCCAGAAAGAAGAACATATTCTCCCCTTTACAACTGTAAACAAAATATAAACAAGAGGCAAAGCCTTCAAGACTCACTTGTGCTTCACGCTTTATCCTGTAAAGGAATCATTAGGAGGAGAGAAAAAAAAGATTTTAAAAATGGTTGAAAAGTGCTCTGTATTAAATATGATGGATAAGCTTGGGAGAAGAAAAAAGGAAAGAAAAGAAATGTAATGTTTAAGATGAGAAAGATCAGTTTAAAGCAAATTAAGTCCCCTAGCATTAATTACAGAGTAATTTCCCTTTTTACTATCTGCACCAAAACGTTTGCAAAATAAAAGAAGTTCCTGTCTGAACAAAAAATTATAATAATGACTGCTCTTGTTGTTGTGTCGAATATCAGATCAAAGTGCCAAGTTTAAAGAATACAAAAAAATATAAATATAACAGTAATTGCAGTTTGCATATAATTAGGCTTCATTTCTTTCTTCTTCTTTTTTTTGTGCCCATCCCAGAGGTGCAATATTGTTTTAAACAAGATGACTGGAAAGAACTGAATTTTTCATATTTTTATGCCTAATTTGGTGTCAACTGACAAAGTATTTGCAGAGAATATGTCAATGCTAAAGTTTAACACACACACACACACACACACACACACACACACACACACACAACCGAACACCGGGTAAAAACATAGACTCACTTTGTTTACACAAGTGAGTCAAAAATACATGGAATGCATTTTGAAACCAACAGAATGGCAAGAAAATTAGAGGAAAACCGAACACACACGATCAACCGTTTGACTAGTTTAATAAAGAATTGGAGTAAACGTGATTTGAGTATCATGGGTAAATTCATTGTCATTAAAATATTCTTATTAACTCACTTTATATAATGTCATGTAATCAATTGATCTTCCACACACACACAGTTCTACGTAGATACAATATTATTTAAATCCGATTGGAAGAAAAGAGTTTAGCAACAAACAAAAAAAAGGGGGCATTTGACAAAGCAAAAACAATGATTTGGGAGGCTGAACTATCATGGGAAGAGAGGTTTAAATGATACTGATTTGATAATTCTCACCGGTTTTGCACATTGATATCGTTGTTGTCGCCGATGTTGTCTATGTCGCTGTTGTCTATGTCGCTGCTGCTGTTGTTGTTGCTGTTGCTGTTGTTATTGCTGTTGCTGCTGCTGCTTGCTGTTAATAGCAGCACAGGGTTTTCATTTTGTTGTTGTTGTTGTTGTTGTTGTTTTATATCACACGGAAACGTCAAGCAGAGAGAAACAGACAGACAGACTAGACCTTGAGAAGTTGAACTCCGCACGTGATTCTCGTGTTATTCTTTCACAATTCACACACACACACACACACACACACACACACACAAGACAACCACAGTCCATAGTCATCAGCAGGAGATGGTGGGTGGGGTTGTTGGGGGAGAGGGGTGTGTGTGTGGGGGGGGGGGGGTGAGGTATCGTGTGTGTGAAGATGGCGCAGAGACAGATGGAGGGTCAGGAGATTTTGAAAGGAGGCGAGAGGGTGTGTGTGTGTGTGTGTGTGTGTGTGTGTGTTGGCGGGCAGGGGGGGGGGGTAGAGGGTTGGATGAGGTTAGGGTGACGGGATGTCAAAGTAGGGGCAGGGTCGAAAGAGAGGGTGGGTGAGTTGGATTGGGTGGGAGGGGAGGGGACGGGGGGGGGGGAGGGGTGGCAGAGGGTGTGAGGGCAGGAGAAGAAGACTGAAGGAGAAAGAAAGGAGAAAGAGCTGCCAAATGCTGAACCATTCCGACATTTAGAAGAAAGAGAAGTTAAAAAAAGAAAAAAAGAAAACAAAAAAGAAGAAAGAAAGAAAAAAAGAAGAAGTATAACAGTAGAAAGACAAAAGTTCAGTTCAGCTCAGCTCAGTTTCAGTTTCTCAAGGAGGCGTCACAACGTTCGGACAAATCCATATACGCTACACCACATCTGCTAAGCAGATGCCTGACCAGCAGCGTAACGTGATCCAACACGTTTAGAAATACAAAAGATGAAACAGCTAGAGAACACACAAACAAAAAAAGAAGAAATATAGAGAAATACAGAAATAGAAAAAAGAAATAGGAAAAAAAAGGAACAAAAGAGTTAAGAAAAAAAAAAGAAAGAGGGAAAAGAAAAGAAAAAAAGGAGAGTCAAAAAAGAAAGAAATAGAAAGAAAGAAATGAAAGAAAAGAAAAGAAAAAAAAAAAGAACAGAAAAAAAAATTCTTCAGTCCGAGGGCAGACTGCAATCAAGCAGCCTCTGTTTGCTCGACGCTCCCTCGACAAACAAGGTGAACCCCCCTCCCACCCCCTCTCCACCCTCACCCCTTCCCCTATCCTCACCCTTCCCTTCCCCTCCCCCCCTCCCACAACCTGACCCTCCTAGAAAACATCAGAGACTCCCACATCCCTTCCTTGCCCCCACACCCCACCCCCACCCCCTCTCCCTCCTCCCCGTTCCCTCTTTTGGTCTGTCAACCATCTGGGCTGGAGTGAGAGAGAGAGAGAGAGATAGACAGAGAGACAGAGGCAGAGACAGAGACAGACAGAGACGGAGACAAAGAGACACAGAGAAAGAGACAGAGACAGACAGAGACACACACACAGACAGAGAGAGAGACGCAGAGAGACACAGAGAGAGAAGAGAGACAGACAGACAGACAGACAGAGAGACAATGACACAGACGTTTTATTTTTAAATTCTTTTCTTTTTTTTAATTCATTTATTTATTTTTTGTTTTGTTGTTGTTGTTGTTGTTCGTTTTGTTTTTTTGTGCGCTTGGAGTTGATTTCATCAAGATTTTGCGCCTTATAATTACCTTCTTTTTTTTTCTCAAGGCCTGACTAAGCGCGTTGGGTTACGCTGCTGGTCAGGCATCTGCTTGGCAGATGTGGTGTAGCGTATATGCATTTGACCGACCGCAGTGACGCCTCCTTGAGCTACTGATACTGATACTGACACAGACAATGACAATGACAATGATTGTAATGTCCATTCAGCAATGAAGCCCTTAGGACACGGGGGAAGGGGGGGGGGGGGGGGCATTACAAACCAATCGTGAGCACAATTCTAGAAACTGACACACACATCTCTCACTACCATTTCACCTCTCCGTCTCCACACGTAAATATGCATTTACCTGCAAGCAAAACATGCATGTACTCATAAACACAAGAGAGAGAGAGCGAGAGAGAGAGAGAGATTCAAGATTCAAGATTCAAAACCTTTATTACTCAAGGATAAAGATTTTAGGCATCGCCCAGTCTTCCAATCTGTCCTTGTGACAACAATAACAATAACAACATTAGCGATAACGACACAAAAATAATGATTTTGTTAACACTGCTAGAGAGAGAGAGAGAGGGGGGGAGATGTTGTGGGAGAGAGAAGTGGAAAGAGAGAGAGAGAGAGAAGGAGAGAGACACACAGAGAGAGGGGGAGAGAGAGAGACAGAGAAAGAGGGGGGGGGGAGAGAAGTGGAAAGAGAGAGAGGGGAGAGAGGGAGAGAGAGACAGATAGAGAGGGTGGAGAGGGAGACAGAGACAGAGAGAGACACACACACACACAGAAAGGGAGAGAGAGGGGGGGGAGAGGGGGGGGGAAGAGGGATGTAGGGGGAGAGAGAAGTGGAGAGAGACAGACAGAGACAGAGACAGAGACAGAGAGAGAGAGATGTTGGGGGAAAGAGAGGTGGGGAGAGAGAGAGGGGGGAGGGAGAGAGAGAGAGAGAGACAGAGGGATGGGGTGAGACACAGAGACAGAGAGGGAGAGAGAGAGAGATGTTGGGGGAGAGAGAAGTGGAAAGAGAGACAGAGAGAGAGAGGGAGAGAGAGACACAGAGAGAGAGAGTGGAGAGGGAGAGAGAGACAGAGAGAGAGAGAGTGGAGAGGGAGAGAGAGACACAGAGAGAGGGACAGAGAGAGGGGAGAGGGAGAGAGAGACAGAGAGAGAGAGAGTGGAGAGGGAGAGAGAGACACAGAGAGAGGGAGAGAGAGAGGGGAGAGGGAGAGGGAGAGAGAGACAGAGAGAGAGAGAGAGAGAGAGAGTGGAGAGGGAGAGAGAGACACAGAGAGAGGGAGAGAGAGAGGGGAGAGGGAGAGAGAGGGAGAGAGAAAGTGGAGAGGGAGAGAGAGACACAGAGAGAGGGAGAGAGAGAGAGGGGAGAGGGAGACACAGAGAGAGGGAGAGAGAGAGTGGAGAGGGAGAGAGAGACACAGAGAGAGGGAGAGAGAGAGGGGAGAGGGAGAGAGAGACAGAGAGAGAGAGACAGAGACACAGAGAGAGAGGGAGAGAAAGGGAGAGAGAGAGAGAAGCACTTGACGCTTTGTCACTTTAATGTCATTGGCCATGAGGTCCTTGTGACATGGGTAAATGCATCAACATACTTTCATTGAGAAAAAAACAACAACAACAAACCATTATGATAAACGAATAAAAAAAATGGTGAAAGCAAATAATGAAATAAAATTTCCATACAAGCATTTGATCAACGTTTGAAGATGATGTTAAAATCACTGCACTTTCTTCTTATGTATGCATTCTTTTTCTTTCTTTCTTTTTTTTTCCTCCAGTGAATTTTTTTTCTGCCCCATCATGTGTGTGTAGTCACATTTTGGTGTGTGTATGTAACATAGATATGATGTTTTATGTTAACAAAAGCGTTTTTGTAAAGCACCTAGAGCAGATTTCTGGACAGTGTGCTATATAAGTATCCATTATTATTGTTATCATCTGCACCATTTCAGTGGCATTACTCCCACGCCGCTCATTTAGATCCCCCCATACACAGCCACACCCAGGTTCGTCCGTCGCAGTTCCAGCGTCGGCAGTCCACAGGGAACCATCGATGTTAGGTCGCCAGGAGGCCACACACCAGAGGAGACCCTAGGCCTGCACTGCTGCTGAGTCACTTCGGTGGTGTTCAGTGGTGCCTGTTCTGTTTTAACGTACTTAGGACACCACCTACTAAGCCCCCTACTAACGACAATAATGGCTTAGTCGCGGAGCCAGACTGAGTGAGCGTCCCTCCCAGAGTGGAGACCGCCACCACGTCCCTCAAACAACAGCCCCCCATGAATCTGCCGACTCCCCAGTGAATATTGGCAATGTTGACTGGGTGAAAACTGAGGAAGGAAGGGAAAACTCTGATTATACACACCTATCACTCGTTTAATACATACATATCGCTGCATTGAATTTCTAGGGGTATGAGTTGAATACAGAAGAATAACTCAGAACAAAAGAAAAGGACAACATTGATTATTTAAACATGCAATAAGGTATGAATGCTTTACTCTATGACGTTTAATATATACATTACATGCAAACAGCGGTTGAAAATACGTGTACACAGGTGCCGATATGTCTGTGTACTTGCAACAATGTGTGTATGTGTGTACGTATGTGTGCATGTATGTGGGTTTATATGTATTTGTATGGATATCAAATAATATACTCAGTATAAGGAAATAGTGATGTTTATCCTTTCTTGTTGTTGTTGTTGTTTTCTGGTCGTATGTCACTATTTTTGTTTTCGATGTTGAAAATGAAAATAAAAAAGGTTCATTAAAAAAAAAATGAAATAAAACAAAAGTTCTTCCTTTGAAGAAAAATGGTAGCAACTAGCATGCCACCCAACACACAACAACTCGGTTCATTAATCTATCAATGCACCATGCAACATATTCCAACATAAGCTACGGAAGAAAAGAGAGAGAGAGAGTAACCGAAAGTAAGAAAAAATGAAAGAAAGAGAGAGGAGGAAAGAGAAAGAGAGAAAGTGAGGAAGAGGGGAAGAGAGACAGACAGATGTTAAATTGAAGACGACTACTACTACTGCTACTACTACTATTGTGTTTCTCTTTTTGTCACAACAGATTTCTCTGTGTCAAATTCGGGCTGCTCTCCCCAGGGAGGGCGCGTCGCTACACTACAGCGCCACCCTTTTTTTATACTTTTTTCCTGCGTGCAGTTTTATTTGGGTTTTTTTCCTATCGAAGTCATCCGAATGACTAACGTCCAGACCACCACTCAAGGTCTAGTGGAGGGGCAGAACATATCGGCGGCTGAGCCGTGATTCGAACCAGCGCGCTCAGATTCTCTCGCTTCCTAGGCGGACGCGTTACCTCTAGGCCATCACTCCATACTACTACTACTACTGCTACTACGACTACTACTACTACTACTACTACTACTACATCACAGGACACCAATGCAAGCATGAAAGCAAGTGAACAATAAAACAAATATTTTACGTGGTAGAAAAACTCAGTTCTCTATCAAATTTAACCACATAACAGCGAAATGAAAACTACAGGCATGCGAGTGGTTCAATGTAAATAACTAGAAAACAAGATGTGCAAATCACAGATACATCATTCAGACAAGAGAGGCAAGGCCTTCAAGACTCACTTGTGATACACTTTTAAAAAAATCCAAGCTTTTTATGTATTGAGTATAATTTCAGAATGTAATGTTTAAGATAAGAAAGATCAGTTTAAAGCAAATTAAGTCCCCTAGCATTAATTACAGAGTAATTTCCCTTTTTTACTATCTGCACCAAAACGTTTGCAAAATAAATAAAACTTCCATGCTTAGCAAAAGAAGTTCCTGTTTGAACAAAAAATGATAATAATGACTGCTCTTGTTGTTGGGTCAGAATATATGATCAAAGTGCCAAGTTTAGAGAATACAAAAAATATATAAATATAACAGTAAATGCAGTTTGCATATAATTAGGCTCTTTTTTTTGTGCCCATCCCAGAGGTGCAATATTGTTTTAAACAAGATGACTGGAAAGAACTGAATTTTCCCTATTTTTATGCCTAATTTGGTGTCATTTGACAAAGTATTTGCAGAGAAAATGTCAATGTTAAAGTTTACCACGGACACACACACACACACACACACACACACACACAGAGAGAGAGACAACCGAACACCGGGTTAAAACATAGACTCACTTTGTTTACACAAGTGAGTCAAAAATACAAAGAGCTGTTCAGTGACAACATCAGTTGCAGGAAATCGTAATCATGTCCAAGAAATCTAACCCATGACCCTCAGCTGTGGTTGCTAGGAAACGGCCACGTTGTGCACGTGCAAGTGTACAGGACTTGATGACGTCAGCCCACTGTGCTGTCAGCACGTGTGAAGCTCTGTCATCAGCGAGCTGTCCAGTTTTTTTACCTGTTCGTCACAAAATCGATATGTATCATGTTCGTCTGTCTGGGTTTGGTTGTGTTATTGATTATGTGGTGGTGTTGGAGGGGGGAGGGGGGGGAGGGGGGTCGGGGGGATGTGGGGGGGGGGTGCTACATTAAGTTTAACGTCTTCCACTTTTTAAGTGATATTAGAGGGGGGGCTACATCATGTGTGTGTGTTGGTGTGTCGGTGTGTGTGTGTGTGTCTGCGTGTGCACAAGTTTTTGTTCAAAGTTGTTTTTTTGGATTAACTTCACGACCGTTTCGGATGGAAGTCCAACAAAATTTCTTAAAGTTATTGATTGTGATGTATTTTTAATACGTTTTTGTCACAGAGAATTTTATCTGTGTGAAATTCGGACCGCTCCCAGGCGAGAATGTATCGCTACAGTCAACTGCCATCTTTTCTTTTTTTCTTCTTCTTCTTCTTCTTCTGTCTGTAAGTGGAGTGATTGGAGTATTAGAGTGGAGTGATGGCCTAGAGGTAACGCGTCCGCAGAGGAAGCGAGAGAATCTCAGCGCGCTGGTTCGAATCACGGCTCAGCCGCCGATATTTTCTGCCCCTCCACAAGACCTTGAGTGGTGGTCTGGACGCTAGTCATTCGGATGAGACAAATAAGCCGAGGTCCCGTGTGCAGTATGCACTTAGCGCACGTAAAAGATCCCACGGCAACAAAAGGGTTGTTTCGGGAAAAATTCTGTAGAAAAATCCACTTCGATAGGAAAAACAAATAAAACTGCATTCAGGGAAAAAAAAAAAAAAAAAGGTTGGCGCTGTAGTGTAGCGACGCGCTCTCCCTGGGGAGAGCAGCCCGAATTTGACACAGAGAAATCTGTTGTGACAAAAAGAGAAATACAAATACAAATACTGTTTTACTATCAAACTTGGAATTTTCTTCATGCTTTCACCAGGGACAGCTCTCTCGTTGCCATGGGCTCTTTTACTTGTGCGCTAAGTGCATGCTACACACGGGACCTTAGTGTATCAACTTATCCAAATGACCAAAGTTCAGACCACCCTTTCAGGTTTGATTGAGGTGGTGAGGGACAAAACACTGTGGAGTGTGATTTGATCGGGCACGCTCACATTCTCTCGCTTCCTCCTTCTTCTTCTTCTTCCTCTATAAATACTATCTCATCTCCTGTCGCTTCCCCCCCCCTCTCTCTCCCTTGCTGCGCATTTTTATAAATTACGTGTTGTTTCTTATAAACATGATGCTATAAATTACGTGTTGTTTCTTATAAATATGATGCTTATTATAATGTTGTTTCTTTTCTCGTTTTTCTATGAATTTGTGAACGTTTACTCATTTTTGGGGGGTCTTCTTCATACCTTTTCTTTAGACATTTTTCCCTTTCGAGGGCTGGAGAAAGCAATTGTTTGCTTACTCTAATGCTATCGGAAATAAGATCCATTCATTCATTCATTCATTTATTTATTCCTTCCTTCCTTCATTCATTCATCCTCTCTCTCTCTCACTCACTCACTCTATCTCTGTCATTACCATATTCATATACATTATTGTCATTAATGCAGGTATCATGATTATGTACTTATAAATGCTACTGTGCAGTTGAGTGTA
>NC_134896.1:8238441-8255941 GCF_041734735.1 Babylonia areolata | reverse complement strand
GACTGGAGAAGCGAGACTACACGGTTTGTATTGGATTTGTCACGAAGCAACTACTAGGATAGCAGTGATGGAAATAGTAACAGTAATAATGATAATGATCATGATACTACTACTGCTACTGCTGCTGCTGCTGCTGATAATAATAATAATAATAATAACAATAATGATAATGATAATAACACTGATGATAATGGTAATGCTGCTAATAATGATAACAACAACAACAATAATAGCAGTAGTGATGATGATAATAATAATAATACTAATACTCCTACTAACAACAACAATAATAATAATAATAATAATAATAATGATAATAATAAAAATAAAAATGATAATAATGATAATGATAAACAAAACAACTAACACACACACACACACACACACACACACACACACACACACACACACACACACACACACACACACACACACACACACACACACACACACACACACATTTAAAACAAAACAAAACAAAGAAACAAAACAACAACAACAACACACACACACACACGCGCGCGCGCGCACACACACACACACACACACACACACACACACACACACACACACACACACACACACACACACACACACACACACACACACTGTTATACTTGAGAAACGCTTGCTACTGTCAAACCAAATTTGTCAATCAACACTCGTAAACACCCATTTTCCCCGCTATATCTATTCACATCACAATGTCGATAGCTCTACAGAAGTTTAGCCGGGGACAAGCGGTTTGCTGTCGAGGGTTCTTTTACGTGTGCTAGTGAAAGCTGCACCAGGAGCCTTGATTGACTGTGGAGAATTTTCCGATCTCCCAGGTCAACATAATTATGTGCAGGCTTGCTAGTGCCTGAACCCTCTTCGTGTGTAAACCGCACACAGATGATCAAAAACGCACGTTAAAGATCCTGTAATCTTGTGGGCTATGGAAACAAGAGCATACCCACCATGCACCCCCCCCCCCCCTCCCTTCCCGAAAACGGAGTATTGGTGCCTACATGGCGGGGTGAATAAACAAAATTGTCATACACATAAAAATTTACATGTTTGTATGAATGTGTTTGTGTGCGTGCCTGAAACGTGATTGAATGGCACGGTGGGGGAGAGGGGGGGGGGACGAATGATGAGCGCCCAGTGGCAGCCGTCAGTCGGCTCAGCCCAGGTAGGCAGCCTGTTGTGCAAATGACTCCTGTGTTTGTAAAGAGCTTAGGGCTTGGTCTCCGACCGAGGACAGGCCCTATATAAGTATCCATATCATTCCATCCATCCATCCATCCATCGTCCAACAAACCGCCCGTCAGAGTTTCAGAGTTTGTTTGTTCCCATTAACTCTTTTGAGTCATAGAGAAATAAGGAAACATGACAATAACAGGATGACGGCCACAGAGGAAGAGGGAAGATAGTTTAAAAAGGAAGAAACAAAAGGGGGGGATAATACAAATGGAGAAAAATAAAATAAAATAAAAGGCCAAATGTAATCATCAGTCTGATACAATGCAATAGGAATAGCGAAAGCAATACTCCATAGACCACAGATCACAACTTAGATTTACAATACGGCTCTGTATCTGACTAGTTGAGCCTGAACTGGGAACTGAGGGGTTAGTTGGAGCATAGCAATAACAATGACATGGTCTCTGTAATCCATGGGGAGAAGGGAGAGCACTCTGCTTCAAGCCTGCCTGCCTGGCTCAGTTCCTAGAGCGACGTGCTCGATGTGGTAAGTATGTGTTCGAATCACAGACACACAACATGATAAGGAAAGAAAAAACCAACATAAGCGTTTTCGTTGCCCTCCTGAACGTGTTGTCATCAGTGGTGTACAGAGTGGAGAGTGTCCTTCAAGACTGTAGGACGCATGCAGCATCCAGGAGGAAGTACTGGCCAACACCGACAGCAGTGGAAGCCAAGCTGTACGGCACCCTGGAGGAGCTGCGACGGACAGCAGCCTTCATCGTGGACACCGGTGTATGTGTGTGAATAGAATAGAATAGAATGAATAGAATAGAATAGATTTTATTGTCATGAAACCGGAAGGTTTATAAGACACAATTGCAATGGTAAATGAATGAACGAATGAAAAACACACAATTTATCAATCAGTTAATGCGGTAAATTGCAGCAGCATTCATACACAAATTTTCCTAATCTTGTTTGTATATATTCATCATCTGTTAGCATCACCTGACTGGGAATATGTCCTGTGTTATTCGAATTTTGAATATCCTTTAAAAATTGTTGCCTTAAGGTTTCATATTTAATACAATGATCAAGAAGATGGATTTCGTCTTCCAGGATGTTACATTTGTTGCACAATCTGTCTTCTTGTGGAATATTTAAATATCTACCTTTCTCAATCTTTAGGTCATGCGCGCTTATTCTGAGTTTCGTTAAAGCTTGTCTGTGTTTTGTATCTGATATATTTAAAAGGTAGGTTTCAGTTTTGTATTCTGCTACAATCGTATTGTAAAATTTTAGCTTTAATGTTTTTTCTCTTTTCTCTTTCCAGTATTTGATATATTCATTTTCTAATTTTTTATACACGACGTATTTCAGTCTATGTACGTTGAATGTGAATTGATTTTTCCAAATGTGATCAAGGCCTATAATTTCGAGTATCTTTTTAACAAAAATCAACCATGGGGAAGTTGTATTTTCTTGTTGGTACATGGACTTATATATTTTGTTGATGAGGGAAGTTTCTGGTAATTGAATAATGTGAATCCAATATGTAATAATTTGGCACATTATCTTTAAACTTATTGGGAATCTGCCCAGTTCACCTAACACAGGAAGCACCATAGCTTTTTTGTGTACTCCAAGTAATTGCTTACAGAATTTAATGTGTAATTTTTCATGTGGAAACTTATTCGATAAGCAGTCGTCAAAAAGATGTGCTAAATCGAAAGAATCATCCGGTTTGACTTGGTAAGGTAACCATACCTCCGCCCCATAAATCGATATTGGCGTTATCAAAGTATCATATAGTTTAGATATGGTACCTGGATTGATGTTGATAGCTTTGAATGTTCTTCGTAAAGTATGCAATGCTTTGTTTGCTTGTTTAGTTAGGTGTTCCTGTGCTCTTATCAGACTTCCACTTTTGTGGAATATAACTCCTAAGTATTTATATTCTTCTGCTGTTTGTATTATATCTTCCCCACAGTAGAAATATATTGGTACTTTTGGGTCAGATCTTGTAAAGATTACCACTTTCGTTTTTTCTCTATTAATTTTTAATCCCCAACTATGGCAATATGTGTTCAAATTATGTAATTTTTGTTGTAATCCTTTTCTTGTTAAAGACAGAATAACCAGATCATCAGCATAAAGTAAACATGGTACATTGCTGGGTGAAACAGCATTGAATTTTGGAGAATCGTTACTTTCCATAGATTTTACAATATCATCTATGAAAATATTAAATAAAGTTTGGCTTAGTGTATTGCCCTGTTGTACACCCTTCTGTACAGTTATTTCTGTGCTGAGACCTCCGTATGAATTTATTTGAATTTTGGAATTATCATACATGTCTTTAATTATATCAAAGCATTTTCCAGTTATGCCCATTCTCTTCAACTTTAGGAACAGGGCATCGTGCCAAACATTATCAAAGGCTTTTTCAAAATCTACAAAACAACCGTATAATCTACCATTTTTTACTTTTATTACTTCATTAATGATCTTTTTTAGAATGAAGATTTGATCAGTTGTTCTGTAGTGTTTCCGAAATCCAATTTGTTCCTTTGTTAGGCGTTCACCTTGTTCTAGGTACTCAGTTATTCGATTATTTAATATTGTGCAGAATACTTTTCCCAAGGTATTGGTTAATGTTATTCCCCGATAATTATTTGGATCTCCCGGGTTCCCATTTTTATACAATGGAATGTTTAAACCATTTTTCCAACATTCTGGATATATACCTTGAGTGAAAATAATGTTAAACATTTTTTTAATGATATTGATAGTTATTGGAAGACTTGTTTTGACCATTTCGTTTGTAATGCCGTCCAATCCTGGTGATTTATTATTTTTTTGATGCTTGCACGCTTTCTTGATTTCTCTGTTTGATATTGTTAAGTTGATATTTGAAAGCAGACTCTCATCTGTTAGACTGTTTTTAAGTTCGTTTCTGATTTTTTGCCTTTGTTTTTCTTCTACATTCACCTCTTTGCCAATGAGCTTTTCCAGATGTGAAATCCATATGGATGTATTCAACTGATATTTGCGTGTGGCATTCTCGCCTGCAGTTTGTAAACTTTTTAATGTTTTCCAAGCAGTGTTTGGATCTTTATAAAGGACGTCGCTGATTTTATTCGCAAGATCGTTTGTGTACATTCTTTTCTTTCGTCTTAACAGTCTGTTATAGATCTTACGTTTGGAAAAATATTTTTTGCATAGGGATTTATTATATGGATGCCTGTTTATGGCATTCAGTATCGATCTAAGATCTTTCCTGTGTTCATAACATTCACAATCAAACCATTTTTTAATGTTTTTTCTTTTGCGCTTACGAACGTTTGTTTTCTTCCTAAGACTTACATTAGCCGCAAATTTCATCATTTGTGTAAAATCATTAATAGTATTGTTTAGTGCTAGTTTAGAAATACCGGTATCATTTTCAATATACGTATCTAATCTTTGTTCTATTTGAACAAGTTGGGTTTTTATCCATGGCATGTTGAAAGCTCTTAAATATTTCCCATCTGAGAATGCATCCCATAAGTATCGGTGTGTGACGTCTTCAGCTTTAAATGTTTCTTTTCGTGACGTTTTAACTGATACTGAATTCCTTTCTGATTTTATCGAAAATCCAGTTACGAAAAAACTTAATTCCATCGGACAGTGATCTGAAAAAGATTTAAGGGGATGAACTTTCATATGTAAGATGTCTTTTTTCATGGTGGTAGAACAAATAAAATAATCAACAACACTACAGCCATTTGGACTATAGCATGTAAAGTGTCCATCTAAATCACCCAGTGTGTGTGTGTGTGTGTGTGTGTGTTGTGTGTGTGTGTTGTGTGTGTGTGTGTGTGTGTGTGTGTGTGTGTGTGTGTGTGTTGTGTGTGTGTGTGTGTGTTGTGTGTGTGTGTGTGTGTGTGTGTGTGTGTGTGTGGTGTGTGTGTGTGTGTGTGTTGTGTGTGTGTGTTGTGTGTGTGTGTGTGTGTGTCTTATTTTTACCATACTTATGCCTTTATGTAGTATTCGCATTCTATGACTTTAAGTAGCATTGTGTAGTGCATGCAGTGACATATATAATGTAGTATTGTGTTAGTGGAGACCCTGTTTCAGGGCGGGGACTGGATGGAAAAAAAAAGCGTGCCAGTGCTTATCTATTATCCTCGAAAATAAAGAATTTGCCTTGTCTTGTCTTGTCCTGGGATAGTTACGCTGGCGGGGAAAAAAAAAACCAACAACAACAACAAACAAACAAAATAAACAGCAACAACCCAGAATGACAAGTGTATTTCTTGCTGATTCATGGATGGGTCTTTCCCTGACTGGGGTGTAGTTGTCCTCCTGTCATCATCGCACGGAAAGAAAGAAAAGAAAAACAACAAGAGAGGCAAGGCCTTCAAGACACTTGTGATACACTTTTAAAAAAATCCAAGCTTTTTATGTATTGAGTATAATTTCAAAATGTAATGTTTAAGATAAGAAATATCAGTTTAAAGCAAATTAAGTCCCCTAGCATTAATTACAGAGTAATTTCCCTTTTTTACTATCTGCACCAAAACGTTTCCAAATAAATAAAACTTCCATGCTGAACAAAAGAAGTTCCTGTTTGAACAAAAAATGAAAATAATGACTGCTCTTGTTGCTGGGTCAGAATATCAGATCAAAGTGCCAAGTTTAGAGAATACAAAAAATATAAATATAACAGTAAATGCAGTTTGCATATAATTAGGCTTTTTTTTTTTTTTTGTGCCCATCCCAGAGGTGTAATATTGTTTTAAACAAGATGACTGGAAAGAACTGAATTTTTCCTATTTTTATGCCTAATTTGGTGTCAACTGACAAAGTATTTGCAGAGAAAATGTCAATGTTAAAGTTTACCACGGACACACACACACACACAGAGACAACCGAACACCGGGTTAAAACATAGACTCACTTTGTTTACACAAGTGAGTCAAAAAAAAACCCAAACAAAACAAAAACCCCACACCACGAGTGCGCAGTTTTCAGTGGAAAAGCCCCAAGTCGGCTTCTAAAAGGAGTGGTCCTTTGCACGAACAGAATAATAATGACGCATGTGTGGACATGGACACTCGCCTGATTCATGACTCACTGACACTGACCACGACACACAGTGGTCAACGGACCTCTGTTGACACATGGTCAGTGCGGCACTAAATCGGGAGATTGATCGAACTCTTGTGTTGACATGTGAGTCACTATGACACGTGAAAGATAAGGTTGTGGTGATTCTAAGAGGGTTAATGTTCCCGTAGACTTTCATGGCCGTAGGGGTAGTGAATTCATATCCACTGTGTCCAGGACTCGGCATAGGAAGGCGGGGCCCAGTCCTCTCCTTCCGTCGCTTTTAAGCTTCACCCGACCGAGGTCAGGTACCCGTTCACATCTGGGTGGAGTGAGGAATAGTCGGAGTAAAGTGTCTTTTCCCAACACCATTTCTAAACACGGTTTCGAACCCTGATCACTGGTGAACACTGGGTCACAAGTCCAACGCTTAACCGACTTTGACACGGCTCCTCTCCTCAAGTGACGACCTGCTGCTCCGAGAAAGCCAAGACCAGCGGGCTGGACTGTTCAGTGCTGATGGAAGTTTTTCAGTTTTTCGGTTTCTCAAAGAGGCGTCACTGCGTTCGGACAAATCCATATACGCTACACCACATCTGTTAGGCAGATGCCTGACCAGCAGCATAACCCAACACGCTTAGCCAGGCCTGGAGTGCATGCTTAAATATTTGTGTGCCTATCAGAGTGGATTTCTTCTACAGAATTTTGCCAGAGGACAACACTCTCGTTGCCATGGGTTCTTTTTCAGTGCGCCAAGTGCGTGCTGCACACGGGACCTCTGTTTATCGTCTCATCCGACTGACTCAGTTTGATTGTACCAGACAAACTTGAGAGAGAGAAAGAACGAGAGCGGGATTCGAACCCACACCCTAACGGACTCTCTACATTCGTGATGGAAACGGACGGTGGCTGGTTCAGTACATGTCAGGCTCCATGCACCAGCTGAGAGGGTTTTACATCTCTCGTTGAGAAGTTCGGTTTAGTTTAGTTCAGTTCAGTTACTCTAGGAGGCGTCACTGCGTTCGGACAATTAAATCCATATGCGCTACACCACATCTGCAAGACAGATGCCTGACCAGCAGCGCGACGTAAACGCGCTTAGTCAGGCCTCGAGGGAAAATAAGATATAACAAGAGAGGCAAGGCCTTCAAGACTCACTTGTGATACACTTTTTAAAAAATCCAAGCTTTTTATGTATTGAGTATAATTTCAAAATGTAATGTTTAAGATGAGAAAAATCAGTTTAAAGCAAATTAAGTCCCCTAGTATTAATTACAGAGTAATTTCCCTTCTTTACTATCTGCACCAAAACGTTTCCAAATAAATAAAACTTCTATGCTTAGCAAAAGAATTTCCTGTTTGAACAAAAAATGATAATAATGACTGCTCTTGTTGTTGGGTCAGAATATCAGATCAAAGTGCCAAGGTTAGAGAATACAAAAAATATAAATATAACAGTAAATGCAGTTTGCATATAATTAGGCTTCATTTTTTATTTTTTGTGCCCATCCCAGAGGTGCAATATTGTTTTAAACAAGATGACTGGAAAGAACTGAATTTTTCCTATTTTTCTGCCTAATTTGGTGTCAAATGACAAAGTATTTGCAGAGAAAATGTCAATGTTAAAGTTTACCACGGACACACACACACACACACACACACACACACACACACACACACACACACACACACACAAAACCGAACACCGGGTTAAAACATAGACTCACTTTGTTTACACAAGTGAGTCAAAAAAAAAAAAGATAAAGAATAAAATAAAGTAAAATGACGTAAGGGTTAAAAATATATTTGCTGAGAAGGATTGACAATACATTTCCCACTTGCAGGCTCCCAAGGAAAGCTGGTAGAGTTCTCAGCACAAAGTATAAATAACTAAGAAGAAATAAGCGCTAGCCGTCATTGCAATGGTACGTAGATGTCCACAACACGTTGTAAAATGGCTTTTTATTGTGCTCCGAATTGGGCGTGCCTCTGAATCGCTGTGTGCTTCTCAGCTGAGCTAACTGCCTCACTGACTGGAAAGGCGGTCAGCTGACAGGAAGACAGTGAGATTAACGACCAGTTGGCATTGACCACGAGGTTCAGGCTGGTCAGTGCTGGAGTTTCGGAGAGACGTTGACTCACTCACTCTCACTCACTCATTCCCTCGACCGCTGGGGTCGTTGGGGGGACATGAG
Source organism: Babylonia areolata (assembly GCF_041734735.1). Lineage (NCBI taxonomy): Eukaryota > Metazoa > Mollusca > Gastropoda > Neogastropoda > Buccinidae > Babylonia > Babylonia areolata. Next base: position 8,247,467 of record NC_134896.1, on the reverse strand, counting down.
GAAGATGTCATAGTTCGCCACGCCGTTCTGTTGGCAGCTGTCGTGAGGAGATCTGGCATCGTCATTTTGGTCCATTCCTTGACGTTGTCGGACCAGCTCTTTCTCTGCCGCCCCCTTCTGCGCCTTCCCTCTACAGTCCCTTGCAGGATGGTTTTGGAGAGGGTGTTATGTCGTATGACGTGACCAAACCCTGCCATCTTCCGTCGTTTGACAGTCGCCAGCAGTGGTTCTTGGGGCCCAGCAAGGTTGCTGACCAGGTTCCGCACAGTCATTGGTCTTGTGCTCCTTGTAGGAGATGTGTAGTAGTCTCCTGAAGCACTTGGTTTCGAATGCTTGAAAAAAACATCTACAACACCAAAAGGACATCTTTCACAACTTCATCGACTTCAAGAAGGCATTCGATCGGGTGTGGCACAGCGACGTTGACTGGTAGGCGACAAACTAAGTGAAGCAGGCTTCACGCTGACTCTTCTTCGCTGCTCTACATGTCAGAGGACATCATCGGCACCAAGGATATCAGTCAGTCAGTCAGTCACCAGTCAGTATGTTTATACTGACAGTTAAAGGAGGAAGGTGGCAGAATGGTTAATTAAGGCGCTAAGCTGCCAATATGGTGAGTCCGTGAAGGTGTGGGTTCGAAGTTCGAATCCCGCTCTCGCCCTTTCTCCCAAGTTTCACTGGAAAATCAAACTGAACGCCTAGTCTTTCGAATGAGACGATAAACCGAGGCAGGATTGGTTGTTGAATAAACACACACACACACACACACACACACACACACACACACACACACACACACACACACACACAAAACAAAAACAAAAACAAAAAAAACACCAACAACAACATTGAAACCTGCAGTAAAAGAGGTATGGTCTAAATTAACTGGTTTAAGATCAAGTGAATTATTCCGGAATAAGAAATCTTGTAACCTTGCCACAGATTGGTCACTACAAAGTAAATTCTCGTACTGCACACATGGTAGTTGAAATATGATAGTGGACAAATATGTAAACATCCACTTTCGTAAATTCGTGACCTGCAACTGTAAGTAAAACACTAAGGAAAGGTCCTTTGTAACTAAGATTCCCACTTTCAGAAACGAACACCGGTCAACAACAGTTTCAGTTTCAGTTTCAGTAGCTCAAGGAGGCGTCACTGCGTTCGGACAAATACATATATTTATCATCATTGTTGTCTTATTTGATTATTTATTTATTATTATTATTTTATTATCATTATCATTACTACTACCTTTTTTATATCATAATTATTATTTATTTATTTATTTATGTAAGCTTATCTATTATTTATTCACCTTTTTTTTCTCAAGGCCTGACTAAGTGCGTTGGGTTACGCTGCTGGTCAGGCATCTGCTTGGCAGATGTCAACAGCAACAACAACAAAAGAAAAAAACACACACACACACACTTACGCACACACGTGGGCGCGCGCGCACACACAAGCACACACACACACACGCACAAAAATGGCACCAATGCATATATCAGTAGTGTGTGTGTGTGCTGTCTGTCAAAGTTGAGAGAACGAATAACTGCGGGGATAAAAGAACAGCTTTAACATGCTGTTATTGCACGGGATGCTCGAATCCTACCGCTTTTCTCTCTCTCTCTCTCTCTCTCTCTCTCTCTCTGTCAGTGTGTGTGTGTGTGTGCGTGTGTGCGTATGTGTGTTACTCGCTTCCGTTCCGTACAGATGTGAGCGATGTTGTGTCTCTCAGTTTGACACTGTGTTATACTCGTACATTATACATGTATTAAGTATTCAGTATAACTACATTTATATGCGTACATGTTTGTGTGTCTCTTAGAACAACGGCAGATGTGTAAGTCGGCCAAAGTGCTAATATCTTCACCGTTGGAAAATAAAGATTCATTCATTCATTCATTCATTCTCTCTCTCTCTCTCTCTCTCTCTGTCTTCTGCATGGAGATTTTTTTTTTTATTTCATTTTATTTTATTTTTCTCTTTCTCCCTTTTCCTTCAAATACGTGTGTGCTTTTGTAATTGACAGAGTGGAAGAATAGGCCATGCCTAAAATCTTAATTCTTTAATGAAAAAAGCAAACAAAACAAAACGTTTTGAGTTCTGAGTTCTCTCTCTAAGGGTGTCCTGCCCACGATAGGGTCAAACCGCCCCCCTCCCCTCTCTCTCTCTCTCTCTCTCTGTGTTTCCCCCTCCATCTCTCTCTCTCTCTCTCTCTCTCTCTCTCTCTCTTTCTTCCCTTTCTTTCTCTAAGGGTGTTCTACCCGCGACAGGGTCAACCCTCCCCCTTTCTCTCCCCCCTCTCTTTTTCTAAGGGTGTCCTACCCACGGATAGGGTCACCCCTCTCTGCCCCCCAACCCCCAGCCCCCACTCCCCCCATCTGTAGCTCTTTCTCTGTCCTCTCTGTCCTCTCTCTTTCTCTAAAGATATATCCTGCCCACGGCAGGGTCAGACCCCACCCCCATTCATCCTGGTACAGGGCCCGTGCTAACCAGTCCTTTGAACCATCTCGCAGCTCTTCGTGCCGCGCCTTTCAGCCCCGGCACAGCACGCGCTATGAAAGAGAAGCCGTGAAAAGAGGAGGACGCCTTTGGACGTAGGAAAGAAGTGTGCCGCGATCACAATGCTGGACAATAAGAGCAAAACGTTGCCCTGCTTTGATGGAGGACTGTCAAAGAAAGAATCTTCAAATTAGGGAAAAGAAAAAAGGAGGATAAGAAAGCGATAGAGGTGCGGGAGGAGAAGTAACAGCAGGGCAGGAAGAGGAGGAGAAGGAGAGGAGGAAGAAGAAGATGATGAAAAAGAAGAAGAAGGAGAAGGAGAAGAAATCAAATAGAACCATATCAGCCGACAACATCCGCAAAGGGGTCATTTCAGGGCTGTCGTGATCCAGTCAATACAAAGGGACAGTATTAACGGAGATAGCATGCATCCTTGTTTCACTCCAGTCCTGATGTCAGATGGGTCTGTCAGGGTAGTTCCACATTATCACTTGTGACTTGAAGTCAGTGTACAGGAGCCTGACAATGCTGACATGTCATTTTGCAAGGAATGTCACAGGGTCTCGGGATGTGTCATTGGGTGTCTCTGTGAAAGCTGTCGAAGGCCTTTTACAAGTCAATAAATGTGGCACAAGCTGAAGCATTCGGTTCTTTGCTTTTGCTGAAGGATTTGCCTCAGAAAAAAAAAAAGATGTGGTCACTGAAAGACCTCTCCTGGCGGAATGTTCTTTTCCGAGTGGGTTTTCGTGGGCAGTTGTTGGACGTTTTTGATTGATGACAAAAGTTTTATATGATCATAATTATGCGCACCGTATTTGTCTAACTTATCCACGCGTGCTGTCTTCTCTTTTCATCAGTGCTGTCGATCAGTCACACATCCCTCCCCCATCCCCAGACCTTCTCAGACACACACCCCCCACACACACACCCTGCCCTCCCCGCACCCCCCACCCCCACCCCCGCTGTTCCTAATTCTTACACCCTTTTATTTTTCCTTCTTCTAATTCGAGTCATCTTCCTCGCCCCGCATCAAAGCAGTGTAGCGTGTTTGCTCTCATTGTTCGTTCAGCGGATTGAGAATCGCACGCTCACTTCTTCTTCACGTCCGAAGACGCCCCTCTTCTCTTCCTTGTTTCACGGATTCGTTGTCGTATTATCATTGGCTGGTGGAAGGTGGCAGAATGGTTAAGACGCTCAGCTGCCAATACACAGAGTCCGTGAGGGTGTGGGTTCGAATCCCGCTCTCGCCCTTTCTCCGAAGTTTGACTGGAAAATCAAACTGAGCGTCTAGTCTTTCGGATGAGACGATAAACCGAGGTCCCGTGTGCAGCACGCACTTGGCGCACTGAAAAAGAACCCATGGCAACGAGAGTGTTGTCCTCTGGCGAAATTATGTAAAGTGAAATCCCCTTTCATAGGTACACAAATATGTAAGCATGCACTCAAGGCCTGACTAAGCGCGTTGGGTTATGCTGCTGGTCAGGCATCTGCTCAACAGATGTGGTGTAGCGTGTATGGATTTGTCCGAACGCAGTGACGCCTCCTTGAGAAAGTGAAACTGAAACTGAAACTGAAACTGGTGTGTCGGGTAAAGGGAGAGACAGGGCGAGGTAAGGGTGGTTAAAAAGAAAATATTAAAATAAAACAAAACCTTGTCGGTACGGACCCTGTACCGGGATGAATGAGGGCGGAGCCTGTCGTGGTCTGAACGTCATCCCTTCTCTTCTTCAGAGACAGACAGAGAGGAGTGACTGACTCACAGTTTGTTGCAATACAAGGCGAACAATACAAAACAGAACAAAACGACCCCCCCCCCCACCCACACCCCCCCCACACACACACACACATACACACACACGCCCCTCCCACCCACCCCCAAAATATTTTTTTAAGCAAAACAAAAACAACAACAAGACAGGCAAGGCCTTCAAGACTCACTTGTGATACACTTTTTAAAAAAAATCCAAGCTTTTTATGTATTGAGTAAAATTTCAAAATGTAATGTTTAAGATGAGAAAGATCAGTTTAAAGCAAATTAAGTCCCCTAGCATTAATTACAGAGTAATTTCCCTTCTTTACTATCTGCACCAAAATGTTTGCAAAATACATAAAACTTCCATGCTTAGCAAAAGAAGTTCCTGTTTGATCAAAAAATGATAATAATGACTGCTCTTGTTGTTGGGTCATAATATCAGATCAAAGTGCCAAGTTTAGAGAATACAAAAAATATAAATATAACAGTAAATGCAGTTTGCATATAATTAGGCTTCTTTTTTTTCTTTTCTTTTCTTTTTTTGTGCCCATCCCAGAGGTGCAATATTGTTTTGAACAAGATGACTGGAAAGAACTGAAATTTGCCTATTTTTATGCCTAATTTGGTGTCAACTGACAAAGTATTTGCAGAGAAAATGTCAATGTTAAAGTTTACCACGGACACACACACACACACACACACACACACACACACACACACACACACACACACACACACACACACACACACACACACACACACACACACCCGAACACTGGGGTTAAAACATAGACTCACTTTGTTTACACAAGTGAGTCAAAAAGCAGAAAGAAAAATAAAAAGAAATCAGATAAAATAATAATAAAAATAGAAAGAAAAAAAAACACACGTGAAAAACAAAACAAAAAGCAACAACACAAGAACCAAAACCGAACCAAACAACCAACCAAACAGACAACAACAACAACAACAACAACAACAACAAAACCCAATGCAGTGTTACTGATGAACAGGACGTGGTGGTACAGGACAGGGCCGAAGAAGAAGGACATATGATTCACTTGATGAATGATTCACTGACGTTCTGAACTCGGATGAGCCATCTTGCTCATGACTCAGTAATGATGACCAGTATTCTGAAGACTTCTTCTCTTCTTCATCTGCGTTCACTCGTATGCACACGAGTGGGCTTTTACGTGTATGACCGTTTTTACCCTGCCATGTAGGCAGCTATACTCCGTTTTCGGGGGTGTGCATGCTGGGTATGTTCTTGTTTCCATAACCCACCGAACGCTGACATGGTTTACATGATCTTTAACGTGCGTGTTTGATCTTCTGCTTGCATATACACACGAAGGGGGTTCAGGCACTAGCAGGTCTGCACATATGTTGACCTGGGAGATCGTAAAAATCTCTACCCTTTATCCACCAGGCGCCGTCACCGTGATTCTAACCCGGGACCCTCAGATTGACAGTCCAACGCCTTAACCACTCGGCTATTGCGCCCGTCGTATTCTGAAGACAATTCCAACAACAACATTAATAATGATAATGATAATAATCATCATCACCACCATCATCATCATCATCACAATAACAATGATAAAAAGAAGGATGATGATAATAATTATAAGAAAAATAAACGATAAAACCGCCTTTGGGGTGAAAGCCTACAACATGATATACACATTACAAGACAGATAAAGGTTTCAGTGTCATGGCGCATACATACATATATGCATGCATGCTTTTTTCATATGCTATGGGGGGAAAAAAAACATCAACAAGAACAAAAAAAACGAAAAACGATAACATCATCAGCATCGTAGTCGTCGTCATTATCATCGTCCTCCTTTTCAATATCATCAGCTACAGCAGTCAACAGTCTGATTGATGTATGAATGAGTGATGAAAGATTATTTCTGATGGACGTGGGAGCATTTTTTTTAATTCTCTGCAAATGAGGCAGTCGATGGATTCATAGATAAACAATATCATATGTGCCTGTGTGTCTCTCTCTCTCTCTCTCTCTCTCTCTCTCTCTCTCTCTCTCTCTGTCGCACACACACACACACACACACACACACACACACACACACAAATACACACACAAACAAATACACATCATTGAGATACAGAGAACGAACGAACGAACGAATGATTTCTTCAGTGTAAGGCCATCGCCCCATTTGAAGGGGTCAAACAAAAGTAAACAAGATTTTATACCTTATATAACGCTATGAATAATTATTGTTAACATGCAAACAATATACGAACACAAAAGTAAATATGGAGATTCCCAAGAGAAAGAAAAATCGACATTGCCTTACTCTCTGACATAGAACGTTTCTTTTGAGTTTTCACGGCTCTTCAAAGCTTTGTGTGTATAGAGAGATAATGTAGTTATATTTTCTTTCTCTTTTTTTTCTTTTTTTTTTCTTTTTTTCTTTTTTTCTTGATGACAAGAGCATTTGTAACGAACACACACACACACACACACACACACACACACACACACACACACACACACACACACACACACACACACACACACACACACAGATTGATTGATTGATGATTTATTGTCAAAAGCATTTACAGCCATTTTGACAAGGGGGGGTTTCCAAAAATAATAAGTAAATATTATGAACCACGATACACCACAACAACACAATAATGAAAAGGAAAGAAAAAAGAACATCAACAACAAAAATCATAATGACCATCCATTGCCAAACCCCATTTACGTTTATATTCATTAATGTATCTATTTATTCACCAGCATATTTCATGGATACATCTATATATATATATATATATATATATGTGTGTGTGTGTGTGTGTGTGTGTGTGTGCACATCCCACTTGCTTTTTATACTGTCTGTATATTTTCCAGTACTTTCTGTCTTGAATTAAGTGCTTCTGTAAGATACTTGGAAAAAGCTGTTATCGTTAATTCATTCTCGCTTTTGAGCACGTGCTGCATGCGAGTTATACGTTAAATCATTCACGGGGCTTCATTCTTCAGTGACTGTGTATCTGTTTCTGATGTGTGTGTGTGTGTGTGTATGCAGGGCAATGGAACAAAACGTGCATTTTTGTCCTCTTTCTCCAAACCGCACATTGGACAATCACTGTTTGAATCAGACTCGGATAGACACCACACTCTGTGACTTCTCAGTCCACACGCTCTAAGACGAAATCAAGAAAACAAGAATGCCTAGAACTAGAGAGAGACGTTGACGGGCGCAATAGCCAAGTGGTTAAAGCGTTGGACTGTCAATCTGAGGGTCCCGGGTTCGAATCACGGTGACGGCGCCTGGTGGGTGAAGGGTGGAGATTTTTACGATCTCCCAGGTCACCATATGTGCAGACCTGCTCAGTGCCGGAACCCCCTTCGTGTGTATACGCACGCAGAAGATCAAATACGCACGTTAAAGATCCTGTAATCCATGTCAGCGTTCGGTGGGTTATGGAAACAAGAACATACCCAGCATGCACACCCCCGAAAACGGAGTATGGCTGCCTACATGGCGGGGTAAAAACGGTCATACACGTAAAAGCCCACTCGTGTGCATACGAGTGAACGTGGGAATTGCAGCCCACGAACGCAGAAGAAGAAGAAGAGAGAGACAGACAGACAGACAGACAGACAGACAGAGACACAGACAGCATAACAACCCGGGTGTAGGGGGAATAGTGGGAGCGGAGAAATGGGACCACAGGTAAGGTCCCAACGTAGAAACATGAAGAAGCACCGAGGAAACCCCAGCCGGCCAGCCAGGGGCTGCTCAGTATTCAGGGAGCTTGGAGCACGTGAAGCAAGGTAAGAGCCACTGTTCCCCCTCCCCCCCCAACCCATCCGTCCCCCACGCCCCCCCCCCCCTCCCCCCACACACACACATACCCACGGTCCCTTGCCAAGCCATAGGCTAGCCCGTCAGCACGTAACTCAAACATCCACCATAATCCGCGAACCCCCCCCCCCCCCCCCCCCCCGCACACACCCCCTTCTCCCTTTCTCTCTCTCTCTCTCTCTCTCCCCCCCCCCAACCCCCATCCTTCACATCCCGTACTATTAACCACTCTTCTCTACCACCCCGTCTCCCCCCCGCACCCCCCCCCCCACTTTTCCCCCTACCCACCATCCGTCAAACACACACATATATACACTTCATCTCCATATCGCCTTTCGCCACCCTCATTTACTTTTAATGCTCTCTGTCTCTGCCTCTCTCTCTCTCTCTCTCTCAACCCTCTCTCTCTCTCTCTCTCAACCTCTCTCTCTCTCTCAACCTCTCTCTCTCTCTCTCTGGGCAAACACAGGAGCTTTTGGCAGGTCGGTGTGGTGTGCTCGGTGTTTACAGTCGTTCAAAGTGTGATGTCATTCCATTCATGTCCTCTTCGATCCAGCCATGCTTTTTTTTCCACCGTCACCCATTGTTCCCCCCCTCTCTCTCTCTCTCTCTCCCTCCCCTCTACCCCTCTCTCTGTCTCCATCTCTCATCTCTCTCCCTCTCCCCCTCTCTCTGTCTCCATCTCTTATCTCTCTCCCTCTCCCCCTGTCTCTGTCTCCATCTCTCATCTCTCTCCCTCCCCTCTCTCTTCCAAAACCCCTCACTCTGTCTCCATCTCTCTCCCTCCCCTCTCTCTCCTTCTCTCCCTCTCTCTGTCTCAATTTCTCTCCCTCCCCTCTCTCTCCCTCTCTCTGTCTCCATCTCTCTCCCTCCCCTCTCTCTCCTTCTGTCCCTCTCTCTGTCTCCAT
>NC_134896.1:8230941-8233441 GCF_041734735.1 Babylonia areolata | reverse complement strand
GTTCTCCCCAAGCGTGCGGCTCAAACGGCTGGTGTTGCAGGCCCTTTAGGGACGGGCCGTCCCCCCCCAGCGAAAGAAAGTACCTGGAAAACTTGACACGAGCGTGTGAGGATGGGAAGAGGGGACAGGGTTAATGACTGCAGGGAGGACGCTAGCTGTCCGCCCAGCCCAGCTATTCATGCCGTCAGGTGCCCCGCTGAAAGGCCGCTCACGTGCCAGTGAGGACGAGTTAACAGAAAGGGTGAGTCGGGGCCTCAGCTCTGATGAACCCCACCACCTTCCCTCACCCTCATTCCACCCCCCGCCCCCCTCTCTCCCCGTACCCCCTAGCCCCCCAGTGAAAAAAGTAGAACAAGAGAAAGACAAGTGAAGTACATTTCGCTCCTCTACAGGCCACACAGCCCCAGCCGCAAACGAAAGGGAAAGATTTGACCTCAAGATTCTTGGCATTTGTGAAACAAGATGGGACGGCACAGGTCAGATACAAAACACACGGTCGTCTGATGTGGACACGAAACACTGCACCATGCACGTGCTCACGGCGTAACACTGGTTATCTCACCATGGCGGCAGAGGCAAAGGAAGTACTGTCGAAACTGGGGCCCCGTCTTTCAGGAACAGCTGGCGAGAACGTCTACATCTGGGACCAGAGGAATATAGCATCCATCAGCTGGGTGGAGCTCAGCAAGTCATCATTCTCAGACTGCGCACAGGCCACTGCCAGCTCCTCTCCCATCTCTACAAACTGAAAAATTCCCATTGCTCATCAAACTCCAGCCCATGTCCTCTACACAAAGAGCTGAGGCGCCAGATCTGGCCCAGTCCCGCAGCGCTCCAGGACAAGTTGTGGGAAACGGCGACAGAGCTCCAGCAGACTGCGGACTTTGTAATTTGCTCTGGACTGACCGTCTGAACATGGCCTGGGAACGCTGAAGAAGAAGCTGAAGAAGAAGAAGAAGAAGCTGAAGAAGCAGAAGAAGAAGAAGAAGCTGAAGAAGAAGAAGAAGAAGAAGAAGAAGAAGCTGAAGAAGCAGAAGAAGAAGAAGCTGAAGAAGAAGAAGAAGAAGAAGAAGCTGAAGAAGAAGAAGAAGAAGAAGAAGAAGAAGCTGAAGAAGCAGAAGAAGAAGAAGAAGCTGAAGAAGAAGAAGAAGAAGAAGAAGAAGAAGAAGCTGAAGAAGCAGAAGAAGAAGAAGAAGCTGAAGAAGAAGAAGAAGAAGAAGAGGAAGAAGAAGAAGAAGCTGAAGAAGAAGAAGAAGAGGAAGAAGAAGAAGAAGCTGAAGAAGCAGAAGGAGAAGAAGAAGCTGAAGAAGAAGAAGAGGAAGAAGAAGAAGAAGCTGAAGAAGAAGAAGAAGAGGAAGAAGAAGAAGAAGCTGAAGAAGCAGAAGAAGAAGAAGAAGAAGCTGAAGAAGAAGAAGAAGAGGAAGAAGAAGAAGAAGAGGAAGAAGAAGAAGAAGCTGAAGAAGCAGAAGAAGAAGAAGAAGAAGCTGAAGAAGAAGAAGAAGAAGAAGCTGAAGAAGAAGAAGAAGAAGCTGAAGAAGAAGAAGAGGAAGAAGAAGAAGAAGCTGAAGAAGCAGAAGAAGAAGAAGAAGCTGAAGAAGAAGAAGAAGAAGAAGAAGAAGAAGCTGAAGAAGCAGAAGAAGAAGAAGAAGAAGAAGCTGAAGAAGAAGAAGAAGAAGAAGAAGAAGAAGAAGAAGAAGAAGAAGAAGAAGAAGAAGAAGAAGAAGAAGAAGCTGAAGAAGCAGAAGAAGAAGAAGAAGCTGAAGAAGAAGAAGAGGAAGAAGAAGAAGAAGCTGAAGAAGAAGAAGAAGAGGAAGAAGAAGAAGAAGCTGAAGAAGCAGAAGAAGAAGAAGAAGAAGCTGAAGAAGAAGAAGAAGAAGAAGCTGAAGAAGAAGAAGAAGAAGATGAAGAAGAAGAAGAGGAAGAAGAAGAAGAAGCTGAAGAAGAAGAAGAGAGAAGAAGAAGAAGCTGAAGAAGAAGAAGAAGAGGAAGAAGAAGAAGAAGCTGAAGAAGCAGAAGAAGAAGAAGAAGAAGAAGAAGAAGAAGAAGAAGCAGAAGAAGAAGAAGAAGCTGAAGAAGAAGAAGAAGAAGAAGAAGAGGAAGAAGAAGAAGAAGAAGCTGAAGAAGAAGAAGAAGAAGAAGAAGAAGCTGAAGAAGCAGAAGAAGAAGAAGCAGAAGAAGAAGCTGAAGAAGAAGAAGAAGCAGAAACAGAAGAAGAAGCTGAAGAAGCAGAAGAAGAAGAAGTAGAAGCAGAAGAAGAAAGAAGGGAACCCGTCTCTCCTGGGATTTTACCATCAGACTCCAGTTCTTCCTGTGACTTTCTTTCCTACCATCGGACAGGAAACCCTGAACCGAGTCCTCTGGAGGGGTGTGGGGTGGAGGAGTGTGTGTGGGTGTGGGGGGGGGGAGTGGGGAGGGAGGGTCTGCTGTGGCGCCGTGGTCCTCAAGGAACGATATGAATTTCATGTCAAGTAAGGCAAGTCTTAGACTGTTTGCCTTTATA
>NC_134896.1:8183441-8223441 GCF_041734735.1 Babylonia areolata | reverse complement strand
CCATGGAGGTTATGTTGGCTCCGTGTGCAAGTTCGAGCCAGTTCAGTACGGTGTTGCGGTTCTCACGGTCTTTGTGTGTGTGTGTGTGTCTGTGTGTCTGTGTGTGTGTCTGTGTCTGTCAGCCCTGTTTGCCAGTTTGCCGAACATTGATTTTAACCGACCGTTCCCTCTGTTATCGTTTTTAACCCCTCAGGGTCGCCCCCAATGCCTTTTTTTTCTTTTCTTTTTCTTTTTTTTTTTCGCTTTTCTTTTTTCTCTGATCTTTTTCAACATGATCAAAGCCAAGCCAAACAAGCAAACAAACAACAACAAAAAAACCAAAACGAAAACGGGTACCATGTTGACCAGTCAGGTATACTAACAATTTGAACGAGAAAAGGAAGAAAGAGTTAAAGAAAATCGGATAATTGCAGAAATAAATAATTAGGAATAAAAACAACGACAACAACAACAACAAAACACACCCCACAATACCAACAAAACAGGTGATTTCAAATCTCTTGATTAAATACAGCAGTCGATCAAGGTTTTATTTTGGTCAAGGTCTCCCTTATTCTCACAAATTCCCCATCAGAATTACACACGAGTTTGACATTGTATTCTTCAGTGAACTGCTTCCACCGATAGGTACATTGGGTAACGTACTATTTTAGCGTCCTTATTTCTTGGGCTTATTCAAAACGAACAGTTTCGTGTGTTTTGCATATGAGAAATGACATGTTGCGTGCATGAAATCGACCCTTTTAACTCTCTCCATACGAACAGCGACGTTAACAGCGTTTCACCCCAATTATCACTATCAAAATATTGCAAGCGGAAGGTTCTTATACTGAAGAGGTGAATGTTGACAAACAATACCACAAGTCTGACGACGGAAGCTAAAAGATGGGTCATTGAGACACCCACTGGACATCCGAGGGGTCTGTGTAGAGGAGAAGAGAGGACTGGCCGTACTGAGTGAGTTAATCAAAAACCAAGCACAATACTTCGTGAAATGACCCACAACATCAACGCGAACCATAGACACTAGTATCAGCATCAGTATCAGTAGCTCAAGGAGGCGCCACTGCGTTCGGTCAAATCCATATACGCTACACCACATCTGCCAAGCAGATGCCTGACCAGCAGCGTAGCCCAACGCGCTTAGTTAGGCCATGAGAAAAAATAAAAAATATTTTTTTTTTAATAAACTCACTAAATAAATAATAATAATGATAATAAATAAAATAAAATAAATAAATAACAACACAACAAAATAATTAATTAATTAATTAATTTTTAAAAAGAGAGAGAGAGACAAACAAACAAAAAAACAGAAGAAGAAGAAGACGCTAACATCTCATTTGGGAATATTAGTATCTATACCCGAACCGACGCTTGTGGTCTCAAGCCGCCGTGTGTTTTTGTAGGCTTACCTTTTCATGGTTTCCGGAGCCAAAAACAGATAGAGCAAGTTTCAGTTTCAGTATCAGTAGCTCAAGGAGGCGTCACTGCGTTCGGACAAATCCATATACGCTACACCACATCTGCCAAGCAGATGCCTGACCAGCAGCGTAACCCAAAGCGCTTAGTCAGGCCTTGAGAAAAAATAAATAAATAAAATAATAATAATAATAATAATAATAATTTTTTTTAAAAATTTTTTAAAAAAACACAGATAGAGCAAGATGACATCACGCTAGTATACTACTGAATCCACACAAGAAATGAGTAAATTAACCCTCAAAACACTGTCAAAACCCACATGAAATGGGTTACATTTAGTGATGGTAATATCGTTTCATCTGTGCACGAAAATTAAAACAGGTCCCTGATTTAAGGACGCTAAAATAGGACTTTACCGATATTATTATGGGCAGGTAGAAAATTGAAACGATTTAATAGAATAAACAAACTGAAGAATTACTGTTTTGACGGGGGGAAAAAAAAAAAGAAAAAAAAAGAAGAAAAAAAAAAAAAGAAAAAAGGCGTCGACACTAGCTACACATACACAGTGCAGAGGCCTGCACCAAAACCTAGCACGCCATTCCTCCTAAATCGTCATAACGTGACGTCATACTTTGATTACGAAACACGAATGAATAAAATTCAATGTGGACAAAAGTGATTGATTTTTTTTTTAATCTTTACACTTGTATCATTGCAATGCTTGAGTAAAGTCATGATGATAATCATTATCATAATAATGTAGGCTGTGCTTTTTTTTTGCTTTTTTTTTCTTTGTTTTGTGTGTGTGTGTGTGGGGAGGGGGGGTTGTTTTGATTTTTTTATATAACATATAGCATTCATTTCGATTAAAAAAGGTGAACATGTGGAGAACTGGCTTGACATGTTCGTATTTTGTAGATAACGGTGACATATCCCGAAACTGACCTTTGCATGTCACTTTGATTGAAGGTCAAGGTCGTTCAGATATTTCAAGGTACCGTGTCTATTTACTTATTTATTTATTCATTATTTATTCATTCATTTTTATGGGAACGACACTTTTTTGACTCACTTGTGTAAACAAAGTGAGTCTATGTTTTAACCCGGTGTTCGGTTGTCTGTGTGTGTGTGTGTGTGTGTGTGTGTCTGTGTGTCTGTGGTAAACTTTAACATTGACATTTTCTCTGCAACTACTTTGTCAGTTGACACCAAATTAGGCATAAAAATAGGAAAAATTCAGTTCTTTCCATTCATCTTGTTTAAAACAACATTGCACCTCTGGGTTGGGCACAAAAAAATAAAAAATGAAGCCTAATTATATGTAAACTGCATTTACTGTTATATTTATATTTTTTGTATTCTCTAAACTTGGCACTTTGATCTGATAATCTGACCCAACAACAAGAGCAGTCATTATTATCATTTTTTGTTCAAACAGGAACTTCTTTTGCTAAGCATGGAAGTTTTATTTATTTTGCAAACGTTTTGGTGCAGCGGGTAGAAAAAGGGAAATTACTCTGTAATTAATGTTAGGGGACTTAATTCGAATCAGGTTAGGACTTTTTTTTTCTTTTTCTTTTTTTTAACGCGAAGCTTTATAATAACAAATACAGAACATATTTTAACGATTAGATTTTTTTTTTTTTTAAGTGTATCACAAGTGAGTCTGTGAAGGCCTTGCCTCTCTTGTTGTCAGTAGTAATTGCTGTAATTTGTCCAGAAAGTCAACATGTCTGTCTGTCTGTCTGTCTGTCAGTCAGTCTGCCTTTCTACCTACTTGTTCCTTTAATCATTGCATTCTTTTTGTTTGTTTGTTTGTTTCTTCCATTCAATCATTTAGTTGCCAAAATCAATGAGTACAAGTTAGTCATTGTCAGTATAAATCTTCACAATCATGCTCTTCGTAGTTGTAGACATGGGTAGTGTGGTAGTGTTGTTGTCAATGAATAAACGAATAAATTTTCACAATCATCAACTTCGCTGTTTTACTACATAGTTTAAGGGAAGCGGTACAATATTCAGTATTCGTGCTTTTTAAATAAATAAATAAATAAATAAATACATGAAGAAATGAAGAAAGAAAGAAAGAAAGAAAGAAATCTTCTGCAACTCCCACGTTCCCTCGTATGGACACGAGTGGGCTTTTACGTGTAGGACCGTTTTTACCAGACCGATATATATATATATATATATATATCAACAACAGTTAGCTCTTCATGTCTTTAAAATTTGTATTCTAAAAAAGCAGCAAATTTCCGCTGTAAAAACAGCTTGTTCAGGCAAGGGTATATATATATATATATATATATATATATATATATATATATATATATATATATATATATATATATATCAGGTAAATGATTTTTTAGCCGTGAATAATCAGACGTGCCAGTCCAATCAAGCCCACGATTTTTATACGAAAACTCAGCAAAAAATGCTGTTGTTGTCCCACACACCTCCACACCCCCTCCTTCCCGCATCATGAAAGAGTGTGAAAAATGTTTGATTAAGGAAATCCCAATGTCACTTTTGATATTTACATACCAACGGATTATCCGGTCACATTTTATGCTCAGTTTATTTTCAATAATAATAATAATAATTCATAACTTTTCTATGGCGCGATATCCAGTACTGATGCTGCTCAAAGCGTCTTACATCATCGAGCCAGATATAAACATAACATAAAACATTACAACAGCTCAGTCCATTGCGTTCACAGAATTAAAAATTAAAAAATTTTTTAAAAAGCATGATCCACCAAACAAAAGAAATATCAAGTAAATAATGCTTAGATTCAAAAGAAATACATTCCTTAAAAACACACATTTTTAGACACACACACACACGCACGCGCCCAGACACATTAAATATATCAACTGCACTAAAACAGAATTACGTGAGTATAAATATCTCTAGCATAAAACTCCATGTGGTGAACAGACTTTAGACTATCCATCGTGCTACAAATTAATAACCACCAAAGCTACGCGTAAGTGAAAATAATTGCATGTTCCACTATCCACCGCAACTTTCAAATAGACGTGAAAAGTACACATAATAAATTCACGAGATAGGTACAAGAGTAAAAGAAAAATGTAGAGGATAACATAAGAGTAAACGCATATGAACAAACGAATTACTTATTTTTAGATACAGACAGATTCGTAAAATGATTAAATCATACATATATGTGTGCATGTGTGTATGTATGTGTGTGTATGTGTGTGTGTGAGAACATATTTTTGTAAACATAGCCACAAAAAAACCCATCATCTTCCTGCAATGAATGAATGAGAAGAAAATGTATACAGTAATGAATCAGCAAAATAATAATAATGGTAATAATACTGATAATAACAATATAATGATGATTATGATGATGATGATGATAATAATAATAATAATAATAATAATAATAATAATAATAATACGAAGGAACAAAGATTTCAAAAACAAAATTTTTTTTAAAGTTCACAAAACCACAGCACTGCATCACACAAGTCATGTTTTTATTCCCTGCCTGCGAAGCGGCACGTTCCAATCCGTCAGTGGTGCAAGGGAGAGAACAACGTGAAGCACACAACCACAAAGCGGCGAGCAACCGAGAAATGCCGATCTTTGCCGATCTTTGCCGAGCTGCTTACAGATCGCTGATGTTTGAGGATGCCAAACACGACCCTGTCAATAGGAAAACATAGCGACGAACAAGGTTCTTTAACTCCCCTTCCCCCCCCCCCCAGGCCCCCCCCCCCCCCACCAACCCCCCTCATGCCCCCCCCCGACCCCTATGAAGCATGAAGGACCTGTATCATTGTCGTTCTGGGGAGAGGGGGGTGGTGGGGTGGTGGGATAGAGGGTTGTCAAGGAAGGTGGAAGGGGGGTTGGGGGGGGGGAGAGGGTTTGGGGATGGGAGGTGGGGGGGGGGGGGTTCGGGAAGGAGAAATTTCAGTTTCAGTTTCAAACAGATGTGGAGTAGCGTATATGGATTTGTCCGAACACAGTGACACCTCCTTGAGAAACTGAAACTGAAATTACATATACATTCGAAGAACAATATCATTCTTATAAATCCTGTTGTGGGCAAATGATGCATGTATTTCTCTCTCTTTAATTTCGTTTGCATAGCGCTTACAAAACATACATTTAGTACTTTTTGTAATGAGTCCATTGATATCTTTTCAAAATCATCCTTAGATATATATGTGTGTGTGTGTGTGTGGAGAGAGAGAGAGAGAGATGTGCGTGTGTATGTGTGTGCGCGCGCGTATATATATATATATATATATATATATATACATACATATAATATTATTATATATATTATATGCATTATATTACTCTTTTTTTGTCACAACAGATTTCTCTGTGTGAAATTCGAGCTACTCTCCGCAGGGAGAGCGCGTCGCTACACAGAGAGCGCCACACATTTTTTTGGTATTTTTTCCTGCCTGCAGTTTTTTATGTTTTCCTATCGAACTGGATTTTTCTACAGAATTTTGTCAGGGACAGCCATTTTGTTGCCGTGGGCTCTTTTTACGTGCGCTAAGTGTATGCTGCACACGGGACCTCGGTTTATCGTCTCATCCGAATGACTAGCGTCCAGACCACCACTCAAGGTCTAGTGGAGGGGGGAGAAAAATACAGGCGACTCTGCCGGGATTTGAACCAGTGCGCTCAGATTCTCTCGCTTCCTATGCGGACGCGTTACCTCTAGGCCATCACTCCATAAAAAATATTTATTATATTGTATTTTATTATATCACTCTTTTTTGTCACAACAGATTTCTCTGTGTGAAATTCGGGCTGCTCTCCGCAGGGAGAGCACTTGATACACAGAGAGCGCCACACATTTTTTTTTTTCCTCCAGGCCATCACTCCATAACAAAAAAAAAAAGAATAAATAAATAAATAAAAAATTAATAAATAAAAACAATGAAAAAAAAAATATATAATATATATACATATACGTGTGTGTATGTGCGTGTGTGTGTGTGTGTGTGTGTGTGTGTGTGTGTGTGTGTGTGTGATTCCTCATTCCTCCCTTACCTCCCCCCTCCACCCCCCGCCCTTCCCCCTCACCCCCCCCCCCCCCCCACCCTTGGGCTGTCCCCTGAGTGGAGGATGACAGAGCGGTGTGTATGACACAGACGGGGGAGTAGAGACAGACAGATCCCCAATAACCCACTCCACTCTGCCCACAGCTGACCTCACGGTGTCTCATCGCTGGAGGACCGCCCGTCTCATGCTTTGCTGAGTGTGTGGAGTGGAAGAGATGTCCATCCACCTGTATGTAGACAGAGGGGAGGGATAGGGAGTGTGGGGGGTGGTGGGGTCGGGGGTGGGGTGTGGGTGTTCCATCCGCTGCACAACAGTATAGAGTTACACTATGGGCTTCCCCAGATCCAAAAACAAAAGAAAAAAAAAGAAAAAGAAAGAAAAAAAAGGGGACAGTTAATCCCTTCTCCACTTCATAGCTTGTGCTGTGTATCTCAGTCAAGTAGTCCCCGCCCCCCCTCTCTCTCCCCCCCCTCTCTCTCTCCTTCATTCTCTCTCTCTCTCTCTCTTCCCCCCTCTCTCTCTCACTCTCTCTCTCTCCCTCTCTCTCTCTGTTTCTCCCTCTCCCTCTCTCTCTATTTCCCCCCTCTCTCTCCCTCTCTCTCTCTCTCCCTCCCCCCCTCTCTCTCTCTCTCTCTCTCCCCTCTCTCTCTCTCCCTCTCTCTCCCTCTCTCTCTCTCTCTCTCTCTCTCTCTCTCTGGCGCACTATTCTCCAACCTCTAACCCTACCCACCCCACCCCCCTTCGCCCATCACTGCTACCACCTAGGAAACTTCCTCACCCCTGACTCCTCTTCCATCACCTTTCACACACACACACACACACACACACACACACACACACAAAACCAACCCAACCCGCCTCACCCCCACTCCTTCACTGCCATCATCCACAAGGAAAGGAAATCTTATCCAAAAAAAGCACACAGTCTGCACACAAGTGTTTTAGTGGCCAAGGGGACGCGCCTCGAAGACGTTGGCAGACAAAACACTTCAAATGCTCCCTCCCACCCTTGTCACCCCCACCCCCACCCCCTACTCCCTCCCACCCTGCCCCCCTCATTTTCCAATTTACTAACGTCGACTGGAGTCAGTGGCGACACCCCCGCCCCCCTCCCCACCCTTAAACTCTTCCCCCTCCACCACCAGAGTCATCAACCGGGTATATAAAGGAGCTAAATCCTTTTGATATGGCTTCCTACGCTTTTGGACCAGACCACCCTCCTGACAGACAAACAAGACATCCTTGCCCGCTCGGCAGAGCACTTCAACACCCTCCTCAACAGGGACTCGTCCGTATCTGACGAGGTAACTGCAGCCATCCCACAGCTACCAGTCAATAACTCGCAAGCTGCCCCTCCCACCAAGGCTGAGACCCGGAAGGCCCTGAAGCTGACAACGTCAGGAAAAGCACCAGGAGCGGATGGAATCCAGGCCTACATCTACAAGTTTGGAGGCAAGGTGCTGACAGACAAGCTGACCGCCCTGTTCCAGTCTATCTGGGAGAGGGGAGGTCCCCCAGGATTTCAAGGATGCTTCAATTGTCCACATTTACAAACGGAAGGGAGACAAAACATCCTGCGATAACCACAGTGGAATCTCTCTCCTCTGCATCGCCAGCAAGATCTTTGCCCGCATCATACTGAACAGACTGGTTGACCATGTCTCCAACACAGTCATCCCTGAAGCACAATGCGGCTTTCGCTCAGGCAGGGGACATGTGACATGGTGTTTGCCGTACGCCAGATGCAAGAGAAGTGCCGTGAGCAGAACAAGGAGCTTCACATGGTCTTTGCAGACCTGAATAAGGCCTTCGACACGGTGAACCGCCGTGGTTTGTGGAAGATTCTCCTAAAGTTCGACTGCCCAGAGATCCTAATCCAGCTGATTGCGTCATTCCACGATGGCATGCAGGCGAGAGTACAGGAAAATACTGATATGTCGGATCCATTCCCTGTGGTAAATGGAGTGAAGCAGGGCTGCGTCCTGGCACCCACACTGTTCTCCATTCTCTTCTCTGCCATGCTGATTGACGCCTTCAAAGACTGTGACCTGGGCATCTACATTCAGTTTCGCACAGATGGCAAACTTTTCAATTTGGGGCGACTCCATGCCAGGTCCAGGGTGTTTGAGGCACTGTTGAGAGAGTGCCTCTTCGCTGATGACTGCGCGCTTGCTGCACACACCCATGAGGACATGCAGTTCATTATGGACAGGTTCTCAACCTCCTGCAGGCGCTTTGAACTCACCATCAGCCTCAATAAGACCGAGTCCATGTACCAACCATCTAGCTCACAGAACGCCAGCACCCTATGCAGCAACGGAGCCCTTGATGCAGAATTGACTCTGCGCATCGCCAAGGCCAGCTCTGCCTTTGGCAGACTCAACAACAGGCTGTGGGACAACAAAGGCATCAGGCTCAACACCAAGATCAAAACCTACAGAGCTGTTGTGCTGACCACCTTGTTGTACTGCTGTGAAACATGGACGACGTATCGCCGTCACATTCAACAACTTGAACAGTTTCACCAGAGAATCCTACGAAAGATCCTCGGCATCAAGTGGCAAGACAGGGTCTCCAACCTCCAGGTCCTAGAGAGGAGTGGCCTGCCCAGCATCGAAAGCCTGTTGATCCGGTGCCAGCTACGCTGGACAGGACACGTTGTCCGCATGACAGACAGCAGGATCCCGAAGACGCTTTTGTATGGCCAGCTGAAGGAAGGCCACCGTGAACTTGGAAGACCCTGCAAGCGCTTCAAGGACACCTTGAAGACAAACCTGAAAGCCTGTGACATAGACATCGCTTCCTGGGAAACTGATACCCTTGACCGCTCTCGCTGGAGGATGCTGTGCTCTAGTGGCATAAAGACTTTTGAAAACAAGAGAACGCTGGCCATTAAGGAGAAGCGTGAGCGAAGGAAGCAGGGTTCAACTTCTGGAGACGTTTTCCCTTGCAACACCTGTGGGAAGTGCTGCGCACCCAGAATCGGCCTCTTCTCATATATGAGGACACACACCGACAGATAAGCCTGCCTGCCTACTCATCCGTCAGACCGACAGGAGACTCCATCTACCCTTTTTGATCAAGATTCAATCAACGATGTTCATCATATTCATTGTATTATAATGTTCGCTATGTTCTCTGTCTGTCTGTCTGTCTGTCTGTCTGTCTGTCTGTCTTCTCTCTCTCTTCGTTTTGTTGTGCTTTAAAGTTGTTTCTTCTTTTTTTCTTCTTCTCATCATCATCACCATCATCATCATCATCATCATGATGCACAAAACACACAAACACGCACACATATGTACATGCGCGCGCGCACACACGCACATACACACGCACGCACGCACACACTCTCACTCCCTCAACCACTGACACGTGATCTCCATCCTTGTCAAGACGCTGGAGCAGTTGGTAATGCTGCATACAAACGGCATGATCGTCACGTCAGTTGTGACATTCAGTGGATTTGGGCTTGCAGGCCATGGACACTAATAATTCTAGTGTCTATGTTCCACGCTGATTTTATGTCAGCTGATCTGGATCTAAACCGAAGTTCCAAAGATTCATGCATCAGCATATGGACGTGAAGTATTTGATCATTCACTGTCGCCGTCGCTCTCTTGTGGCTGTACAATCTGTATTGCATGACGTCACTCCTCCACTTACTATTTTTGTCTTTGTTTGAGTACAGAGAGAAAATACGAATTTTCCCGTGCTTTTGCCATATCGAAATTTGAAATTTACTTAATTCTGAATCGTCTGACACCACATATATGTTCAGAAAAACTCTTGTTTTAAAGTTACTGGCAGAAAAATGTGTGTTTTTTTTCCCATGAGCAGATAATCTGCATTGCATGACGTCACTCCTCCACTTGCTATTCTCGTCTTGTTTCAGAAATGCAGAGAGAAAATACGAAATTTCCTGTGCCTATTTCATATGGAAATTTTACGTTTATTCAGTTCTTAACCCTTTGACTTCACATAAATATTCAGGATAATTCTTGTTTTTTTAAAGTCACAGGCACTCAGATATGTGGGGGGGGGGGGGGGGGGGGGTTTCATGAGCTGATTTCTCCATTTCTACTCCTCAGGCACACGAACATAGAAAAAAAAAAAAAACTATGAAAGATACATCCATTCTGTTTTGTTTATTTTAATCTATGATTTTTTTTAAACTTTGAGAGAGCATACAAATGTAAAAAAATAAATAAATAAATCCGACTTTTGCCGGGTTTTCGCGTGCTGCGTTACACACACACACACACACACACACACACACACACATATATATATATATATGTGTGTGTGTGTGTGTGTGTGTGTGTGTGTGTGTGTTGTGTGCGTGTGTGTAGAAATATAGATATATATCTCTCTCTTTTTTTTTCTTTTTTTTTTTTTTTTTTTTTTTTTTTGTTACTTGAAACGCTGTACAGCCATGGAAACAGGCTAGAAGGAATACGGAATACGGGGTGGGATAGTGGTGGTGGAGGGGTGTAGTAAGGGGATCGGAGGGATCGTCAACGTGGGAGGTAGTTAAAGGTCCCCCCACCCCCCACCCCCCACCTCACCCCGCCGAACCCCCACCCCCCCGGGCCTCCCACCCCGTGTGTCCTGTTTGACAATGTCGTAACCATCTCATCAGAGATCGGGAGGGAAACGACGTATGGGGGTAGAGGGGTTGGGGTGGGGGGATAGGTGTTGGCCAATGAGGTGTGTGTGTGTGTGTGTGTGTGTGGAGGGGGATTGGGTGAGGGCGGTATGAGTGAATAGAACCACCCTCCCTCTTCCTTCGATGCTCTTAGTCGGCAGGCAGCCAATTAAAAAGTGTTGACACAATCTCCCCTCACTCCCCCCCCCCACCCCACCCCCATTCCCCCACCCCCATCCCCCTCCTCCTGCTCCACCTGAAACGGGGCGAAGAGAAGAAGTAGAGAGCGCAGATATGGCTTGTCCACCACTTCCAAAATGGCATGCTCATTTTTTACACTGTGGCGATGGCGATGGTGCGTGTGTGGTGTGTGTGTGTGTGTGTGTCTGTGTCTGTGTGTATGTTTATGTGCGTATGTGCGTGCGCGTGTTTGTGTGTTTGTGTGTGTGTGTGTGTCTGTGTGTGTGTGTGTGCGTGCGTGCGTGCGTGCGTGTTTGTCTCTCTGTGTGTATGTCTGTTCGTTCTTTTGTTTAGCGTCTTTTCACTATCAGTGATATTAGACGTTAAAAAAAAAAAAAAAAAAAAAAAAAAAAAAATTAAAGGGGTGGGGTGGGGTGGGGTGGGGTGGGGGCATGGGGTATAACTAACATGCTATTACATTTAACAGTAACAATTCAATAATAATAATTTAAATAATCAGAAACCATTAACACAATTCTGAAGTGCATTAAAGGAATGTAGAAATAGGGCTATGAACTAATGCCTGTGAAAGTTCGACCATAAGAACCTCGTCGGAAATAACTTTACAAAAATCATCTGCAGAATTATTATTCTCTTTGAAATACTTGGGCAAGAAGGTACGTAACTGCTGGCAGTGAAACAAACAATGATGCAAGCTGAACTGCTTACCACAGATGCATGTAACATTTTTACTATACTTTATCTTCAGCGCATCAAGTTTTATACGGAAGAAAGTAGAGGTTATTAATCTTGTATAGCAAGCTGATGGATTCGGTATCTTTTCTTTAATAATATTCTCGGGGAATAATGTTCCTTTATGGTTTAAAAACTTTAACTTCCATCGGTTATGAAATCGACCCCATGCTGATTTTTCTAACAAAGTGTATGCCTCTTTTACGGAGAGACGGACATGTATTTTTGTCGATTTTTCTGAATCTTGCGCTCCTCTTTTAGCTGCTTTATCAACAATTTCATTGCCAAGAATGCCCACATGAGAAGGCACCCAACAAAAACTGACCTCAGTCCCTTTAATCCTTAAACAATGTACCAAATGATTTGCCTCAATAACTAAGTCAGGTCTTGTTTCAAGGCTGAATAGTTCTAGAGCGTAAAGTACTGATTTGGAATCAACAAAGAATGCTATTTTCGAGAAAACTATTTGATGGCTCACTAAGTAGTTCAGAGCTTGTATAATAGCAATTAGCTCAGCTGTGAATATGGAAAGGTGTTTTCCAATAAAGTAAGATTTTTCAACTTTAAAGGCAGGAATATAGAAGGCCGCACCAGCGTTTTTGTCATCAAGAACAGATCCATCTGTAAATACATGGAGATGATTCTGATATTTTTCTGTTATATGAATTCTGGCAGTACTTGTCGTGATATTGATGTTTTCTTCCTTTTTTGTTTCAGAATAAGTGATATCAAAATCCGCTTTCAACATTTCCCAAAAAGGAACAGGAGAATGATGTGGTTTTGCAGCTAACTCTTTCATGTTAACTTCAGATTCTTTTAACAGATTTGAAATGTAAGTTGCAACTGTTTCTTGTGATGAGATGGCTTTAGCTCTTTTAGGAAAATCAATGTCTGATCTTACTGTCAGTTCATCAGCAATGAAATTTTTTGTCATTGAAGTGTACCTCACAGCGAATTTTGCTGTTGCTAACTCACGATGTTCATTTAAGGGAAGAATTCCGGCTGTTTTGTATGTTTCCTGATTGGATGCATGAGAGGGCACTCCGAGGGCAATTTTGATAGCCTTACAGTCTACACTTTGAATCTTTTGTAATAGATATTTAGGTGCACTGAAAAATATTTCTTGTGCATAGGTTATC
Source organism: Babylonia areolata (assembly GCF_041734735.1). NCBI lineage: Eukaryota > Metazoa > Mollusca > Gastropoda > Neogastropoda > Buccinidae > Babylonia > Babylonia areolata. Next base: position 8,210,232 of record NC_134896.1, on the reverse strand, counting down.
TTAGATCTTACAAGGGCCATGGCAAGATGAATCAATGTTTTTGTATCCATTCCCCAGGGTAAGCGGCTTATAATTTTCATAAAATTGATACTTTTCCTTGCCTTTGTTAAGATGTAATCAAAGTGAATGTTCCATGTCAGCTTTGAAGTAAGATAAACGCCTAAAAACTTCACTACCTGTTTATAATCAATGACGTCACCAAGTAATTTAAAAATGGGTGTGCTAGATGGGTTACCACCTGAATTAAACAACATCATACATGTTTTTTCAGTCGACAAAGCTAGACCATTTTCAAACATATAGTTACCAATGTTATCGAGATCAGACTGATACAAACGACGTATATAATTCTGTGCTCTTTGTGGGGTTGACTTTTTTAGATTGACACCCATCCACATACATATATCATCAGCATACTGTACTAAAACTACACGATTTGACAATGCCTTTGGTAGATCCTGAATAAGAATATTAAAGAGAATAGGGGCTATAACTGAGCCCTGTGGAATTCCCATGTCAAGTTTATGTGGCAAAGAATAATGTGTTCCCACCCTTGCTTGAATAATTCTATTAGATAAAAAACTTTTAATATACTCATAGAGATTACCAGATATTCCAACTGATTTCAGTTTGAATAAAAGACGTTTGTGCCAAACCTGATCGTAGGCTTTTTTTACGTCAAAAAACGTTGCGAGGACACTTTTTCTGCGGGCAAACTGATGTTTTATTTGAGTTGTAATCTTTACTAGGTGTTCGACCGTTGATCTTCCTTTTCTAAATCCAGCCTGGTTCACTGGAATGATATTGTATTTTTCGCAGTAAGTTATAATTCTAAACAGGACTATTTTTTCCATCAATTTACAGACATGCGAGGTCAAAGCAATAGGCCTGTAACTATTTTTATTACGTTTAGGTTTTCCTGCTTTTAAAACCGGTACAACTATTGATGTTTTCCATATCTGTGGTACAGTTCCAGATGTCCAACATTTCTGATATATTTTGTGTAGGAAAACGATACAATTTTTTGGGATGTGTTTTAGCATCACATTCGATAGTGCATCGATTCCAACTGAACTTTTTTTATTGCCAAGGGAAGCTATAGCGGTTTGTAACTCCTCATACGTAATAGGAGAATTAAACCACAAGTCATTTTGCGGAATGGGATCACTGTATAAAGCACTATTTTCTTCCCTGTCTCTGTGTGTTTTACACTCAGGTGATAAGCCTTCGTATTTGCTATTTTTCGCAAACATTTCAACAAAGATTTCTGCCTTTTCCTGATCTGATAGAAACTTGTTTTGTGAGTCATTTGATATTGGGCAACTTGGTAACTTTATTCCATTTTTCATTTCTTTCATTTTTGTCCAAACTTTATTAAAGTCTTTATGATCTGAAATTTCTTGTGAACAAAATGATGACCAATGATCTTTTTTAGCTTGGGCTACAGTCATATTACTCTGAGTGTTTGCTTTCTTCATTTCTTTGTGGTTTGGGGGCTTACTGTCCGCGAGGTAGTTCTTAAATGTTTCTTTCTTGTAACTAACTGCCTTTTCACATGCATCATTCCACCAGACATTGCCTGAACGGTCACCTGACTTCACAGCCTTTACTTTTGGTATCGACATATCAGCTGCTGATAACACAGCTTCTGTAAAATTTGAATACATTACATCTACACTCTCATTCTCAAGTTTTTCAAAATCGTGAGAGGTAAGAATGTTTTGAAATAAATCCCAATTTGCATTTTTATATTTATATTTTGGAATTATGTCGACGTTATTATCAGGCTGATTATCATCATCAGCGATTGTAATGATGATAGGCACATGGTCGCTTCCCAATGTGTCTTTATGTGTTTCCCAGGTACATGATGGGACTAGCTCCGGGGATATTAGTGTCAGGTCAATTGCTGTTGGTCTGTGTTTTGAGACGTCAGGAATTCTAGTAACACTACCATCATTCATAAGATAAAAGGGGCTGTCAGTGATGTTTTCTATTAACCGATTGCTTGTTACAGTTTTACAGTCCTTTTCCCAGAATGGAGCGTGAGCATTGAAATCACCAGCTATTACCCATTTACCAGGCTGTTGTTCTTGTAATGTTCTAAGCCACTCAGTATTTCGATCGTTTGGACCTTTCGGAAGATAAACGGAAAGTACGTTAAGAATTAGCTTGTTGCTAAATTTTACTGTAGCTGCACAAGAGTGTATGTCAAAGCTTGCAATAGATTTTAAAACAGGAGACTCACATAGACTATACTGTAATTCCCTAAGTATATAAATAGCAGTACTTATCTTCTTGCCCTCGTTCCCAGTTTCATATACTGGTGGAAAATAATAATTTGGAAGTTTGGGAAGCTTACATGCACTGATATTAAGTGACTGCAGAATCAAAACATCACACTTACTTGATGCTAGAAAATGTTTCAAATAGGCCAGGTTAGATAGAATAGATCTGCAGTTCCACTGGAGCAGCCTAATTTGCAATTGCGTTTGTTTTTTCATTACTGATTATCTTTCCTATCAGATAGGCAAATAATGTTATCAATACTATGAATAAATCAAACTGTATGATGGTGAAAATAAACAGTAAATGAAAGGAAACGGGAAACAAAAAGAATAGTCTAAATATTGTCAACAAAAAATGCACTTGCAAACGGCAGGAAGAAAGGTCACTCAGCAAAACAAGAATATCGCTCAGCACAAAAGTTTATCAGTGCCAGGCAGAAGTTGACGCAAATGTTAATAAAACACTGGCCAGTCCATCAGTGCGTCGTAAGGATTGTACCAGTTGTGATGAAAGGGGGCGGGGTTCTGGTGATGGTGGAACCTGGCTCTGCGTGTTGATTTCTTCGGTGTTTCCCAGAGAAGATCTCGAACATGTCGCCCGATGTTTCCTGCGAGGATGCTGGCTCCTCTGCCGTTGGGGTGGACAGCGTCTCTGAGGGCGTTGGTCTTGAGGTTGTCGTTCTTTATAAATGATATGTTTTTTTCGTCAAACAGTTCCGAAGCCACCATTGCGTTGAACAGTTGTCTCTTGACCTCCAGTTTTGAATCTTTGACGGTGGTTGCTGAACTTACGATGAACTTTGTTGTTGGATTTTTCTTTGCAGTGTCTTTCACTGTTGAGGTAAAGAAATTACTGACTTCTGTTGTATCTTTTGATCTTAAGTCGTTGATGCCACAATGAATGACAACTGCTTCAGGCTTTTTCTCTGTGGTGGTGACAGCTTGAAGTAAATTTCTGGTTTCAGACACTGTGTGGGATTTTTGCATGGAGGCTTTGAAGTGGTATGATCTACCCAGTCTGTTTTCCTGCACACGGTTGAGCACGGAATCATGGAGAATTATTACCTTGGGTAATTCCCCGTTTTCTTCTTTCTGCACAGAGCATGTAGTTCCAGACTTTGTACTTTTTACGTCATCCATCGTCTTTGAGTCACAAGACGTCACCGATTTTTCAACTTCTTTTTTCTTCTTTTGAAGGGCAGTTTTGTCTTGGTGGCTTGCTCGTTTTTTTTCTGCTGCCGGGTTCTCTGGTAAGGAAATTCTGGCCACGTCGGCGTAGGTAGGTGTAGGGCTGGGGCTGGGGCTAAGACTGGGGCTTTCAGTTTGTGTTGCCTGTGTTGTCATGGAAACAGGTTCCATTCTGCAACGTTTTGTTGGCTCCTGTTGTCCCCGTACAGTTGCTTCCAGGGAAGAGACACGATCACACAAAACCATTATTAATTTTCTTAGATCCATGATCGTGTCGGACATCTCGGGAATGGAACTGAGATTGCTCATCGGTCTTGTATTCGTGGAACTCGTGTCGGTGGGATTAGACAACCGCTTTGTACGTTCAGTACTCCCAGACTCGCTTCGCAAAATCTTCACGGACTCATCGGTTTTAAGGAGGAGTCCGGTCGCCTCATTGTTCTGAGCGGTTTTACTGTGTGCAGCTGCAACTGGTTTCCCGCTCGATTTTCTTGTTCTCATGTTTCCAAAACGTCTGCGACAACTTCTTACCGTGAAGAAATTACCCGCTGAGTGTAGTCTCCGCCATTTTGGAAGTCGTCTGTGTGTATGTCTGTGTGAGTATGTGCGTGCGCGTATTTTTCTGTGTGTGTATGTGTGTGTGTCTATCTGTGTGTATGTGTGCGCGCGTGTTTGTCTCTGTGTGTTTGTGTGTGTGTGTGCGCGCGTGCGTGTTTGTCTCTCTGTGTGTATGTTTGTGTGCGTATGTGCGTGCGCATGTTTATGTGTGTGTGTATGTGTGTGTGCGCGCGCGCGTGCGTGTTTGTCTCTCTCTGTGTATGTGTGTGTACCGACATGGAAAATACGTTCTCTAAAATGTCCCATGCTCCGACAGTGCGGTAGTGGACCCTTAGTTAACAGGCAGGAAGGGGACATAATAGTAATGATTTTTTTTTTTTTTTTTTTTTTTTTTTTTTTAAGAAAAAAGGTGGGTGTTCAAACGGGAGCCCTATCCCCTCCCCCCCTCGCCCCCCCCCCCCCCCCCCCTTCACCTTCCACCCTCTTCCGTCTCCTGCCTGTCAGCCGCGCGACAGAAGCCTTGGCTCGGTCAACGTGTTTGCTAACTTTCACTGGCAACCTGGTAATTCAAACAAACAAAAAACAAAACAAAAAAACAAAAAAAAGAGAGAGAGAGAGAGAGAGAGATCCAGACAGACAGACACAGAGCCAGAGAGAGGGAGAGAGAGAGAGAGATCCAGACAGAGAGAGAGAACGAACGAACGAACGAACGAATCTTTTTAATGAGGGAAGTGGAATAAGCATACATATGCTTTTTTACATCCAGCCCTCAGGGCAAAAAGAAATTAAATCAAAATGTTCACAAAATAACAAAGAGTTATAGAAAAACATACATGAAATTCAAATACACTCAATTGCACAGTAGCATTTACAAGTACATAATCATGATACCTGCATTAATGACAACAATGTACATGAATATGGTAATGAGAGAGATAGAGTGAGTGAGTGAGTGAGAGAGAGAGAGAAACAGAGGATGAATGAATGAAAGAAGGAAGGAAGGAATAAATGAATGATAAATGAATGAATGAATCTTATTTCCGATAGCACCACAGCAAGCAAACAATTGCCCCCTCCAGGCCTCGAAAGGGAAAAACGTCCAAAGAAAAGGTATGAAGAAGACCACAAAAAATGAGCAAACGTTAACAAATTCATAGAAAAAGAGAAAAGAAACAACACCATAATAAGCATCATATTTATAAGAAACAACACGTAATTTATAGCATCATATTTATAAGAAACAACACGTAATTTATAAAAATGCGCAGCGAGGGAGAGAGAGAGAGAGAGAGAGAGAGAGAGAGAGAGAGAGAGAGAGATGGAAAAAAGCGACAGGGGATGAGATAGTATTTATAGAGAGGGTGAGATAAAGAGACAGAGTGAGACATGTGACGAAATAAAGTAATATCATATGACATAACATAATATGGTATACTAAACAGAATTTGCAAAAGAGAGACAGAGAGAGAGAGATCCAGACAGAGACAGAGAGAGAGAGAGATCCAGACAGACACAGAGAGAGAGAGAGAGAGAGAGATGCAGACAGACAGAGAGACAGAGGCAGAGACAGAGAGTGAGAGAGATCCAGACAGACAGACACAGACAGAGACAGAGCCAGAGAGAGAGAGAGTGAGAGAGAGAGATCCGGACAGAGAGAGAGAGAGAGAGACTGAGAGAGAGATCGACAGAGACAGAGAGAGAGATCCAGACAGACACAGAGAGAGAGAGAGAGATCCAGACAGACAGAGAGAGAGAGATCCAGACAGACAGACAGACAGAGAGAGATCCAGACACAGAGAGAGAGAGATGCAGACAGACAGAGAGAGATCCAGACACAGAGAGAGAGATGCAGACAGACAGACAGAGAGACAGATGCAGAGACAGAGAGAGAGAGATTCAGACAGAGAGAGGGAGATCCAGACACAGAGAGAGAGAGGGAGATCCAGACACACAGAGAGAGAGAGATGCAGACAGACAGACAGAGAGACAGATGCAGAGACAGAGAGAGAGAGATTCAGACAGAGAGAGAGAGGGGGGGAGATCCAGACACAGAGAGAGAGAGATCCAGAGAGAGAGAGAGATCAAGACAGAGAGAGAGCGATGCAGACAGAGAGAGAGATCCACACACACACACACACACACACACACACACACACACACACACACACACACACACACAGATCCAGACAGACAGACAGACAGAGAGAGAGATCCAGACAGAGAGAGAGAGAGAGAGAGGCTGAGAGACACAGAGACAGAGACAGAGAAACGTGATGATGAACTCCGAAAGACGAACGGAGGGACGTCGGGAAGCGGAAGAAGGAAAGTGGCTCAGTGAATAGAATACACTGAAAAGGAGTCGCTCGCTCCTTTGTGTGTGTGTGTGTGTGTGTGTGTGTGTGTGTGTGTGTGTGTATGTGTGTTAGACTGAATACGGAGAGAGAGAGAGGGAGAGAAAAGCAGCTCAGTTTAATGGCTTCTTCTGCCGACTGTAGCCGTGGGTGGCAGGCAGGCAGATCATTGATTGGCCAGAGCAAACATCGGGTTCAGGTCTTGAGAATAGGTGGAGCTTGGGGTGGTTGGTGGGGTGGGACGGGGTAGGGTGTGTGTGTGTGTGTGTGGTTGGGGTGGATGGGTGGGGGAGTGGGGGGCGGGGGGGGGGGGGGGGGTAAATGGGCGTTGATTGGGTCTTCTATCACACGGTGGGTCTTTCTTTTTTTTTCTTTTTTTCTTTTTTTTTTTTTTTATCACAACTGATTTCTCTGTGTGAAATTTGGGGTGCTCTCCCCAAGGAGAGCGCGTCGCTACACTACAGCGCCACCCCCTTTTTTTTTTTTTTTGCGTGTAGTTTTATTTGTTTTTCTTATCGAAGTGGATTTTTCTACAGACTTTGCCAGGAACAATCCTTTTGTTGTCGTGGGTTCTTTAACGTGCGCTAAGTGCATGCTGCACACGGGACCTCAGTTTATCGTCTCATCCGAATGACTAGCGTCCAGACCACCACTCTAGGTCTAGTGGAGAAGGGGGAGAAAATATCGGCGGCTGAGCCGTGATTCGAAGCAGCGCGCTCAGATTATCTCGCTTCCAATGCGGACGCGTTACCTCTAGGTCATCACTCCACTTTACCCTGCACAGTGACTGCTGCACCCCCTACCCTGCCCCCTCCCCCCTCCCCCCACTCCCTCCCCCCCCCCTCCCCTTTTTTTAAAATATTTTTATTTTCTAAAAAGCCCTTTGACTGTTCAGTTACTGCGTCACTGCGTTCGGACAAATCCATGTACGCTGCACCACATCTTCTAAGCAGATGCCTGGCCAGCAACGTAACCCACTTTGTCGAGGTAAATCAGAATGCAGTTATTATGATTTAAAGGGGAAAAAAAAAGCAAATAAACGGGTCAACAAACGTCTGTTTCTACTGGTGAATAATGAATGAAATGTCACCATATTTGCTAGGTGGGTTGGGTTTTTTTGTTTGTTGTTGTTGTTGTTGTTGGTTTTTTGCTTTTTTTTTTTGGGGGGGGGGGGGTTTCATTGGTCAAAGTTTGGTAAGACTTTCTTTTTTCGTTGTTTTTTTTCCTTTTTCAGTCCGTCCAAAAGGCAATGGAACTCTTTCCCTAGAGTCTCCACGGACCTACTTTGTACAGGGTCGATCTTCATGTGGGGGGTCAGTGTTCGATATTCTGACCTGTGGCGTAGAAAGTTCATGGTTCAACATCCTGAGAGGAGGGGGAGAGGTAAAGTGGGCGCGTGTACACATTACATGGAAATATAAATTTGGTTTGGGAGCTCCAGTTGACGCGCAGCAGTCAAAAGCCACGAAAACAAACACGACAAACCCTGCCACTCACACACACACACACACACACACACACACACACACACACACACATGTATATATATATATATATATATATATATATATCTTTCTTTTTATCACAACAGACTTCTCTGTTTGAAATTGGGGCTGCACTCCCCAGGGAAAGCGCGTCGCAACACTACAGCGCCGCCCTTTTTTTTGTATTTTTTTCCTGCGTGCATTTTTTTTTCCCCTATCGAAGTAGATTTTTCTACAGAATTTTGCCAGGAACAACCCTTTTGTTGCCGTGGGTTCTTTTACGTGCGCTAAGTGCATGCTGCACACTGGACCTCGGTTTATCGTCTCATCCGAATGACTAGCGTCCAGACCACCACTCAAGGTCTAGTGGAGTGGGAGAAAATACCGGCGGCTGAGTCGTGATTCGAACCAGCGCGCTTAGATTCTGTCACTTCCTCTAGGCTATCACACACACACACACACACACACACACACACATACATATATATATATATATATATATATATATATATATATATATATATATATATATATATATATATATATATATATATAATATACAGGCAGACTGAGCACCATAGACAGTTCGGGGTCGTCTGAGGTTATGACAAATTGAATTGAACGGACTTTATTGCACGATCCTTCACAAGCACACGCAAGTATTTGCTTTGATCATAATGAGATATGACACGTGCACAAACACCCACCCTTCGGTGGACACACGGTGAACTTATTAAAAAACACCTTCGCAGCAACGGACACTCTGTGTGTGTGTGTGTGTGTGTGTGTGTGTGTGTGTGTGTGTGTGTGTGTGGGTGGGTGGGTGGGTGGGTGTGTGGGTGGGTGGGTGTGTGTGACACACAGAGAGAGGCACAGAGAGAGAGAGGGAGAAAGAGAGAGAGAGAGAGAGACAGAGAGACAGAGAGACAGAGAGAGAGGCACAGAGAGAGAGAGAGAGAGAGAGACAGAGAAAGAGAATGAATGAATAAATCTTTATTTTCCAACGGTGACGATGCAGATACTAGCACATTGGCAGACTTCTTCTTCTTCTTCTTCTGCGTTCACTCGAATGCACACGAGTGGGCTTTTACGTGTATGACCGTTTTTACCCCGCCATGTAGGCAGCCATACTCCGTTTTCGGGGGTGTGCATGCTGGGTATGTTCTTGTTTCCATAACCCACCGAACGCTGACATGGATTACAGGATCTTTAACGTGCGTATTTGATCTTCTGCTTGCATATACACACGAAGGGGGTTCAGGCACTAGCAGGTCTGCACATATGTTGACCTGGGAGATCGTAAAAATCTCCACCCTTTACCCACCAGGCGTCGTCACCGTGATTCGAACCCGGGACTCTCAGATTGACAGTCCAACGCTTTAACCACTCAGCTATTGCGCCCGTTGGCAGACTTACATATCTGCCGTTGTTTGAAGAGACACACAAACTTACACACACTTTCCTTAAAACTCAATCCATGTATAAGAATGACAGTAAAATTGAGGGAAATAACGTCGCTATTAAGTTCACAAAACGAGAAAAAGAAACGCACTACACCAGAAAACTTTACACACAGAGAGCCAGAGACAGAGAGAGAGAGACAAGACAAGACAAGACAAATTCTTTATTTCGAGGATAATAGATAAGTACTGGTGTGCTTTTTTACATCCAGTCCCCGCCCTGAATAGGGTCTACACTACACAATATTTAATAAAATGAAAGCATGGTGTTAGTAGAGATACACAACAGAGGGGAAAAAAATGCATAAATCAAAACAAAACAACAACCACACACACACACACACACACACACACACACACACACACACACACACACACACACACACACACACACACACACACACACACACACACACACACACACACACACACGGACCAGTGAAAATGACCTCTGTATTCTAAAACAGTATATTGACTCAAAGAAAATTCATGTTCTATTTAGTCTTCAACCAATGACTGTCTTTGATGTATGTCAAAGCCTATCACAACTAAAACAATCTGGCACACGAGATTTGGACGGGTTAGATGGACAGATATTAAAGCTTTCTTCCCCTGTTATTGTAGATACTCTGACATATCTTTATAATTTGTGTATCGATAAGAAATGTTTTCCTTCTAAATTCAAGCAGGCTAGAGTCATTCCACTGTACAAATCAAGTGATTCTTCTGATCCATCTAACTATAGGCCAATTTCTGTCTTGTCTGCTCTGTCTAAACCCATTGAAAAACATTTGCAAAAATATTTATATTCTTATCTCTTTGACAACGACTTAATCCATGAAGACCAGTCTGGTTTCCGTAAAAATCATTCTTGGCATACAGCCCTCATACAACTCAATGACAGTCTTCTACATAACATAAATGAAAATAAATTCACAGGTCTCCTTTTCATAGATTTTGAAAAAGCGTTTGATGTAATCAATCACTTCTTGTTACTACGTAAATTAGAAGCTTATAAATTACAACCAGAGTATATTCACCTTATACAATCTTTTCTTTCTGATAGGAAGCAGTTAATAGCAATAAATAATCAAACCTCAAATTTTACATCTATTAATCATGGAGTACCACAGGGATCCATCTTAGGACCAATTTTAATCTCCACTTATGTTAATGACTTACCTTGTTATATGAAATGTAAATGTGAAATGTTTGCAGATGACACATCCTTACATTCAAGCAATTCAGACGCCAGTAAACTAACTAATGAACTCCAAGATGATATTCAGAAACTTAATGACTGGACACACTTGAATCACATGTCTTTGAATGCTCAGAAAACGAAGTGCATGTATGTATGTGCACGACAAAAAAGACAAAAAATGAAACATAACTTCAAACCACTATTCCTAGGCGTCAATAAAATTGAAGAGGTAGATTCACATAAAATTCTGGGTGTCATTATTGATAAGGATCTATCTTGGACTGATCATACGAAGTACTTAAGTAAACGTCTCTCAAATAGAATACTTCAACTAACAAAAATCAAAAAGATCCTTAATGTCCATTCACGAAAGTTCTGTTTCTGTGCACATATTCCGCCAGTAATCGATTATGCATCAACTTTATGGGACAGCTGCAGCCTCTTAAATTTGAAGTTTATTCACCGTATGTATAAAAGAGCACTGAAAATAGTATTGTTGAAACCGAACTCCCTGACCCCAATGGACTATAAACAACTTAATATATTATCCTTTCACAACAGGCTGTACTTCAACAAAGCTGTTTGCATGTATAATGTTATGTATGGAAATGCTCCAAAAAAGATTGCAGACACATTTAAAACTAATGAACACAGACACAACCACATGCTCTGCATACCCAGACCAAGAAACAACCTTTACAAATCCAGCTTTCTGTATTCTGGTGGAAAATTATGGAATAATCTCCCACTCACTCTGAAAAGTATCGTAAATAAAAACGTGTTTAAGAAAAATTTGAAGAATCACCTCATTGAAAATAACAGTAACACAAATTTTGACCTGTTAGTCTAATATTCCTATTCATTGTGAAATGTTTTGTATATGCTTGTGTTGGCAAGGATTTTGCACTAAATGGGGGAACATGTGCATGTGGATGGGGTGTGCATGGTGTAATTGTGTCCGAGAATTTGTATTCAGTGGTGTGTGTGTGTGTGTGTGTGTGTGTGTGTGTGTGTGTGTGTGTGTGTGTGTGTGTGTGTGTGTGTGAAATGGAAATGCAATTTTGTATTTCTTTATCACAATATTCTTGTATATATATATATATATATATATATATATATATATATATATATATATATATATATATATATATGCATTTTGTTGTTGTGTTGCTCTTTATCTGCTTGTTTCCTCTTTCTCTCTCTCTCTCCCCCCTATTTTTTTCTTCAATTTTTTTCTTTCTTTTCCCATTTCTTTAATTTTTATTATTATTATTATTATTATTATTATTATTATTATTATTATTTTCAATGATGGCTTGATGTAAAAAAAAAAAAGCAATTGTTGCTTATTCAATTTACCATCCTGAAATAAAATCTTGACTTGACTTGACTTGACACGCACGCACGCACGCACGCGCGCGCGCACACACCCACACACACACACACACACACACACACACACACACACACACACGACATACAGGCACTATCATGGTGTTAGTAAAATGCACAGGTAAAAAAAAAAAAAAAAAAAAAAAGGAACAAAATCAAAGAAACAAACACACACAACACACACCTCATTACACATCAGAATGGGGGAGAGAGAGAGAGAGAGAGAGAGAGAGAGAGAGAGAGAGAGAGAGAGAGAGAGAGAGAGAGTACAAATAATCATTTACAATGGCTACGTCAAAGCGTCACATGTGCATTTGCTTGATAATGAGCAGCACCGTTTGTCCTTTTTGACACAAGTTCGTTGCATTCCAATTATTCACCGAACGAACATGCAGCAATCGGTAAACCGAGTTCACAATTCCAGGGAGATAAATCCCGATCTCAACCTGCACCTGATTTTTGCACAAGGTTATTCTCCCTTACCAAATCTCTGGCCGTTTTGGGTTGGGTTTTTTTGTGCACATCTATCGTTAAGCTTGGGCTCGATTTGCACGTCAGAATCGCTGGGAACCTCTACCAGACTTTTCCTCTGGCTTCGTTCAACTCAGGCACAGTTCACCATCTTTCGGGTCCCAACATGCGCGCTCACGCTCCGCTACATCAACAATTGTCCATGAAAAGCAAGAAATCCCAAAGAAAGAATTGCAAAAGAAATAAATTGTAACGTACCCGATAAAACTGTACATCGCATTCAACAAACCAAAAGGGGGCCAGAAAGTACGAAGCGCGAGATACATAATCATATGGTTGAAATGCGGACTCAATTTTCTCTCGCACCCGCTTATTCTCAGCTGCGTACACTGGTCTGCGTAGATCTGGCTGGAGAAAAGGGCAACATGTTGCGATGTGCCTGACGTGATGGCAACGTCATTTTTCTGTTCAGCGAACTTAGATATGTAAAAAAAAAATAATTGAGAGACTTGAAAATCACATGATTTTAATCGTGTTATCACCTCAACGCGGACGATATCCCACCAAAGCACGTCAGAGACGGCTCTCGCTTTCACTTCGCCTTCATGTGTCCCACGATCCAATGACTGACCTGCATGTCAAACAACTGTTATGTTGCTGATAACGTTGAGGGGATGATTATGAGTGAACAAAACTTAATTTCTTTTTGAAACTGTTTGTTTTGCTTTACTCAGACGACACGGTTAATCTCCCGGCGTGACATGGCTCATAAAGAGTTTGGCTCCGTATTATGAAAAAAGCGGTCTGCAAGAAGAAAACAACATACAATTTGAGTGGGGTTTTTCACTGGTCGGCCACATCTTGTTTTGAAGGTGTTGGTGCATGAAGCTGTCACATCTTCTGGTAGTGAATAGTTGGTTTCGCTTTTATCTTGATCCTCTACTGAAACTGAAACTCATCTTGATCCTCATCTGGCTCTGGATATGGTTTGTATATAAGTAGCGGTTCGTAAGTTGTGTAACACGAATGTTCGAGATGAGTCACATTGGTTGATGGGGTCTGGTTCAGCCTCAGGAAGCGTCGATTTCTTCTATAGGTCCAGCCGAGAAAATAATGTCATTCCAAAACCACTAAGGCCAGATATGCTACAGAAAATCCACATCGGACATTTTGGCACAGAAAAATCCATTCAACGTGCAAGAGAAATTCTTTTCTGGCCAGGGATGACTGTCCCACCTGTTCCACTTTCAAGCCATCAAACCCAAAAGAACCCCTCATGCCCCATTCAATCCCCTCCAGACCGTGGCAGAAAGTTGCCACTGACCTTTTCTCCTGGAACAGAAGAAATTTCATGGTGACTGTTGACTATTACAGTCGGTTCTTCGAAGTTGATGAACTGAACACGACATCTTCATCTGTCATAAGGAAACTGTCGGCACATTTCTCTCGCCATGGAATACCAGAAAACCTCATCAGTGACAATGGACTACAGTTTGCATCTTCAGAGTTTGCTAACTTTGCATCAGCCTGGGATTTCTGCCTTGTAACTTCAAGCCCCGAACATCCTCAATCAAATGGGCTCGCAGAAAACATGGTGCAAACTGCAAACAACATACTGAACAAGTCTAAAACAGAAGGAAGTCAGCCACTGCTTGCTCTCCTTGAATACAGGACAACGCCCATTGACAATCTAGCTAAACTTCTGGTGGACCGCCAGCTTCGCTCTGTCCTGCCAGCAACAGAACACCAACTGAAACCAACAACGGTCGAACCTGAAAAAGTGACTGACCTGGAAACATCAAATGCAGGAAAGGCGGAAGAAATATTATGATCGTTCAACACGCCCATTACCAGCACTAAACTTTGGTGACGAAGTTTTTTGTTCAGTTGTCAACAGGTGAAAAATGGCAACCAGCGTCTGTCACCAAACAAAACAAAACACCGAGGTCCTACCACAGGACACCTGACGGCCGGACCTAAAGAAGAAATCGATTTTCATGACATCGGATTCTGATTCTGATTCTGATTGCTCAAGAAAGACCTACAGCCGTCAGAAACAACTGAATATTACGCCCAATGGTGCAAGGACACAGGATCTTCCATCAGTCCAGCAAAAGCCCAAATGTTGCTGTGCACCCTCAACAACAAAACTGTGAGCAAATCACCACCAGCTGTCTCATGCGACGGAATTCAGATCGAGAAAACCGACTGCCTACGCTACCTTGGAATGCATTTCGACAGGATGCCGACCTTCAGAAAACACTGAAAGCACTGCCCTAAAATGCAAAAAGGGTCTTTCAGTCTTAAAGGCAATGGCAACCAAACGCATTGAACAACGCCACCTCTTCCGGCTATATAAATCACTCGTACTCAGTGTAATCAACTACGGACTTAGGCTAACAACACTGTCTCAAAGCAGCCTCCTGAAATTAGAAAAAGTTCAAAATGAATCTATGAGGTTGATCCTTGGAACAACAAAAGACACACCTACAAAGACGATGCGATTCGTACTTGACCTTCCTTCAGTGCGGGCCATAAACACGTTAGAACAGGTTAAAGCCTACTTCAGAGCATTAGAAAACCCTCAAAATCCACTGCATGATAGAGTTAAGGAATTAAAATGCAGCCGTCTAGGACGCGGAAAATCATGGATGGGGCAAGACACAATCCAGTTTATATGCTAGCCACAAGACCTGAAAAGAAAGAAAAGAATGGGAGGAAAACCATGAAAACCTCAATCATCTTTCAACACAGCCATTTAACCCACTCTTAGAACATTGTCGGGAATGGCCAGAGTGCAAAATTGATGCAGAAGTGAAGCTACTCACAGAAGAAAACAGTAAAGAAGAGGACAACATTATATACACAGATGTGTGTGTGTATAGAGGATGGGGAAACTGTCCTGCCAATATCAACGACGAGGCCATTGCTCGCCTGCCCCAGGTAGAGGTCAACGAGTACCTCGCCACCCTCCCTACAGAAGATGAAGTCAGGAAGGCAGTGAAGCAACTCTCTTGTGGCAAAGCCCCAGGATCTGATACAATTCCTGCTGAGATATACAAGCAGGAGGCCCTACCATGATGCAAAAGCTGACTGAACTCTTCCAGTCCATGTGGAACGAGGGACAGATCCCGCAACAGCTGAAAGTCGCCAGCATAGTCCACATCTACAAGAGGAAATGCAGCCACCAGTCTCGTGACAACCACCGAGGCATCTCCCTTCTGGGAAAATTCTGGCCCGTGTCCTGCTCAACCGCCTTCTCCAACCTCTTGAGCAAGGTCCCCTCCCAGAAAGCCAGTGCGGCTTCTGTGCTGAACGTGGGACTGTGGACATGATTTTTGCTGCGTGGAAACTCCAGGAAAAATGCCAGGAGCAACACAGCGGCCTCTTCATGACCTTTGTCGATCTGACCAAGGCAGTCAATACGATCAGCAGAGAAGGTTCGTGGAAGATCATGGAGAAGTTTGGCTGCCCCAACAAATTCATCACAATCGTCCGGAAGTTCCATGACAGCATGATGGTGAAAGTTCTCGATGACGGAGACGAGTCAGAGGCCTTCCTAGTGACAAACAGCGTCAAACAAGGATGCGTTCTCGCCCCGCCCGTGTTCAGTATGGTATTCTCAGCCATGCCAACAGATGCCTTCCGTGACTCTGAAGAAGGAATCCACGTCAGGTACAGGACTGACGGGAGATTGTTCAACCTCGGGTGCCTGCAGGCTGTTACAAAAGTGAAATATACTGTCATCAGATATTTCTTGTTTGCTGATGACTGCGTACTCAACGCCAGCAAAGAGCAGAAGATGCAGTGTGAGATGAGCTGCTTCTCACAAGCCTGTGACAACTTCTGCCTCATCATCAGCACCAAAATGACCGAAGCTATGTACCAGCCTGCCCCAGGAAAGTTACGCATCGGAGTGAAGGTGCAGAACCTCCAGGCAGTTGACAACTTCACCTATCTGGGCAGCACGCTATCTCGCGCAGTGAACATAGACGCTGAGGTCAACAACAGGATCACCAAAGCCAGCGCCGCCTTTGGGAGAATCCGTGAGAACGTCTGGGAGCGGCGAGGACTCAGCGCTACCACCAAGCTGAAGGTCTACTGTGCAGTGGTCCTTACCACCCTCCTCTACGCCAGCGAGACCTGGACTGTCTACAGCAGACACACCAAACAGCTCAATCGCTTCCAACTGAGCTGTCTCCGCAGACTCCTGCACATCAGGTGGCAGTACAAAGTTCCCGACATGAAATTCCTGGAACGATTTGGCCTCTACACCCTCCTGCAGAAAGCCGAAGCCAGGTGTGCTGGGCATATGGTCGGAATGCTATACGGAAAACTGTGTCAGGGCAAGCACTCAGTTGGAGGGCAGAAGAAACACTACAAAGACTGCCTCAAAGCGTCCTTCAAAGACTTAGGCATCGACATCAACACGTGGGAGACACTTGCTCTGGACCGTCCAGCTTGGCGCAGCAAGATCACCACAGGAGCCCGTGCAGCTGAATCCAGGCGCATCACCGAGGTGCAGCGAAATCGTTCTGTGTGCAAGGCCCGAGCAGCATCCTCTGCCACGACAGCATCCACTCACTTGTGTCCCGCATGTGGGCGAGCCTTCAGGGCCCGGATTGGCCTCATCAGTCACCTCCGGACCCAAAGCCACAGATCTTTCATCTGATTTTTTAAGGACGAACATCGTAGTGTTAGTTTGTGTGTGTGTGTGTGTGTGTGTGTGTGTGTGTCGGGGCTCGTGTGCTTTTATGTGTAGTGTTGTGCCTGTGCACTTTTGTTTGTGAAACTGCATGTTTTTAGCATATCTGTTGTGTGTGTGTGTGTGTGTGTGTGTGTGTGTGTGTGTATTCATTTGCTTATTTGTTTATTATCATTATTGTCTTTTTATATATTTTTTCCCCTGCATTTCATTTTATTTGATTAAGTATCTGTCTACGTTTTTATGTTATTCATTTATTCACTCATCTATCTATTCATTCATTAATTCAATGATGTATCCATTTATTTGTTGATGCACTTCTTCTTTTTCTTTTTCTCCCCAAGGCCTGACTAATGCAGTGACGCCTCCTTGAGTAACTACTGACCTGAACAAACACTTCCAAAACCCCCATTCAAGCCATGAGTCTAGCCAGCTTATTTCAGTGAAAATCCAAAAATATGCCAACAGTATTTTGAAGAACTTTGCGCATTGTGGGTCTGGTGATGCTGTCAACATCAATTCGGTTTGATTGATTATGGCACGTGCTGTATGTACACGGGATCTCTGTTCCCTCATCTGAAACTGTTAACTTTCGATTTCATCTACATGAGATTCCAGCCACTTCATAAGTTTTGATTCATTTGCTTTCCGACGCTTTTCTGCCAGAGTATTGAAGGTATACAAGAAGGGATTGAGAGCAGAGTTCAATGGCAGAACAAAGACAGCCAAAGCCACGCTGACTTCGATAGGAACTGGAACACCAGCCAGTGCCAAAAACCCACACAGCCCTATGGGAAACCAGCACAAGAAATCTGTCACAGCAACAGTGATTAGTCTCTGAGCTATAGTCATGTCCCTGGATACTTTGGTCGTGTCGGTAGACAATGTATTTTTCTTTATTGAGAGATAAATAAAGAGCTGTCCGGCAGAAATCATCAAAAGAATAATGAAATTGGACACGATGAAAACACCAAAAGAATAAAGTTTCCCTTTGAAGTATTTCCTTGTGACTGGTAGAGGAATGCAGATGCCTGTCTGACTGTAGAATTGCCAGTGGGATGTCACTGGAAGTAGAGGTATCAAAGCAAGAACACATCCAACGAACCACGCCACCAGACACACCAGTGCTGCCGAGCTCTTGTCAAAGCGCACTGTGGTGAACGGAAAGCGAAGTACAACGAACCGATCCAGCGTGATCAGCCAGATGGTCAGAGCTGACACTTCACTGGACAGCAGAGACAGAAAGCCAGCCACCTTACACGCCACGCTGTTCATCCACATGTTATCATAATGCAAGTATCTTCCACGGAACAGTTCATCAGCCACTCCAATGATAGCAATGTAGACACCCATGAGAAAGTCGGCTACGGTCAGGTTCGTGACAAACACACTGAATCCACTTGAAGAGGCCATCTTTTTCACACATAATCGTGTGACAAAGCAGAAAGCATTACCAGCCATTGACAGACAGCCAATCAACCACAGAAACATTCGGTACATTCCTGACTGTAGTAAGTCTTCACAGGATGAAATTTCATCTCTTGGAGAAATGCAGCGAGTTTTGTCAAAGTTTACTGGTAGGAATTCATCACAGCATATCTTATGGTTGTCTGCTGACAAAATGTGTAGCTTGGAAAAACCCCTGAACACACCAGGTGGAAACGTCTCCAGAGGGTTTCCATCCATGTACAGTTGGGTTAAACTTGGCAGGTAGTGAAATGCATTGGAACTGACAGTATGAATTGCTGATTGTGTCAGATTAAGCTTCTGTAGTCTCTTGAATTTGGACAAGACTTTGAAATCAAGTACTTTTATCTTGGTGAATGATAAATCTAAATCTGCGAGTTTATTTTGCTGACGAAGGTCTGATGGATCAGTGTAAATCAATGTGAAAGGATTGTCAGAAAGAGATAATGTTTTCAGATTTTTTAATCCAACAAAATGTGTAGTATTGGCATGCTGAAGATTGTTGCTTGTGAGATCAAGCAATCTTAAATTAAACAGCTCAACACTGGACAGGAGGACCAGAGAGCAACGGGCTAGGATCAAAACAATCAAATAGCTGTTAGTGTTCACATCAGACAGAGACATCCCTGAAGCTGTGGCGTCCAGAAAACGGAGTTCTCTGATTCTGTGGGCAGAGAAGTGCTGAGGACACAAGAAAGTGTGACCGTGACACAGACAGACAGCAGGACAGATCACGTCACACGACAGTTCGTCATCACGAAGGGGGCAGTGAGGCCAGCCATCACACAGGTGGTCACCGTGCAGACAGGTTGTGGAAGCTCTGCATCGGAAGAACCCTGGGCATGTCATTTTCTCACACCCTTCTTCATCCTCATGGTCCATGCAGTCAAACATCCCATTGCATCGTGTGTACACTGGAAGACAGTCGTTGAATTCACCAGGACAACGGTAATGTGAGTCAGGGCAGAGTTCACTGGTGTTCATTGGAAGTGCTGTGAAAAATATGTTGCTGTCAAAACGAATGAGAGCAGGAGATGGAAAATAGGGTATCGCCGAGGTAACTCTTCTTATTCTGCGTTGCGATTCATCCAATTCATCTGATTCGTCCTGACAGTGAGGCACACGATCATTCGCATTGTCATAAGAAATGCACTGGCCGTTGTTGCAGGTGAACATTGTGACACAAGGAGGATGGACACAAAACCTCTCATCACTCTGATCCCGACAGTCCGGAATGAAGTCACATGTCAGAGCGTAGGACAGCAGGGTGGTGCCATCCTGGCAGCTGAACAAGGGGACTGGGGGGAGGTGGTCACCAGGTGAATAATACCTGGTGTGTGCACGTGAAAAGTCTTTGGGAAAAGTACAAGCTGATGGGGGTCGTTGGCTGCATACACTGTATTGGTGTGAGCCACACAGAATAAATGGATGTGTCACGTGGCCATCTGGACACTTTGTGAAATATTGTTGTTGGGCTGAAAATTGGGTGCTAGACAATTGTCTTATTTCTGAATGTGTATGACTAAAATGTGTAAGATTGGGGGTGAATTCACATATTGCACCTTTTGTTGCAAAGCGTTTCGAACAGCTCCTCTTATGGAATACACTGCGTTGTGAATTGATGCATTCAGTTGAGCTTTTATCATAATATCCATACACAGCAAATCCAATAGAATGATATAAAACTGTTTTGTCTTCACTAACGACACTCTTCCTGTACATTCTAGGGACTTGGTGATAGCCTATGGTCAAGCCTACAGTAATGCTTTCCGAAGCATACTGGTATGGCTTGGTTAGTTTCACAAGTTCTGCGTACCAGTCAAACTCACATTTGGGCATTGCTAATATACCTCCAATAGAACTGCAATATTCTACTGCCTTCCTGTATCTATGCGTATGGTTGCTTTCGAATCTACGCAGAACATTCCTGCCAACGTGCATGTAGCAACGGTTGCAGAAGGCCACCAATCCCTGACAGGCAGGACTGCTGAACGGACAGTGTTCTGTTTCATCCCGTCCATCTTCACACTCTGTCCTCACGTTGCAGTCCAGGTGGTGGGCAAAGCTGGAGTAGCTGTCCACTGAGCAGTTGAACAGTCCACTGGGTAGGACCTGGGGTGCTTTTCTGTCAGAGTGAAAGCTAAAGAAAAGTTCCCAACAAAGCATCTTCTTGACAGTAAATTCATTCTTCTCCAGTTGTATAATGATTTTCGCTGTTTCGTGCACGTGGGCCGTGACCGTCAGGTAATCAAGAAGAAGCTCGAACATCGATACGGGTTTGGATTTGTTGAGTTCTTGTGAATACAGATAAAGCTTTAAACAACAGGGCACCATTTGAAGTTCTCGTAAACTCATCATAATGATGTTTTTAACAGGCAAATGTATACTTCTCATCATTTGAAAGGAAGTGTTAAACAAGCAATAGTTCCCTTTCATGGTGAAATATCCCGATGATGACGATGTCATTACAAGTGGCTCATGAGTCACAGAATCATGGTTTGATGTTAGATTGCTCTCTGTTAACAGGGCACAATGAAATAAAATGAAATAGAATAAAACTCAATAAAATAAGATAAAACAGGTGCAGCACCACGTTAGGCCGTCACGCACACGCACACGCACACACACACACACACACACTAACACACACACTAACACGCCTACGAACGTATACACACATATATTACATTACGTGTGTGTGTGTGTGTGTTACTCCACACAGAAACTCTCTAATATGCCCAGAAAACTTTTGGCGAAGCTCCTCCGTCCACTCAGTGATGTTGTCTGCCCACTTCTTTCACTGTCGACGTTGTCTCCCTTTCTCCTGCACTGTTCCCTGATGGATGGTCTTGGAGATTTCGTCAGATCTTGTCACGTGCCACACGATTTCATTTTCCTTTTTTTTCACTGTGGTCAGTAGGTCTTCATATCGACCAACGTGCTATCTGATGGTTACCCTTACGTTTGCATTTGTTACTTCTGCACAGTGTTTGCCCATGGTACCATTGGGGAGGAGTTCCACATTTCCGAAGGGATCCGTCAGGGCTGCCTCCTCTCCCCGACCCTCTTCATGTGGGCACAGTCAGCATCGGATGGAGAATCATCACGAACCTCAGATTCGCTGATGACACTGATGGACTAGCCGGGGAAAAGAACGAACTGTCATGAAGTCGGCTTGACACAGCCTCCACAAAATATGGAATGGAAATTAGAGCCGAGAAGATCAAGCTCATGACAAATGACTATGATTCCATCACAGCAGACATCTCAGTTCATGGACAGAAGCTTGAGACAGTGCAGCAGTTCAAATACCTTGGGGTAATCATCAGTGACCAAGGATCAAGACCAGAAATCCTTGCAAGAGCTGCACAGACTATAACTGCACTCTCCAAACTGAAGACCATATGTAGGGATAACAGCATCTCCATGCAGCACAAGATCAGATTCCTGCGTGCATTGGCATTCTCTATATTCCTGTACGCATGCGAGACATGGACGCTTACAGCTGAATTATAGAGGAAGATACAGGCACTAGAAATGAGATGCCATCGCACCAAACTGGGCATCTCATACGTGGACCACATCACCAATGACCAGGTACGCAGTATCATCCAGCAGCACATTGACCACCACGAAGACCTCACAACAGTGAAGAAAAGAAAGCTGAGATGGTAGGGCCACGTGACGCGATCTGATGGCCTTGCAAAGACCGTTCTACAAAGAACTGTGGAAGGGGGAAGGAAGAGGGAAGACAGAAGAAAAAGTGGAACAACAATATTGAGAAGTGCACAGGAAAAGCGTTCGCAGAGACTTAGGCGCTGACACACGACCGCAAGGGATGGAGGACACTGGTAGAAATCTCATCTGGACGGCGCCCCGACGACTCCAACAGGAGTTACGGGCGAAAGGCAAGGCAAGGCAAGGCATGTGGTCTTTGTGGGAGATACCACGGTGTCTCCTGAAGCATCTCATTTCCATTGCTTGGATCCCTCTCTGAAGCTCTGCTGTAAGAGTCAAGAAAATAGAGAGAACCATGTAGGAGTTTCAGCTTTGTTTAGAAACTGATTTTCTTGTCTCTCCATACCGGCTTCAGTCTCGTCAGTTCTGCTGCAGTCTGCACAGCTCTTGTGAGTATTTCCGTCTTGGATGTCCTTCTTCACTGATGATGACACCAAGGTAGACTGCTTCGTTCTAACTGTTGGCCCCTGACTCTGATCTTGGTCTTGATTGAGCATTTGCTGTTTGTCGTAACTTTCGACTTCTCGATGCTGATCTCCATTACGTATTTGGTTGATGTTTCGTCCAAGCGATTTATCAGTTTTGCTAGTTCTTCCTCAATGCCTGCCAGCCCATCAATATAATCAGCACATCGAAGATTTGTGAAAAATACGTCCACCGATGTTGATAGTGCCAGAGTTTCCTTCCAGGGTATCAGTCATTATACATTCCAGGAAGATGTTGAAGAGTGTACGAAATAGAAAACGGCCTTGACGGACCCCAACTAACGTATGAAACCAGTCGCCGACAGTTCCTTGAACAAGCACTGCATGCTTGCTTTTGTGTACAGCTGTTTGGTTGTGTTAATCAGCTTTTGACCAATGTTGTATTTCTTCATGGTCGACCAAAGCGCATCACGCCACATTCGGTCAAATGCCTTCTTTAAGTTGATGAAGACATGGTAAATGTTTTGTTGGTGTTGGCTATATCTCACACAGAACACGAAAGTCTAAAATGTGTTCTGTGGTGCGTCTCCCACTGCAGAACCGAATATGACGATATCGCCCTGTAAATATGTAACTAAATGTGGATAGCCCTTTGCAGGTTAATCCTATACTTATCCTGTCAATAACCTGACTCACTCCTTTTATTATTAGATATTGTTAACATTATGCTACTGATTCTACATGACATAATCACATAACAAGCCATCAAAGAACCAAACGATAATCTTGTCCCATTTCCGAACAATGCCAGCCACACTTTTGTCATGAGTTTCTCCTCGCCTGTATCTGACTGCAGGGTGAATCATTGGTGTTGCCTACCAGGATGGAAGTGTCCCTCAGCCTCAATCTTTTCACAAGGATTTCTGTCTGTGCCTCTCTAGTAGCCAGATAGACTCTCCACAGACCTCTGATCAGAATGGATCTGTGGCCCGGCACTCTGTCTTCTGCGAGGCAGATTTTCAACATGATCAGCTGATTATTTTCATTGTTGGGAAGATCTTTTTGCTTCAGGAGACAGTCGTCAAAGTCGTCGTCATGGATGGACAGGCCGGCGGGTGATACTCCATGGCTGTAAACTGAATGCTGGTATGAACTGTGGAGAAAACAGGCATGCTATATCCCAACTCTAGTGTACACGACCGCAATAGCAGAACATTGACAACACGACCATGTCTTCATGGAGAGTGACAAAACCTCTCTGCACGTCACGAGCTTCACAAAACTCACCGAGTTTCCTCATACTTGTATTGCATTCATTTCTAACGGCGCCTGGCCACCAAAAAGTAATATGCAGCACAACACATGATATAAAATATTCTGAACTACTGCTTCGGTCATTACTGACGTTTCGTGCTATAAGGTGGCATGGTAATCTTTTTTATCTATTTATTTTCAAATGTTGTATCACTTATAGCAGAACCATATGGGAAAAACGAGAAGTATTCAGGAGGCTGATCGCCTTACATCTGGCGGTGATGAACAATATCAAAGGCCTCGTCGCGAGGATGGTAAAGGATGGCTTCTACTTTTGTCTTTATCCTTCCTATGAAAAATGACCAAAGAAATTTGATCATTGTTACCACTTTCAATATGAGTTTCAGTTTCAGTAGCTCAAGGAGGCGTCACTGCGTTCGGACAAAACCATATACGCTACACCACATCTGCCAAGCAGATGCCTGACCAGCAGCGTAACCCAACGCGCTTAGTCAGGCCTCAATATGAAATATTCATCAATAAAAATGTTGTTATTTGTGTGCTTCCTTCAACAAAGAAAGACGTGACTTTAAAGTTTGTAACAATCTGTCCAT
Source organism: Babylonia areolata (assembly GCF_041734735.1). NCBI lineage: Eukaryota > Metazoa > Mollusca > Gastropoda > Neogastropoda > Buccinidae > Babylonia > Babylonia areolata. The sequence continues at coordinate 8,185,633 of NC_134896.1, read as the reverse complement.
CTGTGCTTGTCGTCGTTTCTCTGTCACAGCATTCCAGATAAACAAAAGTGGGCCGAGTGCAGAGTTCAGTGGCAACAGAAACACACTCAGCACAAAGCCAGCTTTTTCATCGTACACTGGAGTCGCATGTATTGACCCCATAATGAACCAGCACATGGAATCTTTTACAAACACGGGCATACATATGTTTGATAAATTGTAAAATGATCTGTTCCTCGAATCGATGATGCTGGAAGACTTTGATGTTCGCTTGTATATTATAACCTGACCAGCGAATACAAGTAAACAGAGAGTAACATTGAAAATCACAAGAACAGTAATCCATGTTACTGTTTCCCTGGAAGCAATGTGGCGAAATAGATCTGTTCGACAGAGGCCAGACTTGTCATAAACGTCCGTGTTTAACAGTGCAGGAAATAAAGGAATGGCAGACAGTGAAAGTCCAGCCAGCCACGTCACAGCACTACACACAGCTGTTGACAGTCTCCGTCCACGTTGTTCTGATGGGGAACGGGGAATAAAAACGACGTGCAGTGTCATAGACAGGATAATCACAACTGATGTCTCGCAGGAAAGACTGAATAAAAAGCCAGCCATCTTGCAGGAAAAACAGTTAACCCACATTTTTTCATAAACGATATAGTTTCCTTCAAACATCCCATTAGCTACTGCAATTATAATGATATAAACACCCATTGTGAGGTTAGCGACATGCAAATTGACAATTAAAATTTTGAAATTAATGTCAGATATGAATTTGACCAAGACTGTTGCTGCAAGGCAAATTATATTTCCTGAAATTGCAGTGATCCCCTCCAGCCAGAATAAAGTTGTGTAGATCTGAGATGGAAATATATCTGTGCATGTGGAAAACACGGGGGCTGGCGCTGAGCATGTCACACCACGTGACTGTTGATGAGACAATAGTTTGCAACACAACCTGAAATTAGATGTAAACACCTTGTCTAAATGATGCAAACCAGACATTAAGTCCAAGCTGTAATGTGTAATTGGGTTCCCTCTTATATCCAGTTCACGTAGCTGCTTCATGCACTTGAACCCATCAGATCCTATTGTTGCCACGGAAGAATCTGACAGATTCAAGTGTCTTACACTTTTCAGGTTCATGGAAAATTTGTTACTAACAGATACAAGACGCGTTCGTGATAAATCCACGCTTCTCATTTTACTAGACATGTGTTCAGAAACTGTATTAGTAATTGATGACAGAGGATTATTCGATAGTATTAAATCCCTCAAATTCACCAGACAGAGAAAAACAGACAAATCTATGGTTTTCAAAGGGTTAAAGGATAAGTCAATTATCTGCACGTTGGGAAGCGTAATAGCAGTAATATTGACAACAGAACAAGACGAGAGTTTAAGATAAATAAGATTTGTGCTGTTTTCCACATCAGCCAAACTCATTCCAGAACCAGTGGCATCCAGATAACGAACCTGAGGAAAGGAATGTTTATCCAAAGGCTCAGAGCACAAGAAAGAATGGCCTTGGCACACGCAACCTTTAGGGCAGGTAAGATCACACAACAGTTCGTCATCTCGGTGTGGACACTGACCCCAGCCATCACAGAGATGATCCTGATGGAGACACACTGTGGAGTCTTGACAACGGTAAAAGCCTGAACACGTGAGTGCGTCACAGCCATGCTCATCATCACCATACAGACAGTCAGACTTCCCGTTACATCTGGTGTAGACAGGCAGACAATACAAGGGGCCAGCCACACAGCGATAATGAGTAACAGGACAGGACATGTTGATGTTGATCAACCAGTGAGTGAAGTAACCTGTGCCGTCCAGGTTGATGAGGAATTCTTGCAGCCTGTCCAATGGTGTGTCCATGTCAAGCCTGTGATGGGCAGTCTTTGAATGACAGTCCCTTTCATCAGAGTCATCCAGACAATCTGAATACTGGTTGCAACGCTGACTGTGTAAAACACACTGACCACTGGTGCACAGAAAACCGTCACAAAAGGGAAGTACGCAAAATTCATCACTATTTTCTGCACAGTCCTGTATAAAGTTACACAAAAAGCTGTATGGCACTGTTGTTCCATCGTCACCACACACAAAGAGAGCGACTACATGCATCCCACTTGTGCCAGAAACAGACGGTATGGTACTCATTGGACTGCTCACATTATCCAATGAATTGAACTGCGAATCGAGTC
>NC_134896.1:8163441-8175941 GCF_041734735.1 Babylonia areolata | reverse complement strand
GTTTATTTGTTCTTCTGTATATCCTCAGTTTTCTTTTACCTAATCTTCTTTTCTGATCACATTCACAGTCAAACCAGTCATTGGATTGTCTTTTCTGACTACTTACACTAGGAAGCGAGAGAATCTGAGCGCGCTGGTTCGAATCACGGCTCAGCCGCCTGTATTTTCTCCCCTTCCGCTAGACCTTGAGTGGTTGTCTGGACGCTTGTCAATCGGATGAGACGATAAACTGAGGTCCCGTGTGCAGCATGCTCTTAGCGCACGTAAAAGAACCCACGGCAACAAAAGGGTTGTTCCTGGCAAAATTCTGCAGAAAAATCCACTTCGATAGGAAAAACAAATCAAACTGCACGCAAGAAAAAATACAAAAAAAAAACAAAAAAAAATGGGTGGCGCCGTAGTATAGCGACGCCTGTCCCTGCGGAGAGCAGCCCGAATTTCACACAGAGAAATCTGTTGTGATAAAAAGAAGTACAAATACAAATGCAGATTCGTTTACACCAGAATTCATAACCTCAGTAGCGTTATTTATGTATCTTTTAAAGGCTGTCGATGGAGCTGTTCCTGATATACATGTAGCAAGTTATTTGACCACACTGTCCTCTCTTCGAAATGCTCTGATTCAATTGGATTATTTCCCTTCCTTTCTGCATCACGCCAAAGCAGTTCAGCTGGCGAATACCAAGATTCTGTGCGATCAGTCACTTTTACACCACATTCACTAGAAAAACAGACTTTCTGAGATGGTAAAATAACAACTGTCCTCTGCTGCCGGGGCTTTGCGGGGGCGAGCTTCTTGCTTTTTTTCTCCAGTTGTCACGCAGTTCACCTTGCCTCTGCTGTGTTTCACTCCGTGCACTACCACTGTTTGCACGTGCAGGAGTGTCACTGTTACCACGGGATTTGCCGATGCCACGTGGAGGAAAGTCACGTTGACCAGGTCGCACACCACAAGACAGGGAATCCCTTGTCGCTGTTTCTGTTTTCCCCCGATGGCGCGGACTCGCATGGCAGGGGTCGTCTCCCAAGTCAGTCTGTACTGGGGGGTTCCGGGTTGTCTCTTGTGTGTCGTCTCCTTTGGCTGCTGCTGCTTCGGCGTAGGTCCTGGGGTCGGGTCTTCGGGGGCCGATCGTCATCTTGCCGTGTCAAAAGAAAGCCACCTTGCCCTCCCTCTTGGCGTCTGCTACAACGGCTGCTTGCTGTCTCGTCAAGTCGTTTGCCACCCTGACTCCACGGGACTCCAGATTGTCTCTGTACTTCCGATCGGACAGAATAGTCATTTTGTCTTTCATTGGGAAAACTAACATTGGTCTGGGTTTACCGTCCTGACTTCTGCGCACACGATGAGCCCTGGCTATGTCTTCCGTTGCCCACTGTTTTGGACCGTCCACACTGTTCAAGGTGTCTGCCACAGCACGTGCACTCGTACCAAAGGTTTTACCAGCTGTGTTGACAACGTGCGGGATCCCGAACATCCGAAGGTTGTTCCTCATTGAGAACTGCTCTAGTCTGCCCACTTCAGAGTTTACTGATTGTATTTTTTCCTGCAGTTTTTCTATCGAAGAAGACACGTTCTGTAATGTCTGTTTATTTTGTTTGTTTTTCTTTCGCCAGACTGTCGATATCTCTAATACTTCTGTCAACTGTTGACGTCAGAGAGAGAGAGAGACAGAGATGTCCGTGTTACCCGTGTGCATGCACAATGGTTCCATTGTTGTTTCCTGATGCAGTACAAAAGCGGGCTTTGTTCCCAAAGAAGGCGATCGTTCATGAGTCATTTGCAGAAGTCACAGTTTCTGTCTATGCGAGTAGATCTAAGCAGAAAGAAGGAGAGAGCGAGAGAGAGAGAGAGAACTGGAACTCGATATGTTTGTTCAGTGTAGGCCATGGCGCACTTCTGAAGAGGAGACAGTAATAAGAACAATGAAAGTACGTTGAAAACAGTTCCGAAGAGGCTTTATAGCGTGCGGACTGATCCATATACGCCACACCAAATCTGCTTTTTAAAAAAAATGGGATTCCTGACCTGTGACAGATAAAATGAGACAAATGAAGAGAACACACACGAAATTTAAAAAAATGTATTGTTATCTTATAAGATAGGTGCACGAGCATTAGAAGGCTTTACTCCAGAGGCAAGGCACCCTAGTGATAATTCGCTAAACCTTCGGGGAGTTATTCTTCATTTATAAAACAAAAGAAAAAAGTCTTCTATGGTTGTTAGTTTCAACAGCTTTCGACGAGGTATTTGATAAAGTCAATTTGGCTAACAGAGATGCAGTTGTGAACGCTTTTTGCGTTGGTATTAGCTTACGAAAAATGATATACACCTTGTACAAAAACATATTAATCTCATCATTTAGCGAATGATGCGGGTGTTTTTTTTCTAAACTACAAAGAGTTTTTGGAAAGATATTAAAACTAAACAAAAAAGGGAACCCATTATTTAAAGAAAAAAATTATTGTAAGAGGGGAATCGAACAGCTGTTTGGATTTATCAACGACATTGTTGTTTCGAGGAAAACACACGCACACACACACACACACACACACACACATATATATATATATATATGCATATACATACATACATATGTATCTATCTACCTCTCTCTCTCTCTCTCTCTCTCTCTCTCTATATATATATATATATATATATATATATATATCGCAAGACCCGTCTTGAATAATGGCAACATCTGTGGAAGACTGCCCTGAATAGAAATGAAGCAGCTTCTACCGCTGTGACCAAATGGACACAATCTACTTCAACATTAGAATTGTAAACATATATTTTCTAAGTGTCTTTGAAACATCTGGCGACGTTCAGCCGCAATGATTTCAGACCAGAATCTTACACAGAATGTTACCAGCCCAAAAACATTGTACGTAAGCTGGTGTATTGATTCAACTACCTGGTAACTTTTGCAGCCGTGTAGGAACCCCTCAGCAAGTGTTCGTTGAACTTGAATTCTGGTTTGAACTGTGTTTGAAACAAACAATAAAATGTGCTCAATCGAACTATAAAAAAAATCATCAAAATCAAAATCAAAACCATTGCGCATTACCGGTAATGCGCAACGACCTTGCGCAGTATCAATAATGCGCAGGAAGTAGACAATAATATAGTCACAAATGCGTCTTCTCTGTGTGTGTGTGTGTGTGTGTGTGTGTGTGTGTGTGTGTGTGTGTGTGTGTGTGTCGCTGTCTCCGTCTGTATCTGTATCTCTGTTTGTATGTCTGTCTTGTCTGTCTACCTATCTGTCTCTCTCTCTGTCTCCATCCCTCCTTCTCTCTCTCTAACTCGTCCATGAGCACACCTCCATGTATTTGTCAACTTTCCACACCGTTTCGCTGTCTGCCTCGTCCTCTTTCCCCCTGTACTGATCCCTGAAGGACGGTCTTGGAGAGCCCCTCGGATCTTGTCATGTAGCCATCCCATCTCATTTTCCTGTTTTTGTCTGTGGTTATTAGGTCTTCATAACGACCAATGTGCCGTCTTGTTTTTCTCTACCTCCTCCCCAAAATACACACAAGGCCAACAACCCTGAATGACCTGTCGTCTCGGCCTGTGCTTTCACTACCACCCCTCATTGCGGCTTTTGTCGATTCAGTGTTCAAGCCATTCGTGGCTACCTGAGTAAAGGGCACTAACCATGCCCTGAACCTCCTGAACGACTTCTCCTTCCTTGACTGCACTGAGAGGCACGTGTTCACCATGGACATTGTGTCTCTGTACACCAACATCCCTCATCAGGAAGGCCTGCTGGCTGCCAAACACGTTTTACCCCGGAGCTCCCTCAACCTCCATATTCCCACCATCCTGCTTTTGACTGAGCTTGTCCTGACCCTCAACACTGTCTCCTTTGACCAGGACCACTTCCAGCAGCAGAGCGGCGTTGCCATGGGCACAGAAATGGGTCCCAACTTTGCCTGCTTGTTTGTGGGATACATGGAGAAGCAGACTTTCAGGAAATGGGTCCTAGCTTTGCATGTTTGTTTGTGGGATATATGGAGAAGCAGGCTTTCAGGAAATGGGTCCTAGCTTTGCCTGTTTGTTTGTGGGATATATGGAGAAGCAGGCTTTCAGGAAATGGGTCCCAACTTTGCCTGCTTGTTTGTGGGATACATGGAGGAGCAGGCTTTCAGGAAATCTGTTCTAGCTTTGCATGTTTGTTTGTGGGATACATGGAGAGCAGGCTTTCAGCCAGTACCCAGCATTCAGACCAGCCCTCTACAACCGCTTCATCGACGACTGCTTTGGCATTGCCCCATTCCCCAGAGAGACTCTTCAGGAGAGAGAGAACATTTGCTTTGCGACAAGAGCCGTTTCAGTTCTGTGGCCACATCTGTATGCTGACTAAAATTCAACGTGTAAATATTTCGCATTCAGATGTGGCCGCAAGTGTTCAACGACAACCCTCTCAAGGATCTCAGAAAGATAGGGCCAAGGTTGATACAGGCAGTAGTTTCCCAGAAAATCAGGATCCAGATTTTGTTTTTTAACAGTGGCTTAACAACAGCCTTTTTTTAAGCTGCAGGAACATGACCCAATAATCTCTGAGAAAGACTGGTGGCAGGGAATCTTTAGATTCAGGTAAAAATTTGTTTGGTATTGAATCAGTTTCTGGGGTAGTTGGTTTTGCTGTTGAAATCACCTTAAACAGATGTTATTCATTATTTTTTTGGTAAGAAGAAAACAGGTCCAGGAAAGGAAGAGGTGGAGCAATTTGATCTCCTGTATCTGTGGTGTTAGCAACAAAAGTATTACTGACATTTTCTGTCTTGTCCTTAAAGAAAGTGGAAACCGGTTTTGCAAACTCCTGAGAGTGACGTTCAGGCAGTGAATCAGACCTCTTTGCCTGCCAATCAAAGTGGAAAGGACGGGAAACACTTTCTTGGGATCAAACTATGCTTCTGTAAGCTTTGTCTAGAAATGTTTAGCTTTAACAATTAGAATGACTTTTGCTACATTGTTTCTGACCTGTTTGTAAATTTGCACATGGCAAAGGTTGGTTTTTCGATTTCTTCTTTGAGTAGGTCTTCTATATTCCCTTGTGATGATGACAGAATCATTATTTTCATGGAGAGTTAAGGTGATTGGGAACACATTCTGTGGAGCATGATCATCAATGAGAGAAAGAAGAGTGGCGAGCAGGAGCTTCTGAATCATTGGGAGGGACTTTGCAAGACCATCGCTGATTTTTTTTTTTTTTTAATCTGTCCATACATTTGACATCTCAGGCTGTGCTTTCACCTCCACCCCCATTGCGGCTTTTGTCGATTCAGTGTTCTAGCCATTCGTGGCCACCTGAGTAAAGGACACTAACCATGCCCTGAGCCTCCTGAACGACTTCTCCTTCCTTGACTGCACTGAGAGGCACGTGTTCACCATGGACATTGTGTCTCTGTACACCAGCATGCCCCGTCAGGAAGGGGATTTTAATGTTTCTGAATTTCATGACTTTACGTTGTGTGCGAGGCTTTGACAAATCAGTATGTATTGGATCAAACATGCGAAAATCATTAGCATCGATGGACGTTATCAGCACTTTTGCTTTGGGCAGAATATAATATGACCTTTAACATGAGTTCGTCTCTGGTTAAAACCTGAAGAACTGTACAGATTCACAAACGTTTGGTGCCTGGTTGATATGATGATATGGATACTAAAAAAGTGCTTATCCTCGGTCAGAGACCAAGCTGTAAGCACTTTACAAACGTGGTGTCATTTGCCCAACAGGCTGCTACCTGGTTAGAGCCGACTGACAGGCGCTCATCATTCGTTTCCTGTGTCATTCAGTCAGGTTTCAGTCACACACACATACACTCAAACAGACATGTGACATTTTACGTGTATGAACATTGTGTTTATTTACCCTGTCATGTAGGTAGCAATACTCCGTTTTCGGAGGTGTGCATGCTGGGTATGTTCTTGTTTCCATAACCTACCTATTACTGGCATGGATTACAGGATTTTAACGTGCGTGTTTGATATTCTGCGTGCGTGTACACACAAAAGGGTTTCAGTTACTAACAGATCTGCACAAATGTTGACCTGGGACATCGGAAAATTCTCCACCCTTTACCCACCAGACGCCGTTGCCGAGATTCGAACCCGAGACCCTCAGATTGAAAGTCCATCACTTTAATCATCGGCTATTGCGCCTGTCATTTGACATATCAATATAAAACTTTGTGTCACCACCAACAAGAACATTTTGAGCTGAAATTTAATTAATCTCCAGGACAGTCGTCACAAATAAGTCGTATCGTCAGCTCACCTTTTGTGAGGCCTGCTTCAATATTGTTAATGAAGCTGAGTGAATTATGCTCAAAAGAACTTTCAAAGAAAAAAGATGCAAATACGTAAAACTTTGTAATTTAAAGAATGTGTTTGGACGGAAAGCATCATTTCTCTTAAATCACACAGGGAAGCCATTTTGTTTGATGTTGAAGAAATGAAAATGTGTTGTACTTATGAGTTTATTTTAGTTTCTTAACATTAAATACAAACAGAAGCGAAAAAGTCGTGGAATGGAATGTGTGTGTGTGTGTGTGTGTGTGTGTGTGTGTGTGATTTTTTTTCTTTTCAATCGACGTACTGTCTATTTTGGTATGGAGACAAACAAAAACATATTCAAGTGATCAACATGACATAACGCGTCAGAAACATAAACAACAATATATACTTTTGGTATCAATGCTTAGGATAAGGTTTTTGCTGATACCCAAATATTTTCTTTTCTTTTCTTTTCTTTTTTTTATATTACAGTGGACTTAAGAGAATGACAATTCAAGCACCAAACATTCTTGAAACTGTTTTTGAAACTGTTGAAATTGTTCAGAGGACGGTAACATTTCTGCAGATACCCAAAGACTTCTTTCTTTCTTTCTTTTTTCTTCTGTTTTCTTTAACAATGGACTTCGGAGAGAATGCAATTTATGCAGCACATATTCTTGAAACTTTTTGAAACAGCTGAAATTGCTTGGAAGACGGAAACATTTATGCAAATACCCAATGTCTTTAATTTCTTTTTGATAACAGCAGACTTAGGAGAGTAACAATTCACGCGCCACACATCCTTGAAAAACTGTTTAAGAAACTGTTGAAATTGTTTGGAGGGTGGTAAAATTTCTGCAGACATCCAAATACTATTTCTTTTTTGATAATAGTGAAGTTCAGGGACCGTATTCAAGAGACGATCGTGCCTGCGGGTAAGTGTGTACCTGCGGATAATCTGCCTGAGGCAAGGCAAACTGCCGGAGGGTAAGCAGTATCCGGTATTCAGAAACACTCAAGTCGACCGAACCCCAAAGCAAATTTGCCCTTACTACCTGCCAGGTCTGACTGCCAACGAAGCAGAGGTAAAAACGGCGCACCCTTTTGTGGCGTTGTTTTTGTTGAGGGAAAACAGGCGTGGTTCGCGGATAGCACGTGTTTTGTTAACTCTCTCCACAGTGCTCTGAACTGTGGCACAGTGAGAAGTAAAAGAGCATGCACAGAAGGGAATCACCAGGGTGTTTAATTGCAGACGATCTGCCTGAGTGCAACGAGCGTGTCTTAAATATACGAAGTTAACTTAACTGTCTAGGGGCCGTACTCATGAGAACATCGTGCCTGAAGGTAAATGCGTGCCTGCGGGTAATCTGCCTGAGGCAAGGCAAGCTGCTCGAGGGTAAGCACTAGCCAGTATTATGAACACAAGAGTCTACCCGCGTGTCTACAAACCCGAAGGCAATGCACCCTTACTACCTGCCAATGGTGACTGCCCACGAAGCAGAAGTAAATATGAGGGATCCTTTTCGCAGCATTTTTCTTTTTTCTTTTTGTTTTCTTTTTTTTTTAAAGGGAAAACGGGCGTGCTTTACGGATAGCACGTGTTTTGCGGACTCCTCGAAAATGTTTGGATCTGTGGTGGATGAGAAGTGAAACTGAGAGCATGTGCAGATGGAAATCTTGGGATTAAAAAAAAAGACGATGGGTTAGCTGTCTGAGCAAACTGCGTGTGTCTTGAATAAGAGATAGCTTATCCTTCAAGGTAAACTGTACCCGGTCCCAGCCATGTCAAAGATAACTTGCCTGAAGGCAAAATGAATTTTGTCTTGAATACGGCCCAAGGTAAACTGTACCCACGGGTCCCTACCATGTGAACGGAAGTTCTGCAAAACGAAGGTTGTCTTGAATACGGCCCCAGGTAAACTGTAGCCACGCGTCCCTACCATGTGAAGGGAAGTTCTGCAAAACGAGGGTTGTCTTGAATACAGCCCCAGGTAAACTGTAGCCACGCGTCCCTACCATGTGAAGGGAAGTTCTGCAAAAACGAGGGTTGTCTTGAATACAGCCCCAGGTAAACTGTAGCCGCGCGTCCCTACCATGTGAAGGGAAGTTCTGCAAAACGAGGGTTGTCTTGAATACAGCCCAAGGTAAACTGTAGCCGCGCGTCCCTACCATGTCAAGGGAAGTTCTGCAAAACGAAGGTTGTCTTGAATACGGCCCCAAGTAAACTGTAGCCGCACGTCCCTACCATGTCAAGGGAAGTTCTGCAAAACGAGGGTTGTCTTGAATACAGCCCCAGGTAAACTGTAGCCGCGCGTCCCTACCATGTGAAGGGAAGTTCTGCAAAACGAGGGTTGTCTTGAATACAGCCCCAGGTAAACTGTAGCCGCGCGTCCCTACCATGTGAAGGGAAGTTCTGCAAAACGAAGGTTGTCTTGAATACAGCCCCAGGTAAACTGTAGCCGCACGTCCCTACCATGTGAAGGGAAGTTCTGCAAAACGAAGGTTGTCTTGAACACAGCCCCAGGAGAACAGAGCAAACAGCAGCCAGCCTGGACCTGTTGTCATGGGGGACCACGACTGAGAGCAGCTCGGCGTCCTCTTTGACGACTCGCTCAGCTGGAAGCACAGACATCAGATGCTGTCAGACGGCCGCAATAGCCGAGTGGTTAAAGCGTTGGACTTTCAATCTGAGGGTCCTGGGTTCGAATCTCGGTAACGGTGCCTTGTGAGTAAAGGGTGGAGATTTTTCCGATCTCCCTGGTCAACACATGTGCTGACCTACTTGTGCCTTAAGCCCCATCGTGTGTATACGCAAGCAGAAGATCAAATACGCACGTTAATGATCCTGTAATCCATGTCAGCGTCCGGTGGGTTATAAAAAAAAAATACACCCAGTATGCACACACCCCGAAAGCGGAGTATGGCTGCCTACATGACGGGGTAAAAACCGTCATACACATAAAAGCCCACTCGTGTACATCCGAGTGAACGTGAATTGTAGCCCATGAAGGAAAAAGAAGAAATGCTGTCACTGACAAAGGCCTCAACCATCACTCAGTGATCACGAATGGAGATCGACAGCAGAAGAAACGTGCCCGTTTGTTAAAACCTTGCACATGTATGGCTATGATTTACCTGTCAAAAAGAGACATCATTTTTTTAGGACTCACTTCTGACGTGTACAGTTTGGAAGAATGGTCCGAGATAGGTAACATCGAAATTTCATGGCTGTTTCGGGTTTTTGATGGGTTTTTTTGTTTGTTTTTGTTTTTTCTTTGTTTGTTTGTTGTTGTTGTTGTTCTGTGTTTTTGTGTGTGTGTGTGTTGTTTTTTAAGGAAAACATTCATATTGACAATACATCTAAAAGTTTGGATGGATGCACAGATATGTCGCACTGCAGATTTAATTGAACATTGGGGAGCCTTCATTGCATATATATATATATATATATGTGTGTGTGTGTGTGTGTGTGTGTGTGTGTGTGTGTATGAAGAATTTAAGAATACATATCACGTTAAAACCAATTTCATGGACTTCTTTTGGCTGTGTAAACGTAATGAAGACATTTACTTGCTCAGCAAATATTGTTATCTCCAGCAGTGATTCTGATATAATGAGCATGCTTTGCATGGAAAGGTGCTCCATAAATTTTCATTCCTTCTTCTTCTTCTTCTTCTTCTTCTTCTTCTTCTTCTCTATGTGCGTCATCCTGTGTGTGTATCCACATGCTTGATTCTGCCGAGTGATGTTATGTACCGAAGAGCCGCATATACACGTGTGTGTGTGTGTGTGTGTGTGTGTGTGTGCGCGCGCGCGTTCGTGCGTACGCATTTGCACGCATGTGTGAGTGTGCTTGCGTGTACTGGTGTGCACAGCTTCGCTGAGCGTGGCCCATTTCTGTTGACTGATACAAATGATTTGCCTTCTACTTTAGTGTCCTTCACTTTGTTACATTTTAATTCATGTAAGTGTTTATTTGTTTATTTTGTTTAATAAATCTTCTTTTTTTTTTCACAAACCTAAGTTGGGCTTTCAAGGCGTAACCAGTTCGCTGGGTTTTTGCGAAGGTCAGGCATTTGGTCATATTCTTTCTTTACTTATTTATCTAATTAGTTGACATTTCCATATGTATGATAGTCAGTATCAGTATCAGTAGCTCAAGCAGGCGTCACTGCGTTCGGTCAGATCCATATACGCTACACCACATCTGCCAAGCAGATGCCTGACCAGCAGCGTAACCCAACGCGCTTAGTTAGGTCTTGAGAAAAAAATAAATAAATAAAATAAAATAAATAAATAGATAAATAACTTTTTTTTTAAATAGATAAAGTATAATATAAAATAAAAATAAAATAAATAACAATAAAAATGAATAAGATAAAATAAAATAAAGTAAAAATAACCAAAAAAAAATTTTTTTTAAATTAAGTAAATAAATGAATAAATAAAATTTGGTTATAGTGGAGAATGTCTTGCCCACGTGTATCCCCACTGCCTAGCAGATGGGGTGTCGCGTAGAATTATGGATTTGTCCTGACGCGGTGACGCCTCCTTGAGAACTTGCAGCTGAAACTGAGACTGGGTGGTGGGGGGTGGGGGTGAGGGGATGTTTTCCTGTGATGTGTGTTGTTAATGTGGAGAATTGGGGGAGGGAGGGGGGGAGAGTGTGTTCTTCCTGTTACGTGTGTTTTAATGTTTATGCGCGCACGCGCACACACACACACACACACACACAGTGTTTGAACTTTGAGCTTTAATTTGATCCATCCGCTCACTGTAGGAGAGGGGGGGAATAACAATAACAATAACAGAACGATGGAATACACAAAGCAATCAACTGTTCTTAAGTACGCTCGTGTTTCCAACAAGTTCACATCGCTAACACGAGGAGGAAAGACAGAAAGAAAGAAAGAAAAGAAAGAAAGAAAGAAGGAGAAGAAGAAGTCGCATCACGCCAAATGAAGGAGGGAGACCTGACGACAATTGAACCAGATGGGCAGTATCCCTTTCAGGACGAGTGTGAACAAGACGAACCATAATACACATGTATAGCCGTCAATACAAACCACAGCAAAGCACAACAAATAATGAATTACTTTAATTGATTAGATAAATAAATATACAACATAATCTACAGGACAGCTGATGCCACAAGTCATCAAAATGACTTACACCAGCGTTACATTCCTAAATCGGATTCATATTCGATGAAATCAACAAAACAACAACAACAAAACTTAAACAAGACATACAAGTATTACCAAATGTTTTTGGTATATACCACCAGGGAAACTACTTGCACATTTTGATGGATGAACAATCAGATCTGAGATTTGATTTGACGTACATAAAGCACAGGCTGAGACCCAATTTGACGTGGAAAGACCAGAGATGAGGCAAAATCTCACATGGATAAATCAGAACTTAGATATGTGACATGGATAAATCAGAGCTGAGACAGAATGTGACATGGATAAATCAGAGCTGAGACATGTTTGACATGGATAAATCAGAGCTGAGACATGTTTGACATGGATAAATCAGAGCTGAGACATGTTTGACATGGATAAATTAGAGCTGAGATATATTTGACATGGATAAATTAGAGCTGAGACATGTTTGACATGGATAAATTAGAGCTGAGACATGTTTGACATGGATAAATCAGAGCTGAGATAAGAATGCGACATGGATAAATTAGAGCTGAGATAGAATGCGACATGGATAAATCATAGCTGAGACAGAATGCGACATGGATAAATCATAGCTGAGATAAGAATCCGACATGGATAAATCAGAGCTGAGAAAGAATGCGACATGGATAAGTCAGAGCTGAGACAGAATGCGACATGGATAAATCAGAGCTGAGATAAGAATGCGACATGGATAAATCAGAGCTGAGATAAGAATGCGACATGGATAAATCAGAGCTGAGACAGAATGCGACATGGATAAATCAGAGCTGAGACAGAATGCGACATGGATAAATCATAGCTGAGACATATTTGACATGGATAAATCATAGCTGAGGCAGAATGCGACATGGATAAATCAGAGCTGAGATAAGAATGCGACATGGATAAATCAGAGCTGAGATAAGAATGCGACATGGATAAATCAAAAGCTGAGACATGACACAACATGGACAAACGAGAGCATGCGTCGCCTGGTGTCACTTTCCCGGTACCAGCCTGCTGGTTGACGTCTCTGAAGCGAC
>NC_134896.1:8153441-8155941 GCF_041734735.1 Babylonia areolata | reverse complement strand
ATCCACACACTGCAGTCAGTCAATCCATCAACCATCCTCACACAGCAGTCAGTCAATCCATCAACCATCCTCACACTGCAGTCAGTCAATCCATCAACCATCCTCACACTGCAGTCAGTCAATCCATCAACCATCCTCACACTGCAGTCAGTCAATCCATCAACCATCCACACACTGCAGTCAGTCAATCCATCAACCATCCTCACACTGCAGTCAGTCAATCCATCAACCATCCTCACACTGCAGTCAGTCAATCCATCAACCATCCTCACACTGCAGTCAGTCAATCCATCAACCATCCTCACACTGCAGTCAGTCAATCCATCAACCATCCACACACTGCAGTCAGTCAATCCATCAACCATCCTCACACTGCAGTCAGTCAATCCATCAACCATCCTCACACTGCAGCCAGACAACCCATCAACCATCCACACACTGCAGTCAGTCAATCCATCAACCATCCTCACACTGCAGTCAGTCAATCCATCAACCATCCTCACACTGCAGCCAGACAACCCATCAGCCAGACTCACAGGTATAGATGACCTCAACATACTCACAGACTATTATTACCTCAACAGACTCGCAGACTGTTCCTCAACAGACTCACAAACTATTACCACCTCAACAGACTCACAGACTATTATTACCTCAACAGACTCACAGGCTATTTCCTCAACAGACTCACAGACTATTTCCTCAACAGACTCACCAGACTCACAGACTGTTACCTCAACAGACTCACAGACTATTACCTCAACAGACTCACCAGACTCACAGACTGTTACCTCAACAGACTCCCGGACGTCAGCGTTGAGGCGGCCCAGTCGGCCCGGTCGCTGGCCGAGGTCGGGGGTCGCGTCCTTGACCTCCTTGTTGGCCGACCTCCGGGCGCAGCGGGCGAGGGAGGAGCGGAGGGCGAGGAGGAGGGCCCTGACGGGCAGCAGCAGGTTGAAGGGCACAGGCAGCGTGGTGCCCTCGCTGATGGTCTCCATGAAGAGCACGCTGCGGGCATACTTCCACTCCGCGTCCACATCGTCCTGCCGGGACAGCAGCCAGCAGACATTTATCGGATCAGACGAAAACGGAGTATGGCTGCCTACGTGGGCAGGGGTTAAAAAAAAATAAAGACTGTAATGCACGTAAAAAGCCCACACATGTATACGAGAGAACGTGGGAGTTGCAGCCCACGAACGAAGATGAGGAAGAGGAAGTGGAGACACTTAAACAAACAGCAGTGTAAGGGGAATAAACGTTGTTGCTTTATGATCATAATTATGGATCGTCTCCCTTTTGTTCGTGGTTGTTGAAAGGCGTTCGTCCGTCCGTTCATGTTTGTTGGGGAGGTGGGTGGACGGGGGCGTGTACCGTCGTCACAGCCATCGTCACTAGAAATACAGTGCTGTCCTCTTTGTCATCTTTACCACGGCTGTCACTTCAATATGCAGGGGGCGGTACAGTTGTTATCATCATCGTTGTCGTTATCATCGTATTATCGTCATCGTCATCGTCATCACCAGACATATCAAGCACACACACAACACACACACACCACAACACACACACACACACACACACCACACCACACACAACACACACACAACACACCACACACAACACAATACAACACAACACACACACGC
Source organism: Babylonia areolata (assembly GCF_041734735.1). Classification (NCBI taxonomy): domain Eukaryota; kingdom Metazoa; phylum Mollusca; class Gastropoda; order Neogastropoda; family Buccinidae; genus Babylonia; species Babylonia areolata. Next base: position 8,154,295 of record NC_134896.1, on the reverse strand, counting down.
ACACCAAAACACACACACACACACACACACCACAACACACACCACACCACACCACACCACACCACACCACAACACAACACACACACCACAAGACACACACACCACAATACAACACACACACACGCACACCAAAACACACACACACACACACACACACACACACACACAACACACCACAACACAACACACACACCACAAGACACACACACCACAACACAGCACACACACCACACCAAAACACACACGCACACACACACACACCACAACACACACACACACACACACACACCACACCACAACACACACACACACACCACACCACACCACAACACAACACAACACACACCCCACAAGACACACACACCACAATACAACACACACACACACGCACACCAAAACAAACACACGCACACACACACACACACACACACAACACAAGCATCGTCTCCCCCCCCCCCCCAACTCCAACCCCCCTCCCCTCCCCCTTTTTTTTCTTCTTCCTTTTTTTTTCTTTTTTTTTTTTTTTTTTCTCTTTCTTCCTTTTTTTTTTTTGTAACTGACCACGATCTTCTCGAAGGACCTGGCCATCATGGCGATGAGGAGGTTGACGAGGACGATGATGATGGTCATGTGGTAGAGGGCCGTCAGGATCTTGCCCACCTCGCTGGTGACGGCTCCGTTCTCCTGGTACTTGGTCGGCACGTCCAATGCGTGCTCCCAGGCCCCGCGACCGTAGATCCACCAGAAGACTGTGCGGAACGCTGAGATGAAGCTGTCACCCACACAAGGGGAACACAGTAAAAGCATACGTTTGTGGGGGGGGGGGGGGGGGGGTGTCTGTGTTTGTTTTGTGT
>NC_134896.1:8108441-8143441 GCF_041734735.1 Babylonia areolata | reverse complement strand
GTTTACCTGTAGTTCTGGTTCTGTCTTTACCTGTAGTTCTATGTTTACCTGTAGTTCTATGTTTACCTGTAGTTCTGGTTCTGTCTTTACCTGTAGTTCTATGTTTACCTGTAGTTCTGGTTCTGTCTTTACCTGTAGTTCTATGTTTACCTGTAGTTCTATGTTTACCTGTAGTTCTGGTTCTGTGTTTACCTGTAGTTCTGGTTCTGTGTTTACCTGTAGTTCTATGTTTACCTGTAGTTCTATGTTTACCTGTAGTTCTGGTTCTGTGTTTACCTGTAGTTCTATGTTTACCTGTAGTTCTATGTTTACCTGTAGTTCTGGTTCTGTGTTTACCTGTAGTTCTATGTTTACCTGTAGTTCTGGTTCTGTCTTTACCTGTAGTTCTATGTTTACCTGTAGTTCTGGTTCTGTGTTTACCTGTAGTTCTGGTTCTGTGTTTACCTGTAGTACCTGTAGTTCTGTGTTTACCTGTAATTCTGTGTTTACCTGTAGGTCTGGTTCTGTGTTTACCTGTAGTACCTGTATTCTGTGTTTACCTGTAGTACCTGTAGTTCTGTGTTTACCTGTAGTACCTGCAGTTCTGTGTTTACTTGTAGTACCTGTATTCTGTGTTTACCTGTAGTACCTGTAGTTCTGTGTTTACGTGTTTACCTGTAGTACCTGTATTCTGTGTTTACCTGTAGTTCTGTACAGGTACTGTGTTTACCTGTAGTACCTGTATTCTGTGTTTACCTGTAGTACCTGTAGTTCTGTACAGGTACTGTGTTTACCTGTAGTACCTGTAGTTCTGGTTCTGTGTTTACCTGTAGTTCTGTGTTTTGTCTGTAACTCTTGTTTGCCTGTAGTTCTGTGTTAACCTGTAGTTCTGTGTTTACCTGTAATTCTATATATACCTTCAGGCTGTTTATCTGTGGTGCTGTGTTCACCAGTAAGCTGTGTTAATTAACCTGCGTGTTTCCCAGTAGGCTTTGTACTGGGTGGCGATGTGCGGGTACTGGGTGCGGAGCGTGATCTTGTTGGACACCCGGTTAACAGACTCTGTGCTGGAGATGAGGAGGAGGAGGAGGAAGATGAGGTAGTAGGCGATGTGGCCCAGAAACTTCACCATCGGCTGACGGGCTATCTTGCGCAGAGGCTGCCACACACACACACACACACACACACACACACACACACACACACACACACACACACACACACAAGCACACACAAGCATACGCACGCACTCACACACGCACGCATGCACATACACGCACTCACACACGCACACACACACACACACACACACACACACACACACACGACTCTGGTCTGATGAGAAAGGACAATGCCGCACGACACGATACAACAACACAACACAACACGACATGAAACGATATGACGCGATACAGCACAACACAACACAGCACAGCACAGCACAGCAAAACAAAGCAAAGCACAGTACACGAACAGCACAGCCCATCATAGCACAGCAAGCACAGAACGCCACAGTACTCACTTCAAAGTACAGAACAGCACAGCACAGTTCAGCACAGAACAGCACAGCACAGCACAGTACAGAACAGCACAGCACAGCACAGCACAGTACAGTACAGAACAGCACAGCACAGCACAGCACAGAACAGCACAGCACAGCACAGCACAGCACAGCACAGAACAGCACAGCACAGCACAGTACAGAACAGCACAGCACAGCACAGCACAGTACAGTACAGAACAGCACAGCACAGCACAGCACAGAACAGCACAGCACAGCACAGTACAGCACAGCACAGAACAGCACAGCACAGCACAGTACAGAACAGCACAGCACAGCACAGCACAGAACAGCACAGCACAGCACAGTACAGAACAGCACAGCACAGCACAGCACAGCACAGCACAGTACAGCGCAGAACAGCACAGAACAGCACAGCACGAGACAGCATAGCTCACAACATAACAGCACAGCACAGCACAGCACAGTACAGCACAGAACAGTATAGCACAGCAAAGCACAGAGCAACACACAGCACAGCACAAGACAAAACAGCATAGTACAGAACACCACCGAACAGCACAGCGCATCAGAAAGCAGCACATCACAGCACAAGACAACACAGCACAAAACAACATGGTACAGCACAGCACAGCCAAAAAAAAAGCACAGCACAGCACAGCACAGCACAGCGCTGCACAGCACAGCACAGCACAGCACAGCACAGCACAGCGCTGCACAGCACAGCACAGCGCTGCACAGCGCTGCACAGCACAGCACAGCACAGCACAGCACAGCGCTGCACAGCACAGCACAGCACAGCACAGCAAAATACTTTGCAATGAAAACAGCAAAACACAGAGCACTGGAGACCAAAAAAAAATAAGTTCACGTCAACAAAATCTTATTTCTTCACTTCGGTAAAACATGAAACTTGTGTAACTGTACATAGACAGGTAGGTATGGAGGTAGGTATGCAGACAGGTAGATAGGTAGACAGGTAGGTAGGTATAGGTGGGTAGGTAGGTACGTTGGTAGGTGTGTATGCAAGTAGGTAGGCATGTTGGCTTGTAGATAAGTGGGTGGATATGTAGGTAGGTTTTGGGTAGTTGGCTGTGTGAGTAGGTAGGCAGGTAGGTAGGCATGCATGTAAGTAGGTAGGTAAGTAGGAATATAGGCATGTAGGTAGGTTTGTAGGTAGGCGTGTACGCTGGTAAGCAGATAGGTAGGGAGGTAGGTAGTAGGTAGGTAGGTTTGTAGGTAGGCATGTAAGCTTGTAGGTATATAGGCATGTAAGTTGGCAGTTCGATAAGTAGGTAGGGAGGGAGGGAGGTAGGTAGGTAAGTATGTAAGTATGTAGGTAGGTAGGTAGGTAGGTAGGCATGTATGCTAAGGTAACCAGGTAAGCAAGCAGGCATGCAATCAGTCATGCACCGACCAACAGACGGACAGACAGACAGACAGACGAAAACCAGACGGTCAGACAGACAGACAGACAAACAGACAAAAACCAGACTGTCAGACAGACAGACAGACGAAAACCAGAAGGTCAGACAGACAGACAGACAGACAGACAGACAAAAACCAGACTGTCAGACAGACAGACAGACGAAAACCAGACTGTCAGACAGACAGACAGACAGACAGACAGACAAAAACCAGACTGTCAGACAGACAGACAGACAGACAAAAACCAGACTGTCAGACAGACAGACAGACAGACAAAAACCAGACTGTCAGACAAACAGACAAAAACCAGACGGTCAGTCAGCCAGCCAGACAGACAGACAGACAGACTGACAAAAAACAGACGGTCAGCCAGACAGACAGACAGACAGACAAAAACCAGACTGTCAGACAGACAGACAGACAGACAGACAGACAAAAACCAGACTGTCAGACAGACAAACAGACAGACAAAAACCAGACTGTCAGACAAACAGACAAAAACCAGACGGTCAGTCAGCCAGCCAGACAGACAGACAGACAGACTGACAAAAACCAGACGGTCAGCCAGACAAACAGACAGACAGACAAAAACCAGACTGTCAGACAGACAGACAGACAGACAAAAACCAGACTGTCAGACAGACAGACAGACAGACAAAAACCAGACTGTCAGACAGACAGACAGACAAAAACCAGACTGTCAGCCAGACAGACAGACAGACAGACAAAAACCAGACGGTCAGACAGACAGACAGACAGACAGACAAAAACCAGACGGTCAGCCAGACAGACAGACAGACAGACAAAAACCAGACGGTCAGACAGACAGACAGACAGACAGACAAAAACCAGACGGTCAGACAGACAGACAGACAGACAGACAGACAAAAACCAGACGGTCAGACAGACAGACAGACAGACAAAAACCAGACGGTCAGCCAGACAGACAGACAGACAGACAAAAACCAGACGGTCAGCCAGACAGCCAGACAGACAGACAAAAGCCAGACGGTCAGACAGACAGACAGACAAAAAACAGACGGTCAGACAGACAGACAGACAGACAAAAAACAGACGGTCAGACAGACAGACAGACAGACAAAAACCAGACGGTCAGCCAGACAGACAGACAGACAGACAAGACAAGGGGACGAACCAGGACACCCACCTTGACCTGGGGCTTGAGGAAGTGGGCCAGCGTAATGAAGGGGCACAGCACGGCCAGCCCTGCCAGGTAGGGCAGGCGCACGTGCCAGCCGTACGTCTCCAGGTTGAGGTCGCTGTGCCAGATCTTCATCAGGTGCTGCTGCACGCTGGGGTGGGCCACGAACTGCACGGCACGGCACGGCACGGCACACACACACACACACACACACACACACACACACACACACACCGTTACCCAGCATGCACACCCCATCTGACAAACCCTCTGTAGTCTAGTGGTCAGTATCCCAGCCTATCAAACGGGAGACCGGGGTTCAATTCCCAACACAACACACCCCATCTCACAACCCCAACACAACACACACCCCATCTAATATCCCCAACACAATACACCCCATCTGAAATTCATAGCAAACCCCATCTGACATTCCCAACACACCCCACCCGACATTCCCAACACACCCCACCCGACATTCCTAACACACCCCATCTGACATTCCCAACACACCACATCATATTCCCAACCCCACCTGACATTCCCAACACACCCCACCTGACATTCCCATCACAACACAACCCATCATATTCCCGACACACCCCATCTGACATTCCCATCACACCCCATCTGACATTCCCAACACACCCCATCTAACATTCCCAACACACCTCACCTGACATTCCCAACACACCTCACCTGACATTTCCAACACACCTCACCTGACATTCCCAACACACCCCCATCTGACATTCCCAACACACCTCACCTGACATTCCCAACACACCCCACCTGACATTCCCAACACACCCCATCTGACATTCCCAACACATCCCATCTGACATTCCCAACTACCCATCTGACATTCCCAATTCAACACACCCCATCTGACATTTCATAGAAACACCCCATCTGACATTCATAGCAAACCCCATCTGACATTCCCAACACACCCCATCTGACATTCCCAACACACCCCACCTGACATTCATAGCAAACCCCATCTGACATTCCCAACACAGCCCACCTGACATTCCCAACACAGCCCACCTGACATTCCCAACACAGCCCACCTGACATTCATAGCAAACCCCATCTGACATTCCCAACACACCCCATCTGACATTCCCAACACACCCCACCTGACATTCCCAACACAACACACCCCATCTGACATTCCCAACACAACACACCCCATCTGACATTCCCAACACAACACAACCCATCTGACATTCCCAACACAACACACCCCATCTGACAATCCTAACACACCCCATCTGACATTTCATAGAAACACCCCATCTGACATTCATAACAAACCCCATCTGACATTCCCAACACACCCCATCTGACATTCCCAACACACCCCACCTGACATTCCCAACACACCCCATCATATTCCCAACACACCCCACCTGACATTCCCAACACACCCCACCTGACATTTCTACAGGCAACAAAGACTGGTCACACACACACTGACCTTCTTCTCCTTGTTGTTGAGGGCCGTTTTGAAGCGCGCCAAGTTGTCGTATTTCTCCATGTGAGGCGGCCCTTTCTTGTTGAGGACGAAGTTCAACTCCTGCTGTGTCCACACTCTGTCCAGCAGCTTAACGGTGTAGTCACTGATCCTGTTGGCCAGGTCCTTGTACTCTTTCTGTGCAGCAGAACACAGTGCAATACGGTACAATACAATACAATACTGTAAAATACAGTGCAGAAGATTCGTGCGATACGATACAGTGTAGTACATAACAATACAATGCAATACAGTTTAATACAATACAACAGAAAAAGTACAATACAGTTCAATACAGCGCCACTTTACGTTACAACACAGTGCAGGACAATACGGTACAACACAGTACAACACAGTGCAGGACAATACGGTACAACACAGTGCAGGACAATACGGTACAACACAGTACAACACAGTGCAGGACAATACGGTACAACACAGTACAACACAGTGCAGGACAATACGGTACAACACAGTGCAGGACAACACGGTACAACACAGTACAACACAGTGCAGGACAATACGGTACAACACAGTGCAATACAATACGGTACAACACAGTGCAATACAATACGGTACAACACAGTGCAGGACAATACGGTACAACACAGTGCAATACAATACGGTACAACACAGTGCAGGACAATACGGTACAACACAGTGCAGGACAATACGGTACAACACAGTGCAATACAATACGGTACAACACAGTGCAGGACAATACGGTACAACACAGTGCAATACAATACGGTACAACACAGTGCAGGACAACACGGTACAACACAGTGCAAAACAATACGGTACAACACAGTACAACACAGTGCAATACAATACGGTACAACACAGTGCAGGACAATACGGTACAACACAGTGCAGGACAATACGGTACAACACAGTGCAGGACAACACGGTACAACACAGTGCAATACAATACGGTACAACACAGTGCAGGACAACACGGTACAACACAGTACAGGACAATACGGTACAACACAGTGCAAAACAATACGGTACAACACAGTGCAGGACAATACGGTACAACACAGTGCAATACAATACGGTACAACACAGTGCAGGACAATACGGTACAACACAGTGCAGGACAATACGGTACAACACAGTGCAGGACAATACGGTACAACACAATACAGGACAATACGGTACAACACAGTGCAGGACAATACGGTACAACACAGTGCAGGACAATACGGTACAACACAGTGCAGGACAATACGGTACAACACAGTGCAATACAATACGGTACAACACAGTGCAGGACAATACGGTACAACACAGTGCAGGACAACACGGTACAACACAGTACAATACAATACGGTACAACACAGTGCAGGACAATACAGTACAACACAGTGCAATACAATACGGTACAACACAGTGCAGGACAATACGGTACAACACAGTACAGGACAATACGGTACAACACAGTACAACACAGTACAGGACAATACGGTACAACACAGTGCAGGACAATACGGTACAACACAGTGCAATACAATACGGTACAACACAGTCCAGGACAATATGATACAACACAGTACAACACAGTGCAGGACAATACGGTACAACACAGTGCAGGACAATACGGTACAACACAGTGCAGGACAATACGGTACAACACAGTACAGGACAATACGGTACAACACAGTGCAGGACAATACGGTACAACACAGTGCAATACAATACGGTACAACACAGTGCAGGACAACACGGTACAACACAGTGCAGGACAATACGGTACAACACAGTGCAATACAATACGGTACAACACAGTGCAGGACAATACGGTACAACACAGTACAGGACAACACAGTACAACACAGTGCAGGACAATACGGTACAACACAGTGCAGGACAACACGGTACAACACACTGCAGGACAATACAGTACAATGCAACAGATATTACGGTACAATACAACACAGTGCCAGACATTACGGTTCAATACAAAACTGTGCAAAACAATACCGTAAAATGCGGCAGAGTAGAATAGCAGTGACAAGAAACTCTAGGGAGAGTTGGACAGTACAAGGTCTTCAGAGAAGAAGCCCGCCTCAGTCAAGTGTTTCAGCACTTAACTCCTTACACTCTAAGGGGGCCGGGCTGCACCCAGGTCATGACTGCTGGATGCCGCCTTTTCTTTTCTTTCTTTCCTGGTCCTCAGCAGGTTCGAACCTGCGCCTCCAGGGTGGTCGCACGATACAGCACAGTATAGAACAGGACAATACAGTACAATACAGTACATAAAATTTCGAAAAACAACAACAATGCAATACAGCGCCTCTTTTTTTCTCATTTTCTTTTTTTTCTTTTCTTTTTTTTTTCCTTTTTTTTTCTTTTTTCTTTTTCTTCTTCTTTTTAATTTTGCGCCTGTAAGCGTACTTGTTTTCTCATTTCAAAGTGACTTTTTCTGTAGAATTGTGCCGGGAACAGCCCTATTGGTGCCAGGGGTTCTTTTACGTGCACTAATTGCAGTCTACACATGGGTCCTCGGTTGATACGTCTCATTCGAATGACTAGCATCCATCCCACCATTCAAGGCCTAGTGGAGGGGGAAATGATATATATTCTTTTTCTTCTTCGTTCGTGGGCAGCAACTCTTACGTTCACTCGTATGTACACGAGTAGACTTTTACGTGTATGATCGTTTTTACCCCACCATGAAGGCACCCATACTCCGTTTTCGGGGGGTGTGCGTGCTATGTTCTTGTTTTCATAACCCACCGAACGCTGACATGGATTACAGGATCTTTAATGCGATCTTCTGCCTGCGTATACACACGAAGGAGGTTCAGGCACAAGCAGAGGTCTGCACATTATGTTGACCTGGGAGATCGAAAAAATGCTCCACCAGGCGCCGTTACCGAGATTCGAACCCGAGGACCGCTCAAACTGAAACTAGACAAAACGAAAAACCGAAGAGGCGAAGACGTAGCGGCGGACCTTGAAGTGTTTCTCGTGATCGGACAGCTTGCGGAGTTCCTTGGCCAGCTGGAATCCCGTCAGGAAGGGGTCTTCAGAAGACAGGGAGATGTAGGCCTCGCTGCTCAGTCCCCGGTACGCGTTCAGCCGGAAGTTGGCCATGCGCAGCTGGTCAAACTTCATCCGGTTCCGGCACTCCACGCAGCTGCAGCTGAACTTGTGAGGCTGTCCACAGTCAGCATCACGTTTTTATATTGGTGGGTGCATGTGTGTGTGTGTGTGTGTGTGTGTGTGTGTGTGTGTGTGTGTGTGTGTGTGTGTGTGTGTGCGTGTGTGTGTGTGTGTGTGTGTGCGTGTGTGTGTGTGCGTGTGCGTGTGTGTGTGTACGTGTGTGTGCGTGTGTGTGTGTGTGTGTGCGCGCGTGTGTATGTGTGTGTGCGCGCGGGCGCGTGTGTGTGTATGTGTGTGTGTGTACGCGCGCGTGCAGGCTTCGGGACAGATTTTCGAAATAAGTTGGTGCAGGACACGAACAGCATGGGAAGGACGTCCCGCTGAGATCGTGCCCCGGGGGACGTATGAGTGTCCGAAAATTGTCCCCCCAGAGGAGTCGCTGTCTTGAACTGTCCCCCGGGGGACGATCTCAGCGGGACGTCTTTCCCATGCTGCTTCTGTTCTGCACTAACGTATTTCGAAAATCTGTCCCGAAGTGCGCACGCGCGCATACACACACACACACACACACACACACACACACACACACACACACACACACACACACACACACACACACGCACACACACACACACACACACACACACACACACATGCACACATGCATACTGGTGTAACGTCTCAAATCGTCGCCCGCCTCCACCCTCACCCCCACCCCACCGCCACCCCCCGAATCATCCCCCTGGGGACCTACGGAAGGGAATGGGAGAGGGGGACGACGATTTGAGACATTACACCAGTATGCACTAGGCTTGTCTCATTAGACTATACTACACGTCACCACGGCATGCTACACGTCTGACACCACGTCACGATACCATGGCAAACATCTGATACCATGTCACACGTCACCACACCGGTCTACACGTCTGATACCATGTCACACTTCACCACACCGGTCTACACGTCTGATACCATGTCACACGTCACCACATCCGGTCTACACGTCTGATACCATGTCACACTTCACCACACCACTCTACACGTCTGATACCATGTCACACGTCACCACACCGGTCTACACGTCTGATACCATGTCACACTTCACCACACCACTCTACACGTCTGATACCATGTCACACGTCACCACACCGGTCTACACGTCTGATACCATGTCACACGTCACCACACCACTCTACACGTCTGATACCATGTCACACGTCACCACACCGGTCTACACGTCTGATACCATGTCACACGTCACCACACCGGTCTACACGTCTGATACCATGTCACACGTCACCACACACGTCTACACGTCTGATACCATGTCACACGTCACCACACCCGGTCTACACGTCTGATACCATGTCACACGTCACCACACCGGTCTACACGTCTGATACCATGTCACACGTCACCACACCGGTCTACACGTCTGATACCATGTCACACGTCACCACACCGGTCTACACGTCTGATACCATGTCACATGTCACCACACACGTCTACACGTCTAATACCATATCACACGTCACCACACCCGGTCTACACGTCTGATACCATATCACACGTCACCACACCGGTCTACACGTCTGATACCATGTCACACGTCACCACACCCGGTCTACACGTCTGATACCATGTCACATGTCACCACACACGTCTACACGTCTGATACCATGTCACACGTCACCACACCCGGTCTACACGTCTGATACCATATCACACGTCACCACACCGGTCTACAGGTCTGATACCATGTCACACGTCACCACACCACTCCACACGTCTGATACGATGTCACATGTCACCACACCGGTCTACACGTCTGATACCATGTCACACACATCGCAAAGACCATTCATGATGTCGTACTACTCTGTTACGTACAGCACAGCACTGCCTTACACTACTGACACCATACTTCGCTATGCTGCACTGCACCACACAACACCTTGCCTTAATAAATAAATAAATAGACGAATGAATAAATGAATGGATAGATAAATTAATTAAGAAATTAAAAAAATAAATGAAAGTAATAGATAAACAAATAAAGAAATAAAAACATAGATAAATTTTAAAAAAATACCTAAACAAATAAATACATACATACATAAATGAGTACATGATAAAAATAGATTCACCCTGAAAACGGAGTATGGCTGCCTACATGGCGGGGTAAATCGGCTATACACGTAAAAGCCCACTCGTGTTCATACAAGTGAACGTGGGAGTTGCAGTCCACGAATAAAGAAGAAGAAAGAAAGAAAGAAAATAAACAAGCAGCAACCTTCTGTAAAATAAACACGTGAATAAAACAAAGAAAGACCGAAACAAACAAACCAACAACCAACAAACCAACCAAGAAACCAACCAACAAACAAACAAACGAACGAACAAACAAACCAATAAAACAACAAACAAACCAATAAACCAACAAACAACAAACCAACAAACAAACCAACAACCAACCAACCAGCCAACCAACCAACCAACAATAACAAACCAACCAACCAACCAACAATAACACACCAACCAGCCAACCAACCAACCAACCAGCCAACCAACCAGCCAACCAACCAACCAGCCAACCAACCAGCCAGCCAACCAACCAGCCAACCAGCCAACCAACCAACCAACCAACCAACCAACCAACCAGCCAGCCAGCCAGCCAACCAGCCAACCAACCAGCCAACCAACCAACCAGCCAGCCAACCAGCCAACAATAACAAACCAACCAGCCAACCAACCAGAATAACACGCCAACCAACCAGCCAGCCAACCAACCAACCAGCCAACCAACCAACCAGCCAACCAACCAGCCAGCCAACCAGCCAGCCAGCCAACCAACCAACCAACCACCCAACCAGCCAACCAGCCAGCCAGCCAGCCAACCAACCAACCATCCAACCAGCCAGCCAGCCAACCAACAAACCAACCAACCAACCAACCAACCAACCAAGAAACCAACCAACCAACCAACCAGCCAACCAACCAAGAAACCAACCAACCAGCCAGCCAACCAACAAACCAACCAACCAACCAACCAACCAACCAACCAACCAACCAAGAAACCAACCAACCAACCAACCAGCCAACCAACCAAGAAACCAACCAACCAGCCAACCAACCAAGAAACCAACCAACCAGCCAGCCAACCAACAAACCAACCAACCAACCAACCAAGAAACCAACCAAGAAACCAGCCAACCAGCCAACAAACCAACCAACCAACCAACCAAGAAACCAACAAACAAGCCAACCAACAAACCAACCAACCAACCAACAGTCCCTGGCCCACCTTTGGAATGACCTCCCCTCTCTGCAGCAGCAGCTGCACGATGACGTAGTTGTTTTTCTGGGCGGCTAGGTTGAGAGGCGTCATGTCTGTGGAGAACTGGGACTCCACCTGGTGGTGGTAGTAGTAGAAGTAGTAGTAATAGTGGTACCATCTTCATCATCATCAGTAGTAGTAGTACTTTTATAATCATCATTAGTATCGTGATTATTATTATTATTACTATTACCAGCACCAGCAGCAGCAGTAGTAGTAGTAGTAGTACCATCATCATCATTATCTTCACCATCATCATCATTGTTATTGTCATAATCATGATTACCATTATCATCATCATCAGTAGTAGTAGTAGTACAATCAAGATCATCATTATCATTTTAATAATCATGATCATCATCATCAGTTGTAGTAGTAGTAGTAGTAGTAGTAGTTTAAGACAACGTGTTATATCAGTGGAGAACTAGGACTCAACCTCGTATCGTTGGTTGTTGTAGCACCAGTGGATACTTACACAGCACACTATCCAGATACCTACTCTAGGTGTTAATTAAGCAAAAGACACGGTGATAACACATCACTCTTAAATACACACTCCAAAATGTAAATAACAAACTACACACACACACACACACACACACACACACACACACACACACACACACACACAACCAAGTAAGGATAATGCATACATACATATGAATATACATTCACACACACACACACACACACACACACACACACACATACACACACACACACGTAAGGATAATGCATACATACATATGAATATACATTCAAACACACACACACGAACGCTCTCTCTCTCTCACACACACACACACACACACACACACACACACACACACACACGCACACACCCCTCTCACCTCACCCCACCCCCACACATCCCACACACATCCCACACCTCACACACACCTCCGTCTTGAAGAAGCCATCCGTGTCGCCCAGGCGCTGTCTCTTGCGGCAGATCTCCAGGAAGCAGGGGTGCTTCAGGATGAGTTCTGCGATGGACGTGTGGTCTTCGCTGATGGCCTGCAGAACTGCCTGCTGGATGTTCTGGCTGTTGCAGTGCTCCACCAGCAGCTCCACCAGCTATCCCGACCCGACAGCACGTGCACCCGACAGTGTATTGCATTTCTCTCTCTCTCTCTCTCTCTCTCTCTCTCTCTCTCTCTCTCTCGTCAATGCCACACAACGCAATACAATACAATGCAATGCAATGCATTGCCGTGCAATACAGTATAATGCAGTGCGATCCAAAGCGATGCAATATAACATAAAAGAAGAACTCAACACAATGCACAATTACAACCAGTTTCATTGCGTGTGGCGGATTATTATTTTTCTATTTTCATTTTATTCTCTTTTTTGACTAACTTGTGTAAACAAAGTGAGTCTATGTTTTAACCCGATGTTCGGTTGTCTGTGTGTGTGTGTGTGTGTCCGTGTGTCCGTGGTAAACTTTAACATTGACATTTTCTCTGCAACTACTTTGTCAGTTGACACCAAATTTGGCATAAAAATAGGAAAAATCCAGTTCTTTCCAGTCATCTTGTTTAAAACAATATTGCGCTTCTGGGATTGGCACAAAAAAATAAAGAATGAAGCCTAATTATATGCAAACTGCATTTACTGTTACATTTATATTTTTTATATTCTCTAAACTTGGCACTTTGATCCGATATTCTGACCCAACAGCTAGAGCAGTCATTATTATCATTTTTTGTTCAAACAGGAACTTCTTTTGCTAAGCATGGGATTTTTATTTATTTTGCAAACGTTTTGGTTCAGATAGTAAAAAGGGGAAATTACTCTGTAATGCTAGTGGAGTTAATTTGCTTTAAACTGATCTTTCTCATCTTAAACATTACATTTTGAAACAAGAGAGGCAAGGCCTTCAAGACTGACTTGTGATGCACTTTTTTTTTTTAAATCCAAACTTTTTATGTATTGAGTATAATTTCAAAATGTAATGTTTAAGATGAGAAAGATCAGTTTAAAGCAAACTAAGTTCCCAGCAGAGTAATTTCCTTTGTTCTGCTATCTTCACCAAAATGTTTGCAATAAATAAAACTTCCATGCTTTGCAAAAGAAGTTCCTGTTTGAACAAAAAATGATAATAATGACAGATCTTTTGTTGGGTCGAATATCAGATCAAAGTGCCATGTTTAGAGAATACAAAAAATATAAATATAACAGTAAATGCATTATACTCAATACATAAAAACTTGGATTTTTTTAAAAGTGTATCACAAGTGAGTCTTGAAGGCGTTGCCTTTCTTATTATGAATTCATTCATTCATTCATTCATTTACTTTACAGTTTCAGGGAGGAAGGTGGCAAGAATAGTTAAAGACGCTTTGCTGCCAATACAGAGAGTCCGTGAGGGTCTGGGTTCGAATCCCGCTCTCACCCTTTCTCCAAAGTTTGACTGGAAAATCAAACTGAGTGTCTGGTCAGGAGTCACTAAACGGTGGTCCCGTGTGCAGCTACGCACTTGGCGCACTGAAACAGAACCCATGGCAATGATAGTGTTGTCCCGTGACAAAATTATGTAGTAGAAGACCAAAGCGCGTTGGGTTATGCTGCTGGTCAGCCATCTGCCTAGCAGATGCGGTGTAGCGTATAATTATGGATGGATGTGGACACTGTAGCAGGCCCCATGGGGGTGACCACTGAGCCAGGGGCCTGCATTCTCGACTGTTGCGACATGAATTGAGACATTTGCCTCCACACAACATCGGAGACAGCCTGAAGTTGTCTTTGGTTTAAACCAGTATCTGCGGGTGCTGCTGCCTTGTGCACAGACACATTTTCCACGGATGAATCACTACGCACAGAGTCCGTAGGGTCGGTCCTGTGAAGGGAGTTGAGCACGGTTGAAGTTGGTGTTAGAAGTATCCATGATGGCGTCGCTGAAGCTGAACGAGTATTGCAAAAAGCGCCAAACCCTACCTACCAATTGGAGTTTAACGACCTATTGGCTTCTACACCCTTAAGGTCAAGTTTGTTCGGTTGGAGTTGTGAACACAACGCTACAATGTAGGCTCAATATATACGGGGCTGCGATGCATGCTGGGAGGTCGGACACCCAATCACACAGGCTGGACATTGGTCACCTGGCCAACAGCACCGCACGAGCGGAGATCCTCGCTCGCGGACAGCCTATCGCGAAGTTTTCCCTTGTTATACAAAGCTCGGTAGAAAAGAGAGTACTGCAAATCGCCATATGTGTAAGCCATTGCACAATAGTGCAAAAATTATAATTTCTGCACCATATGAGCATCTGCACTTCTTGAGCATCTGAGCCGATCTGAAGTCATAACGTGCGGACTGGTCCACATACGCTAGGCATTTACGCACACTGACACTGATTTGTGTGTGTGTGTGTGTGTGTGTGTGTGTGTGTGTGTGTGTGTGTGTGTCTAAGACGCAATCACCGAATATGACTTCGAGAGAACATTGAAAACCGCCATGCCGTCTGTCATGGTATGGTATGGTTCTAACCAGCATTACTGCTGAACTAGCTATCTTTTTTATCTTTCTCGGTCTCGGTCTCTGTCTATCTCTGTCTCTGTCTGTGTGTCTGTGTGTCTGTGTGTGTCTCTCTCTCTCTCTCTCTCTCTCTCTCTCTCTCTCTCTCTCACGCACACACGCATTCACGTATATACAAACACACACTTCCAGTCACGTACACACATTCTCTCTCTCTCTCTCTCTCTCTCTCTCTCTCTCTCTCTCTCTCTCTCTTCTCCCCCCCCCTCCCCTACACACCCCCACCCCCACCCATCGGGAATTCCCAGTGCCCACTCACTGACCTCCCTATTTTCGTTCCGGACAGCCAGGCGGAGCGCCGTCCTGCCCAGAGCGTCAATCACATCCACGTTCAGTGCGGGGTTTCCCGCTAGCAGCCGCCGTGCAGTGCTGATGTCACTCATTTCCACAGCGCGCAGGAAGGCCACCTCGTCCGAAGTGCGCGCCGAATTGGACGCCTCCGATTGGTTCATGGAAAACAACATGGCGGACGCTGGTGTGTTGGTGGAGGGGGTGAAGGCGAGGGGTTTTTTTTGTCAGCGAGTGTGAGGCATTTAGGTCAGTGGGTGTTGGCTAGTTCACGGGGGTGTCTTTATGGCTTGTCTGGAACACATGAAACACAACACAGATCACACTGGGAAAACTCTGTATCTGTCTGTCTGTCTGTCTGTCTGTCTGTCTGTCTCTCTCTCTCTCTCTCTCTCTCTCTCTCTCTCTCGCTTAGTGTTGAGAACGAGGACCTGACATTAATTAAACATGATGTCATCATATTGATCATGGTGAATTTGAACAACCGAGTACTTGGCAAAAACCGGCTACATATAAATCAACCCTTTAAATGTGATGATGTGATGACAGACAGACAGACAAACAGTCTGATAAACAGAGAGACAAACACAGACACAGATAGACGTAGAGACATAGTGAAAAACAAAGAGAGAGAGAAAGACAGACAGACAGACAGGCAGGCAGACAGACAGACAGATAGGGAGAGAGGGCGACGGGCGCAATAGTCGAGTGGTTAAAGCGTTGGACTGTCAATCTGAGGGTCCCGGGTTCGAATCACGGTGACGGCGCCTGGTGGGTAAAGGGTGGAGATTTTTACGATCTCCCAGGTCAACATATGTGCAGACCTGCTAGTGCCTGACCCCCTTCGTGTGTATATGCAAGCAGAAGATCAAATACTCACGTTAAAGATCCTGTAATCCATGTCAGCGTTCGGTGGGTTATGGAAACAAGAACATACCCAGCATGCACACCCCCGAAAACGGAGTATGGCTGCCTACATGGCGGGGTAAAAAACGGTCATACACGTAAAAAGCCCACTCGTGTACATACGAGTGAACGCAAAGTAGAAGAAGGAGGGAGGGAGGGAGAGAGAGAGAGAGAGAGAGAGAGAGAGAGAGAGAGAGAGCTGTGGGAACAGCTACTTAATCTATTTTCAATTATTTGCCTTCTACACATGATGTCAGTGTATCATACTCCGAAGGTATTTTCTACTTTACGTTTGTTTTGCTTGTCATTCCATTCTTTACACAGCAAGCCTAAGTCAGTCCGACCCTCACAAAGATGTAGATGTTGGTGACATGATCAGGCATTCAACACCCTTTCTAAGCGCGTTGGGTTGCGCTGCTGGTCAGGCATCTGCTTGGCAGATGTGGTGTAGCGTATATGGATTTGTCCGAACGCAGTGACGCCTCCTTGAGCTACTGAAACTGAAACTGAAACTAAACACCCCTCATCCAACAAAACGTCAATGATGTTAGTACACACACACACACACACACACACACACACACACACACACACACACACACACACACACACACACACACAAGACCCAAAAAATCGATTCTAGTCAGCAACAGAAAACCGCGATACCTCACTAGATAGCGACTGCTTTGTGTAACAACTATCGCCGGGCTGACAAAGCCATTAGTGAAATGACGGTACAGGATGAATTTGACATGAGCTTTGTGACGGTCACTATAGTAGTCACTTCACTGAAAGGTAATGTCAACAGATGGCATCCCTGGAACCTCCAGGGTCTGTGTGGGGGGCGTGGGAGGGGGGGGCTGTGGGGGGGGGGGGCGCGGGGCGACGGGGAAAGTGGGACGGGGGGGGGGGGGGCTTGAAGGTTGAGAGACCAGAACAGACAAACAGACAGACAGACAAACAGACACACTGGTTGACAAAGGTAATGTATGAAACGTTTTCACTGGTAGCAGCCTTTTTTTTTTTTCCTTTTTTTTTTTTTTTTTTTTTTTTATAACTGAGCAGAACCTTTCGTGGTGACCGACTTCACATTTAGGGTCTGGCGTCAGATGTCTGCGCGCGCACACACACGTGTGTGTGTGTGTGTGTAGGGAGGGGGTGGTATGGGTGGGTATTGGTGTTGGTGTGTTCTTCGTAGTCGTAGTTGACAAACTTTTCAATATGTCCTCGTAGCTAAGTTACCCAAACCAACAATTTGCCTAGCAAAAATTTTGCGCATTTGCAAGCTTTCCAGATGTGTGTGCTTTTTGTTCTCTCGGGTGCCTTTTTACTGCATGGCGATATTCACGGTCTGTTGTGAGTGTTGATTTTTTTTGTATTTGTATTTCTTTTTGTCACAACAGTTTTCTATGTGTGAAATTCGGGCTGTTGTCCCCTGGGAGAGCTCGTCGATGGCCTAGAGGTAACGCGTCCGCCTAGGAAGCGAGAGAATCTGAGCCGCCGATATTTTCTCCCCCTCCACTAGACCTTGAGTGGTGGTCTGGACGCTAGTCATTCGGATGAGACGATAAACCGAGGTCCCGTGTGCAGCATGCACTTAGCGCACGTAAAAGAACCCACGGCAACAAAAGGGCTGTTCCTGGCAAAATTCTGTAGAAAAATCCACTTCGATAGGAAAAACAAATAAAACTGCACTCAGGAAAAAATACAAAAAATGGGTGGCGCTGTAGTGTAGCGACGCGCTCTCCCTGGGGAGAGCAGCCCGAATTTCACACAGAGAAATCTGTTGTGATAAAAAAATATATATATATTATTTCAGACACTAAGATTCAGCGAGCACAGTCTGTCAGGTGCTTTGTTCATTTGCTGATATTGGGCAGGGGAAAACAAGCAGTCGATCTGCCATCTAGAAACCCCTCGCATCCCAGTCCAAGGTCTTGATCTGTTTACTTGAATCTAAGGTGGTTTATCTAGGTGCCACTCTGTGGAACTCACTCCCACAAACAGTCAAACAACGCCATTGCCCTACATTGCCCAAACCAAACACCATTGTCCGACCACTTTTCCACGAATAAAATGCCTGTCCCACCTTGGGCCATAATGTTTTATGCTCATCTTGTTGATGCTGTTGTTACCTGTTGTGTACGGTTGCCTTGGAAACCCTCCGGATCCCCCCACCCCCCCCTTCCCCCCATGCCCCTCGGCCCCCTCTTCCACCCCCTCCCCAACCGCCACCCCACCCGCCAAGTTCTACTTGACTGTCTGCGTCTCTCTCTCTCTCTCTCTCTCTCTCTCTCTCTCTCTCCCTCCCTCCCTATCCCCCTCTCCCTCTCTCTCTCTCGCATCCCATCTCTCTCCCCTCCCCATCCCTCTCTCTCCCTCTCCGTCTCTCTCTCTCTCTCCCTCTCTCGCTCTCTCTCTCTCCACCTTTCTCTTCCCCACGCCCGAGGTTCTATAATCACACATGCCTCCCATTAATTAATCATTGATTTCAATGACAGAACATTTCGCTCAATCTGATGTCTTGTGCGCACTGTGCGAGTGGTGTGTGCATGTGTGTGTGTGTGTGTGTGTGTGTGTGTGTGTGTGTGTGTGTGTGTGTGTGTGTGTGTGTGTGTGTGTGTGTGTGTCTGTGTCTGTGTCTGTGTGTGTGTGCTAAGTGTGTTTGTATGTATGCGCGCCCGTGTGTGCATGTGTGTGTGAAATTGTGTGTGTGTGTGTGTGTGTGTGTGTGTCTGTGTCTGTGTGTGTGTGCTAAGTGTGTTTGTATGTATGCGCGCCCGTGTGTGCATGTGTGTGTGAAATTGTGTGTGTGTGTGTGTGTGTGTGTGTGTGTGTGTGTGTGTGTGTGTGTGTGTGTGTGTGTGTGTGTGCGTCTGTGTCTGTGTGTGTGTGCTAAGTGTGTTTGTATGTATGCGCGCCCGTGTGTGCATGTGTGTGTGAAATTGCGTGTGTGTGTGTGTGTGTGTGTGTGTGTGTGTGTGTGTGTCTGTGTGTCTGTGTGTGTGTGTGTGTGTGTGTGTCTGCGTGTGTGTGTGTGTGTCTGTGTCTATGTGTGTGTGCTAAGTGTGTTTGTATGTATGCGCGCCTGTGTGTGCATGTGTATGTAATTGTGTGTGTGTGTGTGTGTGTGTGTGTCTGTGTGTCTGTGTGTGTCTGTGTCTGTGTGTGTGTGCTAAGTGTGTTTGTATGTATGCGCACCCGTGTGTGCATGTGTGTGTGTGTGTGTGTGTGTGTGTCTGTGTCTGTGTGTGTGTGTGTCTGTGTCTGTGTCTGTGTGCTAAGTGTGTTTGCATTTATGCGCGCCCGTGTGTGCATGTGTGTGTAATTGTGTGTGTGTGTGTGTGTGTGTGTGTGTGTGTGTGTGTGTGTGTTAAGTGTGTTTGTATGTATGCGCGCCCGTGTGTGCATGTGTGTGTAATTGTGTGTGTGTGTGTGTGTGTGTGTGTGTGTGTGTGTGTGTGTGTGTGTGTGCTAAGCGTGTTTGTATGTATGCGCGCCGGTGTGTGCATGTATGTCTGTGTGTGTGTGCATGTGTGGTGGCAGCATCATGAAGGCTATTCTGAACACTTTCTGTTCATCGGGGACAGGGGGGGTTCTGAAAGAAAGGGACGGCAATGTTCACTTGCCAGTCATGTCCCAACTCACCATCATCTCACCCACAAGCAGAAGAAACGTGCACCATCTGAAACCTTCTTCCGACCCCCTCCACCCAGCTGTTCATCACCATCACCACCACCACCAGTTCAGTTCTGTTCAGTTTCTCAAGGAGGCGTCACTGCGTTCGGACAATTCCATAATTATACGCTACACCACATCTGCCAAGCAGATGCTTGACCAGCAGCGAAAGCCAACGCGCTCAGTTACGCCTTGAGGGGAAAATAAGATGAAATAGATGAAAATGAAATAAAAAGAAAGAAAGAAAGAAAGAAATGAATAAATAAATGAATAAACTGATAGAGTAACAAACAAAACTAGTGAATGCAGATATAGAAATAAAATCAAATAGAAGAATAAATAAAATGAAATATAGAAGAAAGAAACGATATCAATAACAATAATGATTGTTCCGTCACACCTTCACCCATCTTCTCCACTCTCCCCTCCTCCCCCCCCCCCCCCCCACCCAATCCCCCCACACCGAGCAACGTACAAGGTGACCACCATCACTACCCCGCCACCCCCCACCCCCCCACCACCGCCACTAGATCGGTCACATTGTCCGTCATCTCCACCCCCTTCCACCCCCTTCCACCCCCTTTTTCCCTGACAAGCACTGTCACACCTCCACCCCCTTCCTCCCTGACAAGCACTGTCACACCTCCACCCTCCTCCCCCTTTCTCCCTGAGAAGCACTGTCACACCTCCACCCTCCACCCCCTTCCTCCCTGACAAGCACTGTCACACCTCCACCCTCCTCCCCCTTCCTCCCTGACAAGCACTGTCACACCTCCACCCTCCACCCCCTTCCTCCCTGACAAGCACTGTCACACCTCCACCCTCCTCCCCCTTCCTCCCTGACAAGCACTGTCACACCTCCACCCTCCTCCCTCTTCCTCCCTGACAAGCACTGTCACACCTCCCCCCTCCCCCCCCTTCCTCCCTGACAAGCACTGTCACACCTCCACCCTCCACCCCCTTCCTCCCTGACAAGCACTGTCACACCTCCATCCTCCTTCCCCTTCCTCCCTTACAAGCACTGTCACACCTCCACCCACCCCCTTCCTCCCTGACAAGCACTGTCACACCTCCACCCTCCTCCCCCTTCCTCCCTGACAAGCACTGTCACACCTCCACCCTCCCCACCCCTTTCCTCCCTGACAAGCACTGTCACACCTCCACCCTCCCCCTTCCTCCCTGACAAGCACTGTCACACCTCCACCCTCCTCCCCCTTCCTCCCTGACAAGCACTGTCACACCTCCACCCTCCTCCCCCTTCCTCCCTGACAAGCACTGTCACACCTCCACCCTCCACCCCCTTCCTCCCTGACAAGCACTGTCACACCTCCACCCTCCTCCCCCCTTCCTCCCTGACAAGCACTGTCACACCTCCACCCTCCTCCCCCTTCCTCCCTGACAAGCACCGTCACACCTCCATCCCTTCCTCCCTGACAAACACTGACTCTCTCCATCACCCCTTCGCCCCCCCCCCTCCCTCTCTCTCCCCTCCTCCCCCTCACCCCTCCCCCCACTCTCCGACAAGCCACCACGACACAGCTTCTTCTCTCAATCGATCCGCCGTCCGACAATGTTTTCTCACCTTCCTCCGCCTGTTTGCGACAGTCCGTGGTTTTTATCGATGACTGTGGGTTAGAAACCGATTGTTTCGTCAGACAGCACCCCCCCACCTCCACCCCCCACCTTCCCCTTACCCCCCTCTCACTCGCTCTCATGTCTCTGTTTCTTAAGATATCCAGATATCTCTGTATCTGTCTCTGTCTCTGACAGAGACACCCCATCTCTGTGTGTCTTTGTCTCTGAGACACCCATCCATCTCTGTGTCTGTGTCTCTGAGACACCCCATCTCTCTCTGTCTTTGTCTCTGAGACACTCATCTCTCTGTGTCTTTGTCTCTGAGACACTCATCTCTGTGTCTTTGTCTCTGAGACACTCATCTCTGTGTCTTTCTCTCTGAGACACTCATTTCTCTCTCTCTCTGTGTCTCTGAGATACCCATCTCTGTGTCTCTGTTTCTGAGACACCCATCTCTGTGTCTCTGAGACACCCATCCCTCTCTCTCTCTCTCTCTCTCTCTCTCTCTCTCTCTCTCTCTCTCTCTCTTAGTTTATGGAGATACTGGAAGATTCCCACTGTTTATAAACGTCAATGTTCGGCACATTAAATACTGGCTAAATCTAACAAGAATGTCTGACGATCGCATTCCACGAAAATCTTACGAAATGCTATATAACCTTCACTGTAAAGATAAGAATAACTGGGTCTCTAATATATGCTTTGTCTAGTATCGTTATGGTTTTGGCTTTGTGTGGGAACAGCAAGGAGTGGGTAATGAGAAAGCTTTTTTTTTGGCTGAGTTTAGACAACGGTGAATTGACTGCTATGTCCAAGGCTGGAACAGTGATATAAAAACAAAAGAACGCTATGTATTTCATTCTTACTTGAAAGAAAACCTCTCCCTTTCTCACTGTCTCTTGGTTGTACAGAATAGCGCAGTTAGGAAATAGTTAACAAGAATGGTGTTTCACCATTAAAAATGTCATTTCAACCGTTTTCGTGAGGCTAAGGAGAAATGTTTGAATTGTCCTTTCTGTGAGGGTGTCTATGAATCAGAAATCCACTTCGTTGTCATTTGTCCTAGATACCAACAGGTTAGAGAACAGTTTGTTCTTCAAAAATTTGACAACCATCCATGTATCTATGTTCAGATTAGCGTTATTGCTACTGTTCCCTTTGACATGGGCAGATGGCCCAGTTCATTAAACTATTTCTGTGTGTGTGTCTGTGTGTGTGTGTGTCTGTGTGTGTGTGTGTGTGTGTCTGTGTCTGAGACACCCATCTCTCTCTGTCTCTACCCCCCCCACACCTCTACCCCCATCCCCCGTCCCCATCCCCCGTCCCCCATCCCCCGTCCCCCATCACCCATCCCCCGTCCCCCGTCCCCATCCCCCGTCCCCCATCACCCGTCCCCCATCCCCCGTCCCCCGTCTCCATCCCCCGTCCTCCCGTCCCCCATCACCCATCCCCCATCCCCCGTCCCCCCGTCCCCTCCCCCGTCCCATCCCCGTCCCCTCCCCCGTCCCCATCCCCCGTCCCCATCCCCCGTCCCCCGTCCCCTCCCCCGTCCCCATCCCCCGTCCCCGTCCCCTCCCCCGTCCCCATCCCCCGTCCCCTCCCCCGTCCCCTCCCCCGTCCCATCCCCCGTCCCCATCCCCTGTCCCCATCACCCATCCCCCGTCCCCATCCCCCATCCCCCGTCCCCATCCCCCGTCCCCGTCCCCATCCCCTGTCCCCATCACCCATCCCCCGTCCCCATCCCCCGTCCCCCATCCCTCGTCCCCCAATCCCCGTCCCCGTCCCCCCGTCCCCACCCCTCAACTCTGTGACAGCTGATGACACGGTGTCAAACAGGGAAGCACGTGCTGTGTTCCCAGGCAGGACAGACCTCTTTACCACGCTTGCTGAGCGCTGCCATCCCCCATCCCCCGTCCCCCGTCCCCCAATCCCCGTCCCCATCCCCGTCCCCCATCCCCCGTCCCCCGTCCCCCCGTCCCCCAATCCCCGTCCTCATCCCCCGTCCCCGTCCCCCATCCCCCACCCCGCTTCCCCAATTCCCCGTCCCCAGTCCCCGTCCCCCCGTCCCCAGTCCCCGTCCCCCCGTCCCCCAGTCCCCAGTCTCCATCCCCCCCCGTCCCCCCGTCCCCCAGTCCGCGTCCCCCATCCCCCGTCCCCCATCCCCCAATCCCCGTCCCCATCCCCGTCCCCCATCCCCCGTCCCCCGTCCCCCCGTCCTCATCCCCCGTCCCCGTCCCCCATCCCCCACCCCCCATCCCCCATTCCCCGTCCCCAGTCCCCGTCCCCCCGTCCCCCAGTCCCCGTCCCCCAGTCCCCAGTCCCCATCCCCCCGTCCCCCAGTCCCCGTCCCCCAATCCCCGTCCCCGTCCCCCAGTCCCCGTCCCCCGTCCCCCAGTCCCCGTCCCCCGTCCCCCAATCCCCGTCCCCATCCCCGTCCCCCAGTCCCCGTCCCCGTCCCCCAATCCCCGTCCCCATCCCCGTCCCCCATCCCCGTCCCCCCATCCCCGTCCCCCATCCCCCGTCCCCCCGTCCTCATCCCCCGTCCCCGTCCCCCATCCCCCATTCCCCGTCCCCAGTCCCCGTCCCCCAGTCCCCAGTCCCCCCGTCCCCCAGTCCCCGTCCCCTGTT
The DNA here is from genome assembly GCF_041734735.1 of Babylonia areolata. Lineage (NCBI taxonomy): Eukaryota > Metazoa > Mollusca > Gastropoda > Neogastropoda > Buccinidae > Babylonia > Babylonia areolata. Next base: position 8,118,765 of record NC_134896.1, on the reverse strand, counting down.
CCCCAGTCCCCCCCGTCCCCCAGTCCCCCAGTCCCTATCCCCCATCCCCCGTCCCCCAGTCCCCGTCCCCATCCCCCGTCCCCATCCCCCGTCCCCCAATCCCCGTCCCCATCACCCATCCCCATCCCCCAGTCCCCGTCCCCCAGTCCCCACCCCTCAACTCTGTGACAGCTGATGACACGGTGTCAAACAGGGAAGCACGTGCTGTGTTCCCAGGCAGGACAGACCTCTTTACCACGCTTGCTGGGCGCTGCCATGGCAACTATCAATACCCACAACTCCCTTATCTCCCCCTCCTCCTCTGCGTGTGTGTGTGTGTGTGTATGTGTGTGTGTACGTGTGTGTGTGTGTATGTGTGTGTACGTGTGTGTGTGTGTGTGTGTGTGTGTGTGCTTCTGCGTGCTTCGGTGGATGCGTGTTTTTATCGCGCACTTCTGTACGCAGCGCTGACTATTAATTATCAATTATTAATGTCCATACGACACAGAAAGAGAGAGAGAGAGGTAAAGAATAAGAGAAAAAGCGACAGACAAAAAAAAAATAGAGACAAAGAAACAACTGAATGGGAGAGACAGACAGACAGACAGACAGAGACAGAGAGGAATATAGGCCGTGCACGTGTAAAAGAGAGGAAACAGGTTCGGTAGGAGCAAAATGGTGAATCAAGAAATCAATAGCAGTTTACGGGTCGTTCATGTGTGAGAGAAACGACAACTGCCGTGCGTGTAAACAGTGTTTTTGTCCACAGCTCTGACAAATACCCGCCTCTGTCGGTGATCGGGTGTCGGGGTGGAGCGGGACAGGGTTGAGGGGGTGGGCAACCGGGGGGGGGGGGGGGAGGGGTGGTAGGGTACGGAGCTGCTGATGTATTTCAAATTCTACGTTTTACAGAGTCGTCAGCTATGTTTGATCTTAACACTGCCATCGCCTTACGTATGATCTTTACACTGTCATCAGCTATGGGCGACCTTTACACTGTCATCAGCTGTGGGTGATCTTTACACTGTCATCAGCTGTGGGTGATCTTTACACTGTCATCAGCAAAGGGTGATCTTTACATTGTCATCAACAATGGGTGATCTTTACACTGTCATCAGCTGTGGATGATCTTTACACTGTCATCAGCTGTGGGTGATCTTTACACTGTCATCAGCTATGGGTGATCTTTACATTGTCATCAGCTGTGGGTGATCTTTACATTGTCATCAGCTGTGGGTGATCTTTACACTGTCATCAGCTGTGGGCGATCTTTACACTGTCATCAGCAATGGGTGATCTTTACACCATCATCAGCTGTGGGTGATCTTTACACCATCATCAGCTGTGGATGATTTTTACACTGTCATCAGCTGTGGGTGATCTTTACATTGTTATCAGCTGTGGGTGATCTTTACACTACCATCAGCAATGGGTGTTCTTTACATTGTCATCAGATATGGGCGATCTTTAGACTGTCATCAGCAATGAGTGATCTTTACACTCCAATCAGCAATGGGCGATCTTTACACTGTCATCAGCAATGGGTGATCTTTAAATTGTCATCAGCTATGGGCGATCTTTACACGGTCATCAGCTGTGGGTGATCTTGTCATCAGCAATGGGTGATCTTTACATTGTCATCAGCAATGAGTGATCTTTACATTGTCATCAGCTATGGGTGATCTTTACACTGTCATTAGCTGTGGGTGATCTTTACATTGGCATCAGCTGTGGGCGATCTTTACATTGTCATCAGCTGTGGGTGATCTTTACATTGTCATCAGCTGTGGGTGATCTTTACACTGTCACCAGCTGTGGGTGATCTTTACATTGTCATCAGCTGTGGGTGATTTTTACATTGTCATCAGCAATGGGTGATCTTTACATTGTCATCAGCTGTGGGTGATCTTTACACTGTCACCAGCTGTGGGTGATCTTTACATTGTCATCAGCTGTGGGTGATTTTTACATTGTCATCAGCAATGGGTGATCTTTACACCATCATCAGCTGTGGGCGATCTTTACACCGTCATCAGCAATGGGTGATCTTTACATTGTCATCAGCTGTGGGTGATCTTTACACTGTCATCAGCTGTGGGCGATCTTTACACTGTCATCAGATAAGGGCGATCTTTACACTGTCATCAGCAATGGGTGATCTTTACACCATCATCAGCTGTGGGTGATCTTTACACCATCATCAGCTGTGGATGATTTTTACACCATCATCAGCTGTGGGTGATCCTTACACTGTCATCAGCTGTGGGTGATCTTTACACTGTCATCAGCTGTGGGTGATCTTTACATTGTTATCAGCTGTGGGTGATCTTTACACTACCATCAGCAATGGGTGTTCTTTACATTGTCATCAGATATGGGCGATCTTTAGACTGTCATCAGCAATGAGTGATCTTTACACTCCAATCAGCAATGGGCGATCTTTACACGGTCATCAGCTGTGGGTGATCTTGTCATCAGCAATGGGTGATCTTTACATTGTCATCAGCAATGAGTGATCTTTACATTGTCATCAGCTATGGGTGATCTTTACACTGTCATTAGCTGTGGGTGATCTTTACATTGTCATCAGCTGTGGGTGATCTTTACATTGTCATCAGCTGTGGGCGATCTTTACATTGTCATCAGCTGTGGGCGATCTTTACACCGTCATCAGCAATGGGTGATCTTTACATTGTCATCAGCTGTGGGTGATCTTTACATTGTCATCAGCTGTGGGTGATTTTTACATTGTCATCAGCAATGGGTGGTCTTTACACCATCATCAGCTGTGGGCGATCTTTACATTGTCATCAGCTGTGAGTGATCTTTACACTGTCATCAGCTGTGGGTGATCTTTACCTTGTCATCAGCTGTGGGTGATCTTTACACTGTCATCAGCTGTGGGCGATCTTTACACTGTCATCAGATAAGGGCGATCTTTACACTGTCATCAGCAATGGGTGATCTTTACACCATCATCAGCTGTGGGTGATCTTTACACCATCATCAGCTGTGGATGATTTTTACACTGTCATCAGCTGTGGGTGATCTTTACACCATCATCAGCTGTGGGTGATCTTTACACCATCATCAGCTGTGGGTGATCTTTACACCATCATCAGCTGTGGGTGATCTTTACATTGTCATCAGCTGTGGGTGATCTTTACACCATCATCAGCTGTGGATGATTTTTACACCATCATCAGCTGTGGGTGATCCTTACACTGTCATCAGCTGTGGGTGATCTTTACACTGTCATCAGCTGTGGGTGATCTTTACATTGTTATCAGCTGTGGGTGATCTTTACACTACCATCAGCAATGGGTGTTCTTTACATTGTCATCAGATATGGGCGATCTTTAGACTGTCATCAGCAATGAGTGATCTTTACACTCCAATCAGCAATGGGTGATCTTTACACTGTCATCAACAATGGGTGATCTTTACACCGTCATCAACAATGGGTGATCTTTACACCGTCATCAGCAATGGGTGATCTTTAAATTGTCATCAGCTATGGGCGATCTTTACACCGTCATCAGCTGTGGGTGATCTTTACACCATCATCAGCCATGGATGTTGTTTACATTGTCATCAGCTGTGAGTGATCTTTACACCATCATCAGCAATGGGTGATCTTTACACCATCATCAGCTGTGGGCGATCTTTACATTGTCATCAGCTGTGAGTGATCTTTACACCATCATCAGCAATGGGTGATCTTTACACCATCATCAGCTGTGGGCGATCTTTACCTTGTCATCAGCTGTGGGCGATCTTTACATTGTCATCAGCTGTGAGTGATCTTTACACCATCATCAGCAATGGGTGATCTTTACATTGTCATCAGCTGTGGGCGATCTTTACACCGTCATCAGCTGTGGGTGATCTTTACACCATCATCAGCCATGGATGTTGTTTACATTGTCATCAGCTATGGATGATCTTTTCACTGTCGTTAGCTGTGGATGATCTTTGCATTGTCATCAATTATTGATGATTTTTACACTATCATCAGCTGTGTATGGTTTTTACATTCGTCAGCTATGGGTGATGTAAATGACATTGTCCTCAGCATTGGATGATCTTTACACTGTCACCTGCTGTGGATCGTGTTTACACGTTCACCAGTTATAAAAGATCTTTACATTGTCATGAGCTAATCATCATATTTACAATGTCATCAGCAATTGCTGATCTTTACATTGTCTCATTTAACTGTGATCTTTACGTTGTCATCAGCTATAGATGATCTTTGCTTTGTCATCAGCTAGGTCTGATCTTGTGAACAGGTCGCGGAATATCTATGCAGAGGACAGAAAGTGGCTATGCACAGGATAGAGCGGGGGAATAGTAATGCACATGACGGGGGATAGCATTGCACATGACGGGGGATAGCATTGCACATGACGGGGGGTAGCTTTGCACAGGACGGGGGACAGCAATGCACAGGACGGGGAATCTTTATGCACAGGACGAGGGATCTTTATGCACACGATGGGGAATCTTTATGCACAGGACGAGGGATCTTTATGCACAGGATGGGGAATCTTTTTGCACAAGACGAGGGATCTTTATACACAGGATGGGGAATCTTTATGCACAGGACGAGGATCTTTATGTACAGGATGGGGGATCTTCATGCACAGGACTGGGGATAGCAATGCACAGGACGGGGGATAGCTATGCACAGGACGGGAAATCTTCATTCACATGACGGGGGATAGCTATGCACATGACGGGGAACAGTAATGCACAGGACGGGGAATCTTCATGCACAGGACAGGGGATCTTCATGCACAGGACTGGGGATAGCAATGCACAGGACTGGGGATAGCTATGCACAGGACGGGAAATCTTTATGCACAGGACGGGGGATAGCAATGCACAGGACTGGGGATAGCTATGCACAGGACGGGGAATCTTTATGCACAGGATGGGGAATATTTATGCACAGGACGGGGGATAGTAATGCACAGGACGGGGAATATTTATGCACAGGACGGGGAATAGCCATGCACAGGTCGGGGGATAGCATTGCACAGGATGGGGGATAGCTATGCACATGACGGTGGATGGCATTGCACATGACGGGGGGTAGCAATTCACAGGACGGGAAATTGTAATGCACAGGACGGGGAATCTTTATGCACAGGACGGGGGATAGCTATGCACAGGACGGGGGATAGCAATGCACAGGACAGGGAACAGTAATGCACAGGACGGGGAATCTTCATGCACAGGACGGGGGATCTTCATGCACAGGACTCGGGATAGCAATGCACAGGACGGGGGATAAGCTATGCACAGGACGGGGGACAGTAATGCACAGGACGGGAAATTGTAATGCACAGGACGGGGGATCTTCATGCACAGGACTGGGGATAGCAATGCACAGGACGGGAAATTGTAATGCACAGGACGGGGGATCTTCATGCACAGGACTGGGGATAGCTATGCACATGACGGTGGATAGCATTGCACAGGACGGGGGGTAGCAATGCACAGGACGGGAAATTGTAATGCACAGGACGGGGGATAGCAATGCACGGGACGGGGAATAGCAATGCACATGACGGGAGATATCAATGCACATGACGGGGGATTGCATTGTACAGGACTGGGGATAGCATTGCACAGGACGGGGGATAGCATTGCACAGAACGGGGGATAGCTATGCGCAGGACGGGGAATCTTTATGCACAGGACTAGGGATAGCCATGCATAGGACGGGGGATAGTAATGCACAGAAAGGGAAATATTTATGCACAGGACGGGGGATAGCATTGCATAGGACGGGGGGATAGTAATGCACAGGACTGGGAATCTTTATGCACAGGACGGGGGATAGCCATGCACAGGACGGGGAATAGCCATGCACAGGACGCCAGACAAACTCCAGGAAAATGGCCAGTGAGAAAACAAATCCAGGTGTTCCGCGACAAACGGGAGCCTAACGAAGCATTGATCTGTCACACCTGTGCCCGTGAAACCTGCCCCCGGGGGGAGAACGTGCCACACACACACACACACACACACACACACACACGGACAGCAAGGTGTGAACGTTAGTCATTGATCTACAGCAAGAGGAGCGCAACGCTTGCTCATTACACAGCCACCAACCCATGCCAACTGCTGACAGGAAGATGAACACATGGGGGTGGTGGGGTGGGGGTTGAGGAGGGGGGTGGGGGGAACTAAGCCCACCTTACAACGACAAACCAACATCTAAACGGAATAAGTTCATCACTGTACAACGACAAACCAGTATCTAAACGGAATAAGTGCACCTTACAACGACAAACTAACATCTAAACGGAATAAGTTCACTGACCAGCGACAAACCAACATCTAAACGGAACAACGACAAACCAATATCTAAACGGAACAACAACAAACCAGTATTTAAACGGAACAACGACAAACCAATATCTAAACGGAACAACAACAAACCAGTATTTAAACGGAACAACGACAAACCAATATCTAAACGGAACAACAACAAACCAGTATTTAAACGGAACAACGACAAACCAATATCTAAACGGAACAACAACAAACCAGTATTTAAACGGAACAACGACAAACCAATATCTAAACGGAACAACAACAAACCAGTATTTAAACGGAACAACGACAAACCAATATCTAAACGGAACAACAACAAACCAGTATTTAAACGGAACAACGACAAACCAATATCTAAACGGAACAACGACAAACCGATATCTAAACGGAACAACGACAAACCAGTATTTAAACGGAACAACGACAAACCAACATCTAAACGGAACAACAACAAACCGATATCTAAACGGAACAGGTCTACCGTGCAGCGACAAACCAGTATCTAAACGGAACAAGTCTACCATGCAGCGACAAACCAGTATCTAAACGGAATAAGTCTACCGTGCAGCGATAAACCAATATCTAAACGGAATAAGTCTTCCGTGCAGCGACAAACCAGTATCTAAACGGAATAAGTCTACCGTGCAGCGACAAACCAGTATCTAAACGGAATAAGTCTACCATGCAGCGACAAACCAGTATCTAAACGGGATAAATTTACCATACAATGACAAACCAGTATCTAAACGGAATAAGTCTACCGTGCAGCGACAAACCAGTATCTAAACGGAATAAGTCTACCGTGCAGCGATAAACCAATATCTAAACGGAATAAGTCTTCCGTGCAGCGACAAACCAGTATCTAAACGGGATAAATTTACCATACAATGACAAACCAGTATCTAAACGGAATAAGTCTACCGTGCAGCGACAAACCAGTATCTAAACGGAATAAGTCTACCGTGCAGCGATAAACCAATATCTAAACGGAATAAGTCTTCCGTGCAGCGACAAACCAGTATCTAAACGGAATAAGTCTACCGTGCAGCGACAAACCAGTATCTAAACGGAATAAGTCTACCATGAGCGACAAACCAGTATCTAAACGGGATAAATTTACCATACAATGACAAACCAGTATCTAAACGGAATAAGTCTACCGTGCAGCGACAAACCAGTATCTAAACGGAATAAGTCTACCGTGCAGCGATAAACCAATATCTAAACGGAATAAGTCTTCCGTGCAGCGACAAACCAGTATCTAAACGGAATAAGTCTACCGTGCAGCGACAAACCAGTATCTAAACGGAATAAGTCTTCCGTGCAGCGACAAACCAGTATCTAAACGGAATAAGTCTACCGTGCAGCGACAAACCAGTATCTAAACGGAATAAGTCTACCGTGCAGCGACAAACCAGTATCTAAACGGAATAAGTCTACCGTGCAGCGACAAACCAGTATCTAAACGAAATAAGTATGCAGCGACAAACCAGTATCTAAACGGAATAAGTCTTCCGTGCAGCAACAAACCAGTATCTAAACGGAATAAGTCTACCGTGCAGCAACAAACCAGTATCTAAACGGAATAAGTCTACCGTGCAGCGACAAACCAGTATCTAAACGGAATAAGTCTACCGTGCAGCGACAAACCAGTATCTAAACGGAATAAGTCTACCGTGCAGCGACAAACCAGCATCTAAACGGAATTGGTCTACCGTGCAGCGACAAACCAGTATCTAAACGGAATAGGTCTACCGTGCAGCGACAAACCAGTATCTAAACGGAATTGGTCTACCGTGCAGCGACAAACCAGTATCTAAACGGAATAAGTCTACCATGCAGCGACAAACCAGTATCTAAAACAGCCAACTGCTGACAGAAAGATGAACACGGGGGGGAGGGGGGGGGATCAAGTTCACCATACAGCAACAAACCAGTATTTAATACCATTGCTGAAACACACACACACACACACACACACACACACACACAGCCACGCGCGTGCACACACACACACACACACACACACACACACACACACACAAACACACACACACACACGCACACACACACACACACAAAGATAATCACACGGAATAAGTCCACTGTGCATCGCACAAACCAACACCAACTGCTGAAAAAAAGTTAAACACACGGACTTCCAGCGACAAAGAAAGAGATTCAGCGACAGAGAGACACAGAGAGAGAGAGGAGAGAGAGACAGAGAGAAAGAGAGAGAGAGGAGAGAGAGACAGAGAGAGACAGAGAGAGAGAGAGAGAGAGCGAATATGTGAGCCATCAAAAAACAGAGAGAAAAGTGAGCTTACACGAGAGACAGGTTAAGTGGACCATCACATGACACAGACAGACAGAATTAGTGAGCTTACAACGGAGATAATACACAGATTAATTATATCATCTGGCATAAACTTAACCAAAAATGGTAAACTCACAATGTTTCACGGACATCGTACAGTGTTTTCTCTCAGAAAACCTCTTGGATAAATCATGAATAGGCCAACGTGTCTTTGACCCAAAACCGGACAAAACAATCGCGAACAAAATAAGATGAACACAGAATGTAATGTTTTCTTGTTTGTTGTTTGTTTCTTCACAGTCGTTGTACAACACAGTAACGTCTTCGGATCGTTCCAGTTATAGACCAGTACTGTACAAAATTTAGTCTGATCTCGCAATGTTGTTAAAGCGAATCATTTACCTCATGACACAATCTGATGCTACTCTTTAAGGTGAGCCACCCCCTTCTAAGGATTGATATTACTTGCTAATCAATGTATTTGCGCGTTTGCGCGGATGGGCTTTGAGTTTTCTTTTTGATCTTTTGACATCACTCTTTTTTGATCGTGGGGTGTGGACAATGGATGAATGCATGTAAGGCTTCAATGCCTCCAGGGGGCACAGGAAATATGTTTGCCTTTCCTTGCTTTGCCTTGCCTTGCCTTGCCTTGCTTTGCCTTGCCTTGCCTTTCCTTGCCTTTCCTTGCTTTGCCTTTCCTTTCGTTTCCTTGCCTTTCCTTGCTTTGCCTTGCCTTGCCTTGCCTTGCCTTGCTTTGCCTTGCCTTTCCTTGCTTTGCCTTGCCTTGCCTTTCCTTGCCTTTCCTTGCTTTGCCTTGCCTTTCCTTGCTTTGCCTTTCCTTTCGTTTCCTTGCCTTTCCTTGCTTTGCCTTGCCTTACCTTGCCTTTCCTTGCTTTGCCTTGCCTTACCTTGCCTTCCCTTGCTTTGCCTTGCCTTACCTTGCCTTTCCTTGCCCTGCCTTGCCTTGCTTTGCCTTGCCTTGCTTTGCCTTTCCTTGCTTTGCCTTGCTTTGCCTTTCCTTGCTTTGCCTTTCCTTGCCTTTCCTTTCCTTGCTTTGCCTTGCCTTTCCTTGCTTTGCTTTTCCTTGCCTTTCCTTGCTTTTCCTTTCCTTGCCTTTCCTTGCTTTACCTTTTCTTGCTTTGCCTTTCCTTGCTTTGCCTTGCTTTGCCTTGCTTTGCTTTGCCTTTCCTTGCTTTGTCTTGCCTTACCTTGCCTTTCCTTGCCCTGCCTTGCCTTGCTTTGCCTTGCCTTGCTTTGCCTTTCCTTTCCTTGCCTTTCCTTTCCTTGTCTTGCCTTGCTTTGCCTTTCCTTGCTTTGCCTTTCCTTGCCCTTCCTTGCTTTGCCTTTCCTGCCTTTCCTTGTCTTCCCTTGCCTTGCTTTACCTTGCCTTCCTTTCCTTGCTTTGCCTTGCCTTGCCTTGCCTTTCCTTTCCTTGCTTTGCCTTGCCTTTCCTTGCTTTGCCTTTCCTTTCCTTGCCTTTCCTTGCCTTTCCTTTCCTTGCCTTTCCTTGCTTTGCCTTTCCTTGCCTTTCCTTTCCTTGCCTTTCCTTGCTTTGCCTTTCCTTTCCTTCCCTTGCCTTTCCTTGCCTTTCCTTTCCTTGCCTTTCCTTGCTTTGCCTTTCCTTGCCTTTCCTTGCCTTTCCTTTCCTTGCCTTTTCTTACTTTGCCTTTCCTTTCC
>NC_134896.1:8095941-8100941 GCF_041734735.1 Babylonia areolata | reverse complement strand
CTGTTTTCTTCTTCTTCTTCTGCTCCTCCTCCTCCTCCTCCTCCTCCTCCTTCTTCTTCTTCTCCTGCTCCTCCTCCTCCTCCTTCTTCTTCTTCTGCTCCTCCTCCTCCTCCTCCTTCTTCTTCTCCTGCTCCTCCTCCTCCTCCTTCTTCTTCTTCTTCTGCTCCTCCTCCTCCTCCTTCTTCTTCTCCTGCTCCTCCTCCTTCTTCTTCTTCTTCTGCTCCTCCTCCTCCTCCTCCTCCCCCTCCTCCTCCTTCTTCTTCTCCTGTTCCTCCTACTCCTTCTTCTTCTTCTTCTGCTCCTCCTCCTCCTCCTCCTCCCCCTTCTTCTTCTCCCCTCCACCTCTTCCTCCTCCTCCTTCTTCTTCTTCTTCTTCTCCTCCTCCTCCTTCTCCTCCTCCATCTCCTTCTTCTTCTTCTTCTCCTCCCCCTCCTCCTCCTCCTCCTCCTCCTTCTCCTCCTCTTCCACCTCCTTCTTCTTCTCCTCCTTCTCCTCCTACTTCTTCTTCACCTCCTCCCCTTCCTCCTCCTCCTCCTTCTTCTTCTTCTCCTCCTCATCATCCTTCTTCTTCTTTTTCTCCTCCTTTTTTCTTTTCCTTCTTCTCTCTTTTTTTTTGTTTTATTGTCCCAGTTTCCCGTTCGTAAGTGATCTGCCCACCAAGAGAAACTGAAGAGCATCACCTGCCTTTGTTTGTTTGTGTGTTTGTGTGTGTGTGTGTGTTGTTGTTGTTTTTTTAGCTTTGTTTTGTTTTTTTTCTTTCTGCGTTGACTTCAGAAGTCTTTCCTTGAAGAGGGTTTGTTTTTTTTTGTTTTTTTTTGTTTTGTTGTTTTTTTTTCATGTATGACAGTCAGTCGTGTTCCACTATGACCATCAGAACAGCAGAGGAGGTAACTGCTGTCCCGATTATCTGGGCTAGAATTTGATTAGAAGTTACATCCCTATTCTCTCGGCCAAGAGGGTTTTAGGGCAGTCGGCGTTGGGACTGTCCCCCAAAGGCCAACTAGCCTCTAAGGCTGCAGCACTAAGAGCCAGCACAATCTTGCCTCCTTGTTTGAGAGTCATTGTCCTTCACTAAAAACTAAGCTGTAAATGACTTGTCATTGTTTCTCCTAGTTTGAGAGTCCTTCACAAAGACACGTTTTGACGCCTCCTTGGAACTGGAACTGTATTATATGAAATAATCACGACTGATAGAAATCCGCACACCACCCACCCACACACCAATAATCCGCCAACAAACCAACCGAAAGAGCGACCGCCGAACCACCCAAACAACCAACTAACCAATCATACAACCAACCAACCAACCACCCCCCCCCCCACCAGCCAACCAACCACCCAACCAACCAACCAACCGACCACCAACCCACCCACCCACCCAACCAACCAACCCCTCCACCAACCACCCACCCACCCACCCACCCACCCAACCAACCAACCAACCAACCAACCAACCCCTCCACCAACCAACCACCCAACCAACCAACCACCCAACCAACCACCCAACCAACCAACCAACCACCCAACCACCCCACCAACCAATCACCCAACCACATCCATCCATCCAACCAACCAACCATCCAACCAAGCCACCAACCACCCCACCACCCCACCACCCAACCACCCAAGCACGGCCCGAGCAGCAGTGACGGTCAGCGAGGAGGGAGAGGCAAACAGGTGTGACCGAGGGGTGAGAACAGAGAGGCGATAATGACGGTCAGCTGGCTGCCAATCACTGCTGACCACTGGTCATCCCGTCACTGATGCTTACCTCCTCGTTACCTCCTGGATTGTCTTGTTGGCCTCCACTGCTGCAACGGTGAGTGGGTACGGAGGGTGGGGGGGGGGGGTAGGAGGGCCAGGGTGCGGGGGGTTGGTGGGGGGGGGGTATGGGGGGAGACTGTCACCACACAGACAAACAGCAGTCGACACATAAGGATGGAGGGGGGCCAGGGAGGGGGGGGGGAGGGGGGGGGCATACAGATAGCGGCACTAAGAATAAATACACGTGGAGACAGACAGAAAGACAGGCAGACAGGAAGGCAGGAAGGCAGAGAAACTCTTCTCGTATTCTTGAGGTCCGTTCGACCACACAGGGGTTGTCCAAGACAGGGCGGACTCACAGAGAGACAGAGGGACAGACATGGAGACATGTAGACAAGAAGACAGATAGACAGACAGACAGAGGGACAGACAGATAGACATGTAGACATGAAGACAGATAGACAGACAGACAGACAGAGAGATTCAAGATTCAAGATTCAAAAACTTTATTACTCAAGGATAAAGATTTTAGGCATCGCCCAGTCTTCCAATCTGTCCTTGTGACAACAATAACAATAACAACATTAACGATAACGACAAAAAAAAAAAAAAAATTGTTAACACTGCTACATCCACTGCTAAGAATAAATACACGTGGAGACAGACAGAAAGACAGGCAGACAGGAAGGCAGGAAGGCAGAGAAACTCTTCTCGTATTCTTGAGGTCCGTTCGACCACACAGGGGTTGTCCAAGACAGGGCGGACTCACAGAGAGACAGAGGGACAGACATGGAGACATGTAGACAAGAAGACAGATAGACAGACAGACAGAGGGACAGACAGATAGACATGTAGACATGAAGACAGATAGACAGACAGACAGACAGAGAGATTCAAGATTCAAGATTCAAAAACTTTATTACTCAAGGATAAAGATTTTAGGCATCGCCCAGTCTTCCAATCTGTCCTTGTGACAACAATAACAATAACAACATTAACGATAACGACAAAAAAAAAAAAAAATTGTTAACACTGCTACATCCACTGCTACTAGAACGAAGAATGATCACCACCATCATCATTAACATCGTAAAAAAGTAATAAAACGAACGCATTCATACATTCATATCCATACACATGCACACACTCTCTCCACCCAACACACACACACACACACATATATATATATATATATATATATATATATATATATATATATATATACTTGTGCACATACAGAGACATGACCGAGGTGAGAAACATATAGCGGACATAAAGAAAATAGAGAAGCACAACTTTACCATTGCACATATACAAAAGTGATTAATTTGCTGATGCAGATGTTACAAGTAATAACATCCCATTTACAGGCGAACAAGCAAGAACAAAGCACAAAGGTAGAAATAAAATAATTTCACTGCATGTAGGTATAGATACAAACTTCACGGAAAAAGCATGATTTTTGTATTTTTTAGCTGGTTATTTAAAAAAATTAAAAAAATTAAAAAAAGCAAGCTTTGTGGGCCTATTGTTTGTGGAGCAGAAGTTCTCGTATGCTTGATTTGAAGGAACGTAATGAATCGCACGTCTTAATGAACGAAGGAAGAAAGTTCCAAGCAGATGGTCCAAAAAATGCAAAGCTAGATTTGTACAAATCGATGCGCACACGAGGCAGAATATAATTAGCTGAATCGTAACGCTCTGATGCCCGTTGAACAAGGTCACTGAGGTATGGTGGTGACATGTTTTTGTGTACTTTGAACATGAGGACCATTTTATTGTAGTCGAATTGCTTGCATAGTGGTAATATTTCCAGTTTTGTTAATTTTTCATCTGTTGATAGGGAGTGGTCTGGTAAAATAAGTTTAGCTGCTCGTCTATGCAATGAGTTAACTTTTTTTAGCTGGTTGTGACTGGCATTGCTCCAGACTGTAGATGCATGTAGACAGATAGACAGAGAGACAGACAGACATGGAGACATATAGACATGAGGACAGATGGACAGACAGACAGACAGACAGAGGGACAGAGAAACATATAGACATATAGACATGAAGACAGATAGACAGACAGATGGACATACAGGCAGACAGACAGACAGACAGAGGGACAGACAGACAGAGGAACAGAGAGACATATAGACATGAAGACAGACAAACAGATGGACATACAGACAGATGGACAGACAGACAGATAGACAGACAGACAGAGGGACAGAGAGACAGACAGAGGGACAGAGAGACATGAAGACAGATGGACAGACAGACAGACAGATGGACAGACAGACAGATGGATAGACACACAGACAGAGGGACAGAGAGACAGACAGAGGGACAGAGAGACATATAGACATGAAGACAGATAGACAGACAGATGGACATACAGACAGACAGATGGACAGACAGTCAGACAGACAGACGGAGGTGCAGACAGACAGAGGGGCAGAGGAAGAGGGCAGCATGTCCCCGCCCAGCCCACGTCGTGATGGCAGGGACCACTTTGACCAGGACCAGCACCTTGACACACTGTGGTCCGCCTCTGTGCCGCCTTGTACTTGTTGTCGCTCTGGTGGTGGTGGTGGTGGTGGTGTTATTGTTGTTGTTGTTGTTGTTGTGGTGGTGGTGGTGTTATTGTTGTTGTGGTGGTGGTGGTGTTATTGTTGTGGTGGTGGTGGTGGTGGTGGTGGTGGTGGTGTTATTGATGTTGTTGTTGTTGTCGTGGTGGAGGTGGTGGTGGTGGTGGTGGTGGTGGTGTTATTGATGTTGTTGTTGTTGTTGTCGTGGTGGTGGTGGTGGTGGTGTTATTGATGTTGTTGTTGTTGTTGTCGTGGTGGTGGTGGTGGTGGTGGTGTTATTGATGTTGTTGTTGTTGTTGTCGTGGTGGTGGTGGTGGTGGTGTTATTGATGTTGTTGTTGTTGTTGTCGTGGTGGTGGTGGTGGCGGTGGTGGTGTTATTCATGTCGTTGCTGTTGTGGTGGTGGTGGTGGTGTTATTGATGTTGTTGTTGTTGCTGTGGTGGTGGTGGTGGTGGTGTTATTGTTGTTGTTGTGGTGGTGGTGTTATTGCTGTTGTTGTTGTCGTGGTGGTGGTGGTGGAGTTATTATTGTTGTTGTTGTTGTCGTGGTGGTGGTGGTGGAGTTATTATTGTTGTTGTTGTTGAGGTGGTGGTGGTGGTGGTGGTGGTGATGGTGGTGTTATTGTCGTTGTTGTTGTGGTGGTGGTGGTGGTGGTGGTGGT
>NC_134896.1:8068441-8090941 GCF_041734735.1 Babylonia areolata | reverse complement strand
CAAAAATACCATCGGGACCTGCAGCTTTACCGTTTTTAACTTTTCTAAGTGCAAAAAGAACATCTTCACGTGAAATAGGACAATTTATAAAATGATTCTCCACATCTGGCTACACGAATTCATCACTATCATATGATAAATCTTCATCAAGTATGGATTTAAAATGTCCAAACCATTTATCAATAGAAATATCATACTTCGGCTGCTTCTTTTTAAAATAAATCTTATTCATATTTTCCAAAATTCTTATTCATTATTAATAGAACACTCAAAACTGTCCAAAAGATTTTTATTGAACAACTTTTGCTTTCTAACTAAAGTGTTTTTATATTCTTTTCTAGCTCTTACGTATGAAATTTCATCATCTTTATCTAACGTTCGTCTACATTTTCTCAACAATCTACGAACCTTCGTCCTACTAATCCTACATTCCCCATCAAATCAACCCTCATTTCGTTTATTTTGATCGACTCTAATATATTTTTCATACATGTTGCACAGCCTAGGATACAGTTGTTCAACACATCCAAAGCTTCGTTAACATTCACATCAATCATTTCTAAAGCAATTTTAAGTCTATCCTGGCTACTTATGTGACACAGTTTACTATTTTTAAAAAAATATATTGATTGTAATCCTCATTCCAAACAAATTTTTCACATAGAGAAGAAACTGTAATTCAACATGACACCTCTGCACTTGAGACAATCGATACCTTAATGGCCTAGAGGTAACGCGTCCGCCTAGGAAGCGAGAGAATCTGAGCGCGCTGGTTCGAATCACGGCACAGCCCCCGAAATTTTCTCCCCCTCCACTAGACCTTGAGTGGTGGTCTGGACGCTAGTCATTCGGATGGGACGATAAACCGAGGTCCCGTGTACAGCTTGCACTTAGCGCACGTAAAAGAACCCACGGCAACAAAAGGGTTGTTCCTGGCAAAATTCTGTAGAAAAATCCACTTCCATAGGAAAAACAAATAAAACTGCACACAGGAAAAAAAAAATTTTAATGGGTGCCGCTGTAGTATGGCGACGCGCTCTCACTGGGGAGAGCAGCCCGAATTTCACACAGAGAAATCTGTTGTGATAAAAAGAAATACAAATACAAATACAAATAACAACCTCACACAGGATGTATAATACAAGCGTGCTCCTCCAATGACAGGCGGAAACAGAACGAGCTCAGTACCAAGTCAAGATGACGATCTACCATCAACTGGCGGAAGGTGGTGGTGGTGATGTGGGGGGGGGGGACGGGGTGAGGGGGCGCGGGTGTCAAAGGGAAGGGGACAGGGAGGGGAGAAAGGGGGAGGGGCGGGGGTGGGGGGAGGGCCGGTGAGGTAAGGTGTCTGATCCAGTGAACGAGAATCAGAATTCAGATCTATGTTCCCAGCTTTGGAAAAAGGATGCAGTTGCTGTCACCTGCAGTTTGCTGGGGACACACTGACGGTTCTCGCTGCGTAAAACCTTGTGTAGCAGCCTTTTTACATGATTTGTAATGAATGTGATGCTATGGGGTTTTTGTTGTTGGTTTGGGTTTTTTTTTGTTTGTTGGGTTTTTTGGGGTTTTTTTGGTTTTTTTTTGTTTTTTTCGTTTTCCTTTCTCGTTTAATTCTGTGTGATGTTATTTACAATCTATTTGTTGAATTTTTTCTCTCCAATTTTTCTCCTTTTGAGGGCCGGATGAAAAAAAAAAACATTGTTGCTTAGTCTATTACCCTCAAAAATAAAATTCATTCATTCATTCATTCTGTGTGTGTTTATGCATGGTTGTGTGTGAGCGCGTGTGTGTATGTGTGTTTGAGTGTATGCATATGTGTGTGTGGGGGGGGGGTGCATATGTGTGTGTGTGTGCATGTGTGTGCATGTGTCTGTGTGGTGTATGTGATTGAGTGTATGTGTGTGTGTGTGTGTGTGTGTGTGTGTGCGAGACTATGTGTGTGTGTGTGTGTGTGTGTGTGTGTGTGTGTTCGTGTGTGCATGTGTGTGTTTGTGTGTGTGTGTGTGTGTATGCATGTGTGTGTTTGTGTGTATGTGTGTGTGCGCGCGCGTGTGTGTAATAAGCCAGGTGTCTGTCAGGTAGGCCATTGTTTTCCATCAGTCCACAGCAGGATGTGTCTGGAGAACAACAGGACCTAGCTCAGTGTCCACATCACCTCTGATAATATCTCTGATAATGCCTCTGGTAACACATCTGGTAACACCCCGGAAAACACCTCTGATAATACCTCCGATAGTGATAACATCTGTGATAACACCTCTACACGGAACTGCACAGCTTGCTCACACTGATGATGTCGCTGTTACACTATCAGCTGACATCAGCTGTGATGCTGTCCAGTGTGGTGCTTTGCTGCTTATGTTACACCACACACACACACACACACACACACACACACACACACACACACATACACACGAACGCACGCACACACGAACGCACGCACGCACACACACACACACACACACACACACACACACACAGAGAGACACACACACACACACTCACACACACACACGCACACACACACACAGAGGTTTCAAAGAAAGTGTTTATTTGATAACAGGATAATAATTTTTTTTTTTAAATCAGCGTCAGGTCTCTCATGTCTGAATACAGTAATAAGCTGTCATGTTTGAAAACAATCTAGCAAGCCTGTTCCATCGAATTTCAAAGCATACCTATTCCAACAAGATGATGTATCACATGCATTAAAAATGGTATTATTTGTGAGTCAAGCAGTGGCATTATCAAATTAATTGATTGATCATTTTTTAAAAAACCATCCCAGTGACATAATTAAACTTTTTAAAAATGACTAAAAGAATACTCTGCAGTTATCAAAAGGAAAGGTGATCTACACTGTGTTTGATGTTTCAGCTGTGAACGAAAATATGTCACATGCACACGATGAGCAGGACTTTACAGTCACTGCTGTTTTAATTTCAGATGCTTTTTGGAACTGGGTTGTCTGCCGCTGTCTGCCCGTCTGTATGTCTGTGGCCTACCGTCTTAAGATATCCTCTCTGTCTTCCCCAAACTCATTCCCGAAAACTGAAAATGGGAGAGGGCTTCTCGCCAACGTGACTTAAAAAGCCAGTGGAAAAACAGAGTTAAATGGGGAAATCAGGCACGCTGGAAGCAAAGTGAAACACACTGTCTCATGTTTGACTCAAAGTTCAGAGTCTGACATGTTACAGTTGGGCTGACAGCAAAATGAGAACTGCATGATCAATGCTTTCTCTACTGCAATGGGCATTCCTTTTACAGCTTGGTCTTTCGTGAAAGGCTAGGACTTTCAAACCAGGAAGCAAGATTGCACTGGCTCTTAGCGTTGCAACTATGGGGGCTAAATAACCCTTGGGAATCATCCCAACGCCGACTGTTCAAATCCCTCTTTGCCAAGAGAGTGGGGATGTAACATGGGCAAGACACTCTCCTTCATAATCAAATTCTAGCCCAGGTGGTCAAGAGAACGTTGCCTCTTCTGCTGTTCTGGCGGTCAGATTTGGACACGACAATCACATTGTCCTGAAGTGCAAAGTGCAGTTTCACCCACACCTTTCACACAACTGGCACGTCTGTTGTGTGTACGTTATGCATGTTAACTCCCCTTTCTCCCAAACATGAGCATAAAAATGAAATTTGTAAACCCACGCCCCCACTCCTACCGACCATTCCCCCTCTCCACACGCCACCCAGCACGTCAATGTGAAAGGCCGTGCGTTAAACCAAGACTGAATTCTGATGCTTCCTCACCTTCTTTATGGAAAACAAAGGTATCGGGGCTTGGATTTATTATTCACTCAAATAAAGCATATCCTGTATCATCCAGTGAGATTTGAACGCTTGTGGTGCGGTGCGCGCGCGTGTGTGTGTGTGTGTGTGACAGTAACATGACGTATGGTCTACAGGTGACCTCCGCCAGTGATTCATCCTGACGTTCTTCAACCGGACCTACTGGTGAGCTGTGTTCAGCTCTATTTGGAGCAGACGACACAGAGAACGATCTTGTTGTGAGTGTAGGGAGGGCAGGGGAGACTGCCACACTGGGTGACAGTGTAGTAAAACAGGTTTCCGTTCTTGTTCGAGTGACCGCCAGGAGCTTGCTCGGGATCTTTGTCCAGACAGACATACTCGCTGGCAGCCTTGTGGGTATGATGTCCTGATGCCAGGTACCCGGAGTATTGGGTGGTCCACCCCAGGGGACAGTAACGGGTGGCCGGGATCATGATGGTGGAGGACTGAGCAGCGAGGCACACGGAGCAGGGAACGTCCTGATCGTTGTGGCCAGGGATGCTTTCATACTCAGCTCCGTACAGGTAGGTATAATACCCAGGTAGAGGTGTGCCGTCAGACTGGGGGGTCATGGTCAGACACAGTTGGTTTGCTGCAGAACCCGTGTGATCGAACCAGCCTCCTCCTGCCACACCTGTTTGGTTCGTCATGCTTACTATTAGCTGAGATGGAGAACATGCGTATACATATTTTTTCTTACCTTTTTCTTAGATAAACACTTTTTTTTTCAATTTTATCGCACACATATTTACAAAACAGGAGGGAAGAAAAAAGAAATAAGAAAAGAAGAGAAAGTTAGTGGTATTACATGGATGATAACATACATACTCTATCTCTCTCTCTCTCTCTCTCTCTCTCTCTATATATATATATATATATATATATATATATATATATATATATATATCTTTCTTGCTTTATCACACCTACACAGCCACACACACTCGCACACACACGCGCGGGCGCGCGCAACGTATTGTGTTGATGGTCATTTCTTCCTGGTTTGAATGAAGGGCAATGTATTGATCCATCGAGCGACTTCCTCACCCGAGTTTAAATTGAGGACATTATGTTGATGGTCACCTCCCCTAGATTGAATGAAGGACATTGTGTTGACCGTCAGAGACAGAGGCAGACTGTCAGCGTAGACCATCACACAGAACAAAGCACCACATACACTGCTGGCTCCCTCACCAAAGAACAATATCAGGGTTGAGTTTCACTGAAAGTCACATTTCAGAAAAGAATTGTTTAAAAAAAATAATGATAATAATAATAAAACAGGCAATGTTTCTGACCTGAGTACACCAGCTGGCTGGCCCGGGGACAGGTCGTTCTCCCCCAGCGGACAAACGTTGAGCCTGGACAAAACACGGAGAACAGTGACTCCATGATACACTGTAACTGTCACAATGCGTCAGAGTTGAAAGACACAAGAAAACAATCATGGTCAGGGCTGTGTGTGAAGAGAATCACTCCATGAACACCGACAGACAGCATGGTGAGTGTTACTTATAGGTGGAGGGATGGCCTAGAGGTAACGCGTCCGCCTAGGAAGCCAGACAATCTGAGCGCGCTGGTTCGAATCACGGCTCAGCCGCTGATATTTTCTCCCCCTCCACTAGACCTTGAGTGGTGGTCTGGACACTAGTCATTCGGATGAGACGATAAACCGAGGTCCCGTGTGCAGCATGCACTTAGCGCACGTAAAAGAACCCACGGCAACAAAAGGGTTGTTCCTGGCAAAATTCTGTAGAAAAATCCACTTCCATAGGAAAAACAAATAAAACTGCACGCAGGAAAAAAAAAAAGGTGGCGCTGTAGTGTAGCGACGTGCTCTCTCTGGGGAGAGCAGCCCGAATTTCACACAGAGAAATCTGTTGTGATAAAAAGAAATACAAATACAAATACAAATCCAGCTTTCGTAGCGAAGTGATAGCAAAACCAGACATGAGTTTAAAAAGAAAAGATAATCAGAGCCAAAGAACATATTAACAACACACATATCGGTTTCACTGAGGTGTCAGCGCGTGCGGGTTGAGCCATACACGCTACACCACATCTGCAGTATAAAACGGGGAACAGATGCCTGACCTTTGCATAAACCTAACGCACGAACTGAAGGTGTATAACATAATAATTTATCGGTATTACTTGAAACATCTTATTCCCCCTACAGTTTATTCATAGATATCATACTTCTAAAGGTGGAATTAACCTATCCGCATATCCTTTTATTCAAACCATAAAGGAGTTCCTAGTATCGAAAGCTGTATGGAAAACCATGCGTTTTTCTCACCATCCTACATTTCGACATTCCAGCTTTATGAACTGTAGTCGCTCAGTGTCATATCTGGTCTGATCAGATCATATTTATGGCACCTGTTACACATATCTTTCTTTCTTTTTCTTCTGTTTTTCCCCTTTTTTCGCCAGGACAGAAATGGAAGTCATTGTATTTTACTTCAACATTCCTACCACAACATTTTTTTGTTCCGGGTCACTTTTACCCAGTCCTACACTTGTCAATGTTTTCTTCAAAACGTTTTTGGTAGATAAGGTCTGCGTAATTTTCTGAAGACAGAAAACGCTGGAATGAACGAATGTTACAGAGATAGAGAGAGACAGAGACGGAGAGAGAGAGAGAGAATGGACAAGTAGTTGTGATGGTTACAAAAGTAGCAGCAGTCAAAACACAGCGTGCTCTACTCACCCCCTGTCCGCTTGGACTGCACCAGTAGAGCTGTCCTCGTGGCTTCCAGCTTTCTCTCCGTCTCTTCCTGTTTGGTCTTCACCGCTTCCAGTGTGGTCTTTGTCTCTTCCAGTGTGGTCTTTGTCTCTTCCAGTGTGGTCTCTGTGTCTTTCAGTCTTGCTTCTGTGGCTTTCTGTTTCAACTCCGTCTTTAAGGTCAGTAGCTCCACGTCTCTTTCACACCGCATGGACTGTCTGATTGGGAAAAACAAACCAACAGCATATGTGTTTTTGTCGTCACCCTGGTAAAACACACACCCTGAAAAATGTTTGTTTTACAGACACAACGCACACTCGTTTGTAGTGAGAACTATGTTTTCACGTGTATATTTTGCATTCATTACATGTTGCTGTAATGGCCAGAGCAACTGAGGACACAATGATAGATAGAACGATATAACAGCGGCAGGCGTGTGTCGAAGGTACCATCAGGAGCAGGCAAGATATATTTTTGACAAACACATTTGCAGAACTTGGAATATTACGCTGATAATTTGCCGTATTTGAGACAGAGAGACAGAGACAGAAAGACAGAGACAGAGACAGAGACAGAAAGACAGAGAGATAGAGAGAGACAGACAGAAAGACAGAGAGATAGACAGACAGAGATAGAGTAGCAGAAGTGGAGGTGGAAGTCACGCAGAGTCAGGCTAGTTTTATTGACTCACTTGTGTAAACAAAGTGAGTCTATGTTTTAACCCGGTGTTCGGTTGTCTGTGTGTGTGTGTGTGTGTGTGTGTGTGTCTGTGTGTCTGTGGTAAACTTTAACATTGACATTTTCTCTGCAACTACTTTGTCAGTTGACACCAAATTAGGCGTAAAAATAGGAAAAAATCAGTTCTTTCCAGTCATCTTGTTTAAAACGACATTGCACCTCTGGGATGGGCACAAAAAAATAAAAAATGAAGCCTAATTATATGCAAACTGCATTTACTGTTATATTTATATTTTTTGTAATCTCTAAA
Source organism: Babylonia areolata (assembly GCF_041734735.1). Taxonomy (NCBI): domain Eukaryota; kingdom Metazoa; phylum Mollusca; class Gastropoda; order Neogastropoda; family Buccinidae; genus Babylonia; species Babylonia areolata. Next base: position 8,083,427 of record NC_134896.1, on the reverse strand, counting down.
CTTGGCACTTTGATCTGATATTCTGACCCAACAACAAGAGCAGTCATTATTATCATTTTTTGTTCAAACAGGAACTTCTTTTGCTAAGCATGGAAGTTTTATTTATTTTGCAAACGTTTTGGTGCAGATAGTAAAAAAGGGAAATTACTCTGTAATTAATGCTAGGGGACTTAATTCGAATCTGGTTAGGACTTTTTTTCCTTTTTTTTTCTCTTTGTTTTTAACGCGAAGCTTTATGATAACAAATACAGAACACATTTTAACGATTAGATTTTTTTTAAGTGTATCACAAGTGAGTCTTGAAGGCCTTGCCTCTCTTGTTATCTCTTGTGAGAAAAATCAACCATGGTGGTTTGCACTGCTCACAATATATATCTGAAATAGACAGCGCAGAGACAGGCACACTTTCGCCATCCAAAGAAATGAAAAACATAGACACCAAATCATCTATGAACACCCCATTCACCCCATACATCCAAAAACATCCAACAGTCACCAATAATCAAATAGAATGTAACATAGGACAAGAAAATAAAGCAAGACAAAACAAAATAAAATGAAATAGAACATGGACGGAAGATTAAAAGCAACTACTAGAAAATAGATAAATAAATACATAAAAGCCAGACCATGTCAAATAGCAATCAAGAATCTAAAAACAATTGCACCAGTAATGCTTACAGTTTCCAAAATAACATGCGTATTAGCAGCAGTAGCAACAATAGCAGTAGCAGTCGTTGCGGTAACAGTAGCAGTAGTTGCAGCAACAGTAGCAGTAGCTGCAGTAATTGTATCGTGAGATACTTACGAGGGCTGCTCAGGTTGCAGAACAACTTGCCAGTTCCTTTGTGCTGCGCGACGTGTCTTCATGCCCCCTTCCCCAGCACCCAGCACTGACCCGTCTCCTCGAGCTGACGCCACTGTGGTCACCACACCCAGCCACAGCCACACCCCCACGGTCATCCCGCTCACCATCACAGTGACCCTTCTTTCACCTGCTCTCACAAGTCGGATTGGTCTGCAATACAAAGCAGTAAGTGCGAGTGCTTGGGAATAGATTCTGAATTCGCTTCTGCTTCCCCAGTGATCTGCTTGCTGGCTGTTGGCAGTTTATAAACGTTATGTTTTTTTGTCCCCTGCCCGGGAAGTGTTAACTCCGGTTGGTACGATCATTAGGCGTTGACACCTCGAGAGGGAGGGTGGTGGTGGTTAGAACTGCACCGTATGGGCTGTCACACGTTAGACATTATCTTGAGCAAAACATCATGTTTGTTTGGAGTATTACAAAGATGGAAGTCAAGACATACTCATCACGTTTCCAGCTTAAAAAAAAAGAAAACAAAAAACCCAAAAGCCTGCACTCCAGAGAAAACTTCTACCTGTAGTTCGTTGACATTGTTGTTTTCGTGGGGAGGAAAGGAAAGGTCTGCCTGATTTCAGCGTTGATGCTGCCAAACTCGGACAGGGCCGCTGTCCCTTGGGCGGCTCCCACTCGAGGGGACCCCCTGTCCTAGCCCTGGACACGGGATAGGTTCCCCTCCTCAGCCCCGGCTGCACTTTTTGAGTGAAAAGCAGCCCAACCTGTGGAGGAAATGACTGCCCTCCTGAGCAATGTCCATGTGTAGTGACCACAACAAACTCCAGCCACCACTGACAACAAGGAGAGCGGTGCTGTTCCTATGACAGGAGTTCACAATTCATCCTCACGTGGACATCACGTGGAAAAACTATCATACACAGACTGTAGGAGAACAGTGTTGAATGGGACGTGTTGACGACGTTGTCTGTGTGACAGGTCCCACACAGGTTGTACAGTGTTGAATGGGACGTGTTGACGACGTTGTCTGTGTGACAGGTCCCACACAGGTTGTACAGTGTTGAATGGGACGTGTTGACGACGTTGTCTGTGTGACAGGTCCCACACAGGTTGTACTGTGTTGAATGGGACGTGCTGACGACGTTGTCTGTGGGACAGGTCCCACACAGGTTGAACAGTGTTGAATGGAGCGTGTTGACGATGTTGTTTGTGTGACAGGCCCCACACAGGTTGAACAGTGTTGAATGGAGCGTGTTGACGAGTTGTCTGTGTGACAGGCCCCACACAGGTTGTACAGTGTTGAATGGAGCGTGTTGACGATGTTGTTTGTGTGACAGGCCCCACACAGGTTGAACAGTGTTGAATGGAGCGTGTTGACGACGTTGTCTGTGTGACAGGTCCCACACAGGTTGAACAGTGTTGAATGGGACGTGTTGACGATGTTGTTTGTGTGACAGGTCCCACACAGCTTGTACTGTGTTGAATGGGACGTGTTGACGACGTTGTCTGTGTGACAGGTCCCACACAGGTTGTACTGTGTTGAATGGGACGTGCTGACGACGTTGTCTGTGTGACAGGTCCCACACAGGTTGTACTGTGTTGAATGGGACGTGTTGACGACGTTGTCTGTGTGACAGGTCCCACACAGGTTGTACAGTGTTGAATGGGACGTGTTGACGACGTTGTCTGTGTGACAGGTCCCACACAGGTTGTACAGTCTTGAATGGAGCGTGTTGACGACGTTGTCTGTGTGACAGGTCCCACACAGGTTGAACAGTGTTGAATGGAGCGTGTTGACGACGTTGTCTGTGTGACAGGTCCCACACAGGTTGTACTGTGTTGAATGGGACGTGTTGACGACGTTGTCTGTGTGACAGGTCCCACACAGGTTGTACTGTGTTGAATGGGACGTGTTGACGACGTTGTCTGTGTGACAGGTCCCACACAGGTTGTACAGTGTTGAATGGGACGTGTTGACGACGTTGTCTGTGTGACAGGTCCCAAACAGGTTGTACAGTGTTGAATGGGACGTGTTGACGACGTTGTCTGTGTGACAGTCCCACACATGTTGGTATCGTCAGGGCCAAGCGGTTCATGTCTCGGACTGACAGCACAGATGACGTTGGTTCTGCAACCATCAGAAGCCGATTGTACAGTGAGATACAGCAAAGTCAGAGCTGATTGTTGGATCCTTTCTTCATGGCAATGGGAAATCATTTACAGCTTAGTTTTTAGTGAAGGACTATGACTCTCAAACTAGGAGGCAAGATTGCACTGGCTCTTAGTGCTGAAGCCTTAGGGGAAAGTTGGTCTTTGGGAACCACCCCGACGCCGACTGTCCGTCCTAAAACCCTCTTGGCCAGACAGTGGGGATTGGGCAAGACACTCCCCACTATAATCAAATTCTAGCCCAGATAGTCGGGACAGCATCCTCTGCTGTTCTGATGGTCATAGTCGGACATGACGATCATACAAAATACAGTGAGATAGTCAGTGAGATGGTTTGCGAGATGGTTAATGGAATTGACAGTGGAATGGTCAGCGATATTAGCGATATGGTTTGTGAGATATCAAAGACATTATTACTGAGATAGTGAGGTTGTCAATGAGCTGGTCAGTGATATGGTTAATGAGATTGTTAGTGAGGTGGTCACTGAGATAATTACTGAGATGGTTAGTGTTATTGTCAATGAGGTGGCTCGTAATATGGTTAGTGAGATGATCAGAAAGATGGTATGTGCAATTATCATCGAGATGGTTAAAGAATCTGGATCAGAGTGCGAGCTTCAAAACACACACACACACACACACATTCTCCCTCTGTCACACACACACACACACACACATTCTCCCTCTGTCACACACACACACACACACACACACACACACACTACTGCACAATGTCGTTTTATCACAGACAAAGACATCATCGACAACATTTTGTTTGCTCGACTTGTCTGTTGACGTGTGTCTGTCTGTACAACTGTCTGTCTGTCTGTACATGTCTGTCTCTCTGTACATCTGTCTGACTGCCTCTACAATGTCTGTCTGTCTGTCTGTGACAGAAAAAATCCATACCCATCAGTGAATGACACACACAGTCAGCGTGCAGACAATGACAAAGGGACGTCATTAGCGGGAAGGGGCGGTAATCATGACGGTGTGTGATGCGGTGTGGAGGATCGATACTGCATACACCGGGTCGCCGTCACCACGGGGCCACGGGGCCCCCACACACAGCGCCAGGTGCAGCGGAGGCTGTGGGCTTCGCTCTCTGTCGGTCGTGTGACTGCCCATAGATTATCACTTTCATTTGTTGTGTTTTTAGCTTTGATGTCCATGAAACCTTTGATGGGTATGGCGTTGCATTGTGTTGTATTGTATTGCATTGTTTTCTTTTGTTTTGTTTTTTTTGTTTTCTTTTTTTGTGGTTTTTTTGTTGTTGTTTTTGTTTTGGTTTGGTTTGGTTTTTTGTTCGTTTTTTGTTTTTGTTTTTGGTGTTGTTGTTGGGTTTGTTGGGGTTTTGTTCCTGTTGTTTTCGTTTTTTTTGTTTTTGGGATGTTTTTTCGGTCTTTCTTTCTGTGATTTTTCTCGATTTTTTTCCAATCATTTTTATTCAGTTTTTACATTATGAAACAGACACAAACATGCACTAGTAGCTACATTAAGTTGAATGAATGTGATAGAAAGAAGATGATGGAGACGAAAAAAAGAAAGGAAATAAAAAACAAACAAATAACAAATACCACAACCAGACGAACATGTATTGTATTGTATTGTATTGTATTGCATTGTGTTCCGATGCGTTACGTTGTAGTGTAGTGTAGTGTAGTGTAGTGTAAGTGTAGTGTCGTGTAGAGTGGTGCTTTTTCTCACAACATATTTCTCTGTGTGAAATTCGGGGCTGCTCTCCCCGCTTAGTCTATTACCCTCACAAATAAAATTCATTCATTTATTCATTCATTCATTCGTTCATTTATTCTGTCTGTGTGTGTGCGCGCGCGCACGCGCGAGCGCACGTGTGTATGCATGATTGTGTGTGAGTGCGTGTGTGTGTGTGTTTAAGTGTGTGCATATGTGTGTGTGGGGTGGGGAGGTCTGTGCATATGTGTGTGTGGGGGGGAGGGGGGGTCTGTGCATATGTGTGTGTGTGCATGTGTGTGCATGTGTCTGTGTGGTGTGTGTGTATGTGATTGTGTGTGTGTGTGTGTGTGCGCGCGCGTGTGTGTGTGTTCGTGTGTGTATGTATGCATGTGTGTGTTTGTGTGTATGTGTGTGTGCACATGTGTGTGTGTAATAAGCCAGGCATCTGTCAGGTAGGCCATTGGTTTCCATCAGTCCACAGCAGGATGTGTCTGGCGAACAACAGGACCTAGCTCAGTGTCTACATCACCTCTGATAACATCTCTAAAATAATGCCTCTGGTGACACCTCTGGTAACACCCCGGAAAACACCTCTGATAAGACCTCCGATAGTGATAACATCTGTGATAACACCTCTGCACGGAACTGCACAGCTTCCTCACACTGATGATGGCGCTGCTACACTATCAGCTGACATCAGCTGTGATGCTGTCCAGCGTGGTGCTTTGCTGCTTATGTTACACCACACACACACACACACACACACACACACACACGCACGCACGCACGCACGCACACACACACACACACACACACACACACACACACTCACACACACACACACACACACACTCACACACACACACACACACACACGCACGCACGCACGCACGCACGCACGCACACACACACACACACACACACACACACACACACACACACACACGAACGCACGCACGCACACACACACACGCGCACACGCGCGCGCACACACACACACACACACACACACACACACACACACACACACACACAGAGGTTTCAAAGAAAGTGTTTATTTGATGACAGGATAATATAAAAAAAAAATCAGCGTCAGGTCTCTCATGTCTGAATACAGTAATAAGCTGTCATGTTTGAAAACAATCTAGCAGGCCTGTTCCATCGAATTTCAAAGCATACCTATTCCAACAAGATGATGTATCACATGCATTAAAAATGGCATTACTTGTGAGTCAAGCAGTGGCATTATCAAACTAATTGATTGATCAATTTAAAAAATTTTAAAAAATAAAAAAAACAGTGACATAATTAAACATTTTGAAAATGACTAAAAGAATACTTCATAGTTATTAAAATGAATGGTGACAGACACTGTGTTTGATGTTTCAGCTGTGAACGAAAATATGTCACATGCACACGCTGAGGAGGACTTTACAGTCACTGCTGTTTTAATTTCAGATGCTTTTTGGAACTGGGTGTCTGCCTCTGTCTGTCCGTCTGTATGTCTGTGGCCTACCGTCTTAAGATATCTTCTCTTTGTCTTCCCCAAACTCATTCCCGAAAACTGAAAATGGGAGAGGGCTTCCCGCCAACGTGACTTAAAAAGCCAGTGGAAAAACAGAGTTAAATGGGGAAATCAGGCACGCTGGAAGCAGAGTGAAACACACTGTCTCATGTTTGACTCAAAGTTCAGAGACTGACATGTTACAGTTGGGCTGACAGCAAAATGAGAACTGCATGATCAATGCTTTCTCTACTGCAATGGGCATTCCTTTTACAGCTTGGTCTTTCGTGAAAGGCTAGGACTTTCAAACCAGGAAGCAAGATTGCACTGGCTCTTAGCGTTGCAACTATGGGGGCTAAATAACCTTTGGGGTTCAAAATCCCTCTTTGCCAAGAGAGTGGGGATGTAACATGGGCAAGACACTCTCCTTCATAATCAAATTCTAGCCCAGGTGGTCAAGAGAACGTTGCCTAGCTTCTGCTGTTCTGGCGGTCAGAGTTGGACACGACAATCACATTGTCCTGAAGTGCAAAGTGCAGTTTCACCCACACCTTTCACACAACTGGCACGTCTGTGGTGTGTACGCTGTGCATGTTAACTCCCCTTTCTCCCAAACATGAGCATAAAAATGAAATTTGTAAACCCACGCCCCCACTCCTACCGACCATTCCCCCTCCCCACACGCCACCCAGCACGTCAATGTGAAAGGCCGTGCGTTAAACCAAGACTGAATTCTGATGCTTCCTCACCTTCTTTATGGAAAACAAAGGTATCGGGGCTTGGATTTATTATTCACTCAAATAAAGCATATCCTGTATCATCCAGTGAGATTTGAACGCTTGTGGTGCAGTGCGCGCGCGCGCGTGTGTGTGACAGTAACATGACGTATGGTCTACAGGTGACCTCCGCCAGTGATTCAAGATGGTAAACCATCCAAAAAGCTAACTAGGTCAAACGTTCATATGTGAACGGTTGACCCACTTGATACCTCCTCTCAGTACCATCCAAAAAGCTAACTAGGTCAAACGTTCATATGTGAACGGTTGACCCACTTGATACCTCCTCTCTTTAAGGAGTCTTATGAACCAGAACCCCCATGACCATTTGGCTCTCCATACACATATTTAACCATCATTTTTTTATCTAGTGATTTGGCTCTCCATACACCTTTTTAAGCCGAAAAAAACGATCGCGCGGGTTTTTCGTTTTTATGGTTTAAGGCGTTGTTGCGCCTTATGGGCGCTTAAATCCGTTACATATAGAACCCCCATCCCTTATACTACTTGCTGACGTTCTTCAACCGGACCTACTGGTGAGCTGTGTTCAGCTCTATTTGGAGCAGACGGCACAGAGAACGATCTTGTTGTGAGTGTAGGGAGGGCAGGGGAGACTGCCACACCGGCTGACAGTGTAGTAAAACAGGTTTCCGTTCTTGTTCGAGTGACCGCCAGGAGCTTGCTCGGGATCTTTGTCCAGACAGACATACTCGCTGGCAGCCTTGTGGCTGTGCCACCCTGATGCCAGGTACCCGGAGTACTGGGTGGTCCACCCCAGGGGACAGTCACGGGTGGCGGGGATCATGATGGTGGAGGACTGAGCAGCGAGGCACACGGAGCAGGGAACGTCCTGATCGTGGTGGCCATGGATGTGTTGATACTCAGCTCCGTACAGGTAGCCATAATCTTCAGGTTGAGGTGTGTCGTCAGACTGGGGGGTCATGGTCAGACACAGTCAGTTTGCTGCAGAACTCGTGTGATCGTACCAGCCTCCTCCTGCCACACCTGTTGATCAAGTTTACTTATAGTTAAGATGGAGATAATCCACATGATTTTTTAAACCTTTTTTTTCAAATAAACATTTTTCCGCATTTTTATAACACGCACTCACTTATACAAGATGGGAAGGAAGAGAACGAACGAAAGAAATAAAAGGAAGAAAAGAAAAGAAAAAGAAACAAACAGAAAAAAGTTAACGACGTTTCATGGATGAGAACATGTGTAGCCGGGCTGGCTACAATCTTCAGGTAAATCGGTCACGAGTGATTTACCTCCCCTTGATCTCCAGGTAAATTGGTCACAAACGATTTTCCTCCCTTTACAACGAGCGTTATTTCTAATCAACTTGTTAAAAAAAATGATCACTTCCTAATACATGGGATTATAGTTTTTATATTTTCAAAATATCATCACGTCAGAACGTCTATAATTCTTTTAAATTAATGTTTATGTGAAGGAAGTCTGAGGCGGCTTTCGAAATCTACTCAGTTATACAAAATACCAACTACCTGTCTCCACGTAGACACAACCTTACCTGACACACGACCGTACCACCCCATCACACATGTATAATGTATATGTGTGTGTATATATATATACATATTATACATATATATATATATATATATATATATATAGCACACTCGCACATCCATGCACACACTCACATACACACACACACACACACACACACCTTCTTAATTTGCTGGACATTGCATTGAATAGTTAATTCTCCCTGGTTTGATCGAAGGACATTGTGTTGACCGTCAGAGACAGAGACAGACTGTCAGCGTAGACCATCACACAGAACAAAGCACCACATACACTGCTGGCTCCCTCACCAAAGAACAATATCAGGGTTGAGTTTCACTGAAAGTCATATTTCAGAAAAGAATTGTTAAAAAATAATAATAATAATAATAATAATAATAAAACAGGCAATGTTTCTGACCTGAGTACACCAGCTGGCTGGCCCGGGGACAGGTCGTTCTCCCCCAGCGGACAAACGTTGAGCCTGGACAAAACACGGAGAACAGTGACTCCATGATACACTGTAACTGTCACAATGCGTCAGAGTTGAAAGACACAAGAAAACAATCATGGTCAGGGCTGTGTGTGAAGAGAATCACTCCATGAACACCGACAGACAGCATGGTGAGTGTTACTTATAAGTGGAGGGATGGCCTAGAGGTAACGCGTCCGCCTAGGAAGCGAGACAATCTGAGCGCGCTGGTTCGAATCACGGCCCAGCCGCTGATATTTTCTCCCCATCCACTAGACCTTGAGTGGTGGTCTGGACACTAGTCATTCGGATGAGACGATAAACCGAGGTCCCGTGTGCAGCATGCACTTAGCGCACGTAAAAGACACCACGACAACAAAAGGGTTGTTCCTGGCAAAATTCTGTAGAAAAATCTACTTCCATAGGAAAAACAAATAAAATTGCACGCAGGAAAAAAAGAAAAAAAAAGGGTGGCGCTGTAGTGTAGCGACGTGCTCTCTCTGGGGAGAGCAGCCCGAATTTCACACAGAGAAATCTGTTGTGATAAAAAGAAATACAAATACAAATACAAATCCAGCTTTCGTAGCGAAGTGATAGCAAAACCAGACATGAGTTTAAAAAGAAAAGATAATCAGAGCCAAAGAACATATTAACAACACACATATCGGTTTCACTGAGGTGTCAGCGCGTGCGGGTTGAGCCATACACGCTACACCACATCTGCAGTATAAAACGGGGAACAGATGCCTGACCTTTGCATAAACCTAACGCACGAACTGAATGTGTATAACATAATAATTTATCGGTATTTCTTGAACATCTGCCCCCCCCCCCTTCAGTTTATTCATAGATATCATGCTTCAAAAGGTGGAATTAACCTATCCGCATATCCTTTTATTCAAACCAAAAAAGAGTTCCTAGTATCGAAAGCTGTATGGAAAGCCATGCGTTTTTCTCGCCATCCCTACATTTCGACATTCCAGCTTTATGAACTGTAGTCGCTCAGTGTCATATCTGGTCTGATCAGATCATATTTATGGCACCTGTTACACATATCTTTCTTTCTTTTTCTTCTGTTTTACCCCTTTTTTCGCCAGGACAGAAATGGAAGTCATTGTTTTTTACTTCAACATTACTACCACAACATGTTTTGTTCCGGGTCACTTTTACCCAGTCCTACACTTGTCAAGGTTTTCTTTAAAACGTTTTTGGTAGATAAGGTCTGCGTAATTTTCTGAAGACAGAAAACGCTGGAATGAACGAATGTTACAGAGATAGAGAGAGACAGAGACGGAGAGAGAGAGAGAGAATGGACAAGTAGTTGTGATGGTTACAAAAGTAGCAGCAGTCAAAACACAGCGTGCTCTACTCACCCCCTGTCCGCTTGGACTGCACCAGTAGAGCTGTCCTCGTGGCTTCCAGCTTTCTCTCCGTCTCTTCCTGTTTGGTCTGCACCGCTTCCAGTGTGGTCTTTGTCTCTTCCAGTGTGGTCTTTGTCTCTTCCAGTGTGGTCTTTGTCTCTTCCAGTGTGGTCTCTGTGTCTTTCAGTCTTGCTTCTGTGTCTTTCAGTCTTGCATCTGTGTCTTTCTGTTTCAACTCCGTCTTTAAGGTCAGTAGCTCCACTTCTCTTTCACACCGCATGGACTGTCTGATTGGGAAAAACAAACCAACAGCATATGTGTTTTTGTCGTCACACTGGTAAAACACACACCCTGAAACCTGTTTGTTTTACAGACACAACGCACACTCGTTTGTAGTTAGAACTATGTTTTCACGTGTATGTTTTGCATTCATTACATGTTGCTGTAATGGCCAGAGCAACTGAGGACACAACGATAAATAGAACGATATAACAGCGGCAGGTGTGTGTCGAAGGTACCATCAGGAGCAGGCAAGATATATTTTTGACAAACACATTTGCAGAACTTGGAATATTACGCTGATAATTTACCGTATTTGAGACAGAGAGACAGACAGAGACAGAGACAGAGACAGAGACAGAAAGACAGAGAGATAGAGACAGAAAGACAGAGAGATAGAGAGACAGACAGAGATAGAGTAGCAGAAGTGGAGGTGGAAGTCACGCAGAGTCAGGCTAGTTTTATTGACTCACTTGTGTAAACAAAGTGAGTCTATGTTTTAACCCGGTGTTCGGTTGTCTGTGTGTGTGTGTGTGTGTGTGTGTGTGTGTGTGTGTGTGTGTGTCTGTGGTAAACTTTAACATTGACATTTTCTCTGCAACTACTTTGTCAGTTGACACCAAATTAGGCATAAAAATAGGAAAAATTCAGTTCTTTCCAGTCATCTTGTTTAAAACGACATTGCACCTCTGGGATGGGCACAAAAAAATAAAAAAATGAAGCCTAATTATATGCAAACTGCATTTACTGTTATATTTATATTTTTTGTATTCTCTAAACTTGGCACTTTGATCTGATATTCTGACCCAACAACAAGAGCAGTCATTATTATCATTTTTTGTTCCAACAGGAACTTCTTTGGCTAAGTATGGAAGTTTTATTTATTATGCAAACGTTTTGGTGCAGAGGTAAAGAAGGGAAATTACTCTGTAATTAATGCTAGGGGACTTAATTCGAATCTGGTTAGGACTTTTTTTTCCTTTTTTTTTTAACGCGAAGCTTTATAATAACAAATACATAACACATTTTAACGATTAGATTTTTTTTTTTAGTGTATCACAAGTGAGTCTTGAAGGCCTTGCCTCTCTTGTTATCTCTTGTGAGAAAAATCAACCATGGTGGTTTGCACTGCTCACGATACATATCTGAAATAGACAGTGCAGAGACAGGCACACTTTCGCCATCCAAGGAAGTAAAAAAGGTCGACATCAAATCATCCATGAACACCCCATTCACCCCATACATCCAAAAACATCCAACAGTCACCAATAACCATAGAATGTAACATAGGACAAGAAAACAAAGCAAGCCAAAACAAAATAAAATGAAATAGAACATGGACGTAAGATTAAAAGCAACTACTAGAAAATAGATAAATAAATACATAAAAGCCAAACCATGTCAAATAGCAATCAAGAATCTAAAAACAATTGCACCAATAATGCTTACAGTTTCCAAAATAACATGCGTATTAGCAGCAGTAGCAACAATAGCAGCAGCAGTCGTTGCGGTAACAGTAGCAGTAGTTGCAGCAACAGTAGCAGTAGATGCAGTAATTGTATCGTGAGATACTTACGAGGGCTGCTCAGGTTGCAGAATAACTTGCCAGTTCCTTTGTGCTGCGCGACGTGTCTTCATGTCCCCTTCCCCAGCACCCAGCACTGACCCGTCTCCTCGAGCTGACGCCACTGTGGTCACCACACCCAGCCACAGCCACACCCCCACGGTCATCCCGCTCACCATCACAATGACCCTTCTTTCACCTGCTCTCACAAGTCGGATTGGTCTGCAATACAAAGCAGTAAGTGCGAGTGCTTGGGAATAGATTCTGAATTCGCTTCTGCTTCCCCAGTGGTCTGCTCGCTGGCTGTTCGCAGTTAATAAACGTTATGTTATTTTGTCCCGTGCCCGGGAAGTGTTACCTCCGGTTGGTACGATCATTAGGCGTTCACAACTCGAGAGGGAGGGTGGTGGTGGTTAGAACTGTACCGTATGGGCTGTCACACGTGAGAGAGACATTATCTTGAGCAAAACATCATGTTTGTTTGGAGTATTACAAAGATGGAAGTCAAGACATACTCATCACGTTTCCAGCTAAAAAAAAGAAAACAAAAAACCCAAAAGCCTGCACCCCAGAGAAAACTTCTACCTGTAGTTCGTTGACATTGTTGTTTTCGTGGGGAGGAAAGGAAAGGTCTGCCTGCTTTCAGCGTTGATGCTGCCAACCTCGGACAAGGGCCGCTGTCCCTTGGGAGGCTCCTTCTCGAGGGGACCCCCTGTCCTAGCCCTGGACACGGGATAGGTTCCCCTCCTCAGCCCCGGCTGCACTTTTTGAGTGAAAAGCAGCCCAACCTGTGGAGGAAATGACTGCCCTCCTGAGCAATGTCCATGTGTAGTGACCACAACAAACTCCAGCCACCACTGACAACAAGGAGAGCGGTGCTGTTCCTGTGACAGGAGTTCACAATTCATCCTCACGTGGACATCACGTGGAAAAACTATCATACACAGACTGTAGGAGAACAGTGTTGAATGGGACGTGTTGACGACGTTGTCTGTGTGACAGGTCCCACACAGGTTGTACTGTGTTGAATGGGACGTGTTGACGACGTTGTCTGTGTGACAGGTCCCACACAGGTTGTACAGTGTTGAATGAGACGTGTTGACGACGTTGTCTGTGTGACAGGTCCCACACAGATTGTACAGTGTTGAATGGGACGTGTTGACGACGTTGTCTGTGTGACAGGTCCCACACAGGTTGTACAGTGTTGAATGGGACGTGTTGACGACGTTGTTTGTGTGACAGGTCCCACACAGGTTGTACTGTGTTGAATGGGACGTGTTGACGATGTTGTCTGTGTGACAGGTTGTACAGTGTTGAATGGGGCCTGTTGAAACATGCTGACGACGTTGTCTGTGTGACAGTCCCACACAGGTTGTACTGTGTTGAATGGGATGTGTTGACGACGTTGTCTGTGTGACAGGTCCCACACAGGTTGTACTGTGTTGAATGGGACGTGTTGACGACGTTGTCTGTGTGACAGTCCCACACATGTTGGTATCGTCGAGGCCAAACGGTTCATGTCTCGGACCGACAGCACAGATGACGTTGGTTCTGCAACCACCAGAAGCCGATTGTACAGTGAGATACAGCAAAGTCAGAGCTGATTGTTGGATCCTTTCTTCATGGCAATGGGAAATCATTTACAGCTTAGTTTTTAGTGAAGGACTATGACTCTCAAACTAGGAGGCAAGATTGCACTGGCTCTTAGTGCTGAAGGTTTAGGGGCAAGTTGGTCTTTGGGAACCACCCCGACGCCGACTGTCCGTCCTAAAACCCTCTTGGCCAGACAGTGGGGATTGGGCGAGACACTCCCCACAATAATCAAATTCTAGCCCAGATAGTCGGGACAGCATCCTCTGCTGTTCTGATGGTCATAGTCGGACATGACGATCATACAGAATACAGTGAGATAGTCAGTGGGATGGTTTGCGAGATGGTTAATGGAATTGACAGTGGAATGGTCAGCGATATTAGCGATACGGTTTGTGAGATATCAAAGACATTATCACTGAGACAGTGAGGTTGTCAATGAGCTGTTCAATGATATGGTTAATGAGATTGTTAGTGAGGTGGTCACTGAGATAATTACTGAGATGGTTAGTGTTATTGTCAATGAGGTGGCTCGTAATATGGTTAGTGAGATGATCAGAAAGATGGTATGTGCAATTATCATCGAGATGGTTAAAGAATCTGGATCAGAGTGCGAGCTTCAAAACACACACACACACACACACACACACACACACACACACACACACACACACACACACACACATTCTCCCTCTGTCACACACACACACACACACACACACACTCCCTCTGTCACACACACACACACACACACACACACACACACACACATTCTCCCTCTGTCACACACACACACACACACACACACACACACACACACACACACACACACTACTGCACAATGTCGTTTTATCAGAGACAAAGACATCATCGACAACATTTTGTTTGCTCGACTTGTCTGTTGACGTGTCTGTCGGTCTGTACAACTGTCTGTCTGTCTGTACATGTCTGTCTCTCCGTACATCTGTCTGACTGCCTCTACGATGTCTGTCTGTCTGTCTGTGACAGAAAAAATCCATACCCATCAGTGAATGACACACACAGTCAGCGTGCAGACAATGACAAAGGGACGTCATTAGCGGGAGGGGCGGTAATCATGACGGTGTGTGATGCGGTGTGGAGGATCGATACTGCATACACCGGGTCGTCGTCACCACGGGGCCACGGGGCCCCCACACACAGCGCCAGGTCCAGCGGAGGCTGTGGGCTTCGCTCTCTGTCGGTCGTGT
>NC_134896.1:7938441-8065941 GCF_041734735.1 Babylonia areolata | reverse complement strand
ACGACACGCTTGCTGAGCTCTCTGTGGACACATTACAGAGTCAATGTGTGAATTCCTTTCAGCCATTGAAGCAGGGAGGGAACTCCGAGCGGGAAATACAGGACCAGTCAGGGGAGGAGTACTGGTTCTTGCTCAGACTTGGGGAGTGTTCAGATCAGAGAGCGCTTTGTTCAGATCTGGTGCATTAGGTGTCAGGTAGTGCAGAGATGTGTCAGTGGTGTCAGTGAGTGTAGAGATGTGTCAGTCAGTGGTGTCAGGGAGTGTAGAGGTGTGTCAGTGGTGTCAGTGAGTGTAGAGATGTGTCAGTCAGTGGTGTCAGGGAGTGTAGAGATGTGTCAGTGGTGTCAGTGAGTGTAGAGATGTGTCAGTCAGTGGTGTCAGGGAGTGTAGAGATGTGTCAGTCAGTGGTGTCAGTGAGTGTAGAGATGTGTCAGTCAATGGTGTCAGGGAGTGTAGAGGTGTGTCAGTGGTGTCAGTGAGTGTAGAGATGTGTCAGTCAGTGGTGTCAAGGAGTGTAGAGATGTGTCACTCAATGGTGTCAGTGAGTGTAGAGATGTGTCAGTCAGTGGTGTCAGTGAGTGCAGAGATGTGTCAGTGGTGTCAGTGAGTGTAGAGATGTGTCGGTCAGTGGTGTCAGTGAGTGTAGAGATGTGTCGGTCAGTGGTGTCAGATAGTGTAGGGATGTGTCAGTCAGTGGTGTCAGGGAGTGTAGGGATGTGTCAGTCAGTGGTGTCAGGGAGTGTAGGGATGTGTCAGTCAGTGGTGTCAGGGAGTGTAGGGATGTGTCAGTCAGTGGTGTCAGGGAGTGTAGAGATGTGTCAGTCAGTGGTGTCAGTGAGTGTAGAGATGTGTCAGTCAGTGGTGTCAGTGAGTGTAGAGATGTGTCAGTGAGTGTAGAGATGTGTCAGTCAGTGGTGTCAGTGAGTGTAGAGATGTGTCAGTGAGTGTAGAGATGTGTCAGTGAGTGGTGTCAGTCAGTGTAGAGATGTGTCAGTCAGTGGTGTCAGTGAGTGTAGAGATGTGTCAGTGAGTGTAGAGATGTGTCAGTCAGTGGTGTCAGGGAGTGTAGGGATGTGTCAGTCAATGGTGTCAGGGAGTGTAGAGATGTGTCAGACAGTGGTGTCAGGGAGTGTAGATATGTGTCAGTCAGTTGTGTCAGGAAGTTTAGATATGTGTCAGGAAGTGGTGTCAGGGAGTGTAGAGATGTGTCAGTCAATGGTGTCAGGGAGTGTAGAGATGTGTCAGTCAGTGGTGTCAGGGAGTGTAGAGATGTGTCAGTCAGTTGTGTCAGGGAGTTTAGATATGTGTCAGGGAGTGGTGTCAGGGATTGTGGACATGTGTCAGTCAGTGGTGTCAGAGAATGTAGAGATGTGTCAGTCAGTGGGAACATGTGACATGATATTTGCCGTACGCCAGAAGCAAGAGACATGCCGTGAGCAGAACAAGGAGCTCTACATGGTCTTTGTAGACCTGACTAAAGCCTTCAACACAGTGAACCGCGGTGGTCTGTGGAAGATCCTCCTAAAGTTTGGCTGCCAGAGAGCCTAATCCAGCTGACTGCATCATTCCACGATGGCATGCAGGTGACAGTACAAGAAAATACTGACATGTCGGATCCGTTCCTCTGGTAAATGGAGTGAAGCAGGGCTGCGTCCTGGCTCCCACACTGTTCTCCATTCTCTTCTCTGCCATGCCTTCCAAGAATGTGACCGGGGCATCTACATTCAGTTTCGCACAGATGGCAAACGTTTCAACTTGCGGCGACTCCACGCCAGGTCCAGGGTGTTTGAGGCACTGTTGAGAGAGTTCCTCTTTGCTGATGACTGCGCGCTTGCTGCACACACCCATGAGGACATGCAGTTCATTATGGACAGGTTCTCAACCTCCTGCTGGACTCACCATCAGCCTCAGCAAGACCAAGTTCATGTACCAACCAGCTAGCTCACAGAACGCCAGTGCCTCCCCCCAACCTGTAATCAAGATCGATGACACAGAGATCAAGTCAGTCGACAAGTTTTGCTACCTGGGCAGCACCCTATGCAGCACCGGAGCCCTTGATGCAGAAGTGACGCTGCGCGTTGCCAAGGCCAGCTCCGCCTTTGGCAGACTCAACAACAGGCTGTGGAACAACAAAGGCATCAGGCTCAGCACCAAAATCAAAACCTACAGAGCTGTTGTGCTGACCACCTTGTTGTACTGCTGTGAAACATGGACGACGTATCGCCGTCACATTCAACAACTTGAGCAGTTTCACCAGAGATGCCTACGAAAGATCCTCGGCATAAAGTGGCAAGACACGGTCTCCAACTTCCAGGTCCTAGAGAGGAGCGGCCTGCCCAGCATCGAAAGACTGCTGATCCAGTGTCAGCTACAATGGACAGGACACGTTGTCCGCATGACAGACAGCAGGATCCCGAAGATGCTCTTGTATGGCCAGCTGAAGGAAGGCCACCGTGAACTTGGAAGACCCTGCAAGCGTTTCAAGGACACATTGAAGACAAACCTCAAAGCCTGTGACATAGACATCGCTTCCTGGGAAACTGATGCCTTTGACCGCTCTCGCTCGAGGATGCGCTGCTCTAGTGGCATAAAGACGTTTGAAAACAAGAGAACGCTGGCCATTAAGGAGAAGCGTGAGCGAAGGAAGCAGGGCTCAACTTCTGGAGACGTTTTCCCTTGCAACACCTGTGGGAAGTGCTGCGCATCCAGAATCGGCCTCTTCTCCCATATGAGGACACACACCGCCAGATAAGCCTGCCTGCCTACTCATCCGTCGGTCCGACAGGAGACTCCAACACTTTCGATGTTCATACAAGTCTCAATGTTTTCAACAACAAAAAAAGGTATCATGACTATCTGAGGGAAAACTTTGCTAATTCTATATTGAAATTAAGTATCCGATGGCAAAAAAAAAAAAAAAAATTATGAATTAAGTAATGTTGTATGGTGGTACTGTTCTCAAAGATGTCTCTCTCTTTCCCTCCCTCCCTTGTGTCTCTGTATGTCTGTCTGTCTGTCTGTCTGTCCGTCTGTCTGTCTTTCTTTTCTCCACTTTTCTCCACGTGTATATGTTACTCTAAAGAGTATGTTTGCGTTTGTGTGTACAGTCTTCATGATTTGTAATGAATGTGATGCTATGATTTTTGTTTGGTTGGGTTTTTTGTTTTGTTTTGTTGTGGTTTTTGTTGGGGGGTTTTTGTTTGTTTGTTTTTTTTGTTGTTGTTTTTTTGTTTTTTTCGTTTTCCTTTCTCGTTTAATTCTATGTGATGTTATTTACTATCTATTTGTTGATTTTTTTCTCTCCAGTTTTTCTTCTTTTGGGGGCTGGATGAAAAAAAACAAAAAAACATTGTTGCTTATTCTATTACCCTCACAAATAAAATTCATTCAGTCAGTCAGTCAGTGTTTGTTATTTTGTTGTTGTTGTTTTTTGTTTTTGTTGTTGTTGTTGTTGTTGTTGTTTTGTTTTTTGTTTTTTCTCATGGGCCTGACTAAGCACGTCAGTTGGGTTACGCTGCTGGTCAGGCATCTGCTTAGCAGATGTGGTGTAGCGAATATGGATTTGTCCGAACGCAGTGACGCCTCCTGGAGCTACTGATACTGATATTGATATTGATACTGTTCAGAATCAGTTGTCTGCCGCAGTGACCCGCTCACACTGATCAGCATCAGCGCGGCGGCAGTCAGTCACATGTACTGTACCGCGCTGAACGCTTTCCTCTGGCGACCCCTTATACCGCGCTTGCGTTACCTTCGCATGTTCTTGTCTTGCGACTCTTTGTAAGGCGCTCTCACACGGACAGAAGTGATAAAAACATTTGATTCTGGACAACAGAAATCAAAATCTACTTATGTTCACGTCCCCCTATAGTGGTCAACTTAAAATCAGTTTCAGTTTCAGTAGCCAAAGAGGCGTCACTGCGATCGGACAAATCCATATACGCTACACCACATCTGCCTAGCAGATGCCTGACCAGCAGCATAACCCAACGCGCTTAGTCATGCCTTGAGAAAAAAAAAGATAAATACATTAAAAAAAAGAACTGAACTACTACTACTAATAATAATATGTATAAGGCGCAAAAACTTGATGAAGTCAACTATAAGCGTACAAAAAATAAATAAATGAATAAATAATCACAGAATCACAGAATCACAGAAATGTTTGGCTATAGGCTAAAAGCCTTTTGCCCTCGTAATCAGTGTCCATTTATGTGCTTTTGGATCACTTGTTGTGAATAAACCCTTGTTTAAATCTGGCATAGTGTATACTATATTTATCTACAGCTCAGTAAAGATTTAACTCTGTGGAAAATACATGGTTCTTAAACTTTTTGTCAATGTGATTTTTGAAGGCGTTTACCGATGGTGCATTGATGGTGTCATAGGAAAGGTTATTCCACAGATTTATGATACGGTTAGTAAAGAACTTGCGGAACTGGTTAGTTACGAAATTAGTTTTGTTTATTTTGAAGTTGTGCCCTCGAGTTTTATCGTAGTTAGCCATAGTAAACAATGAAGAGGTGGTGCAAGGATCATAAATAATGTGCATGATCTTATATACTTCAATGAGATCACCTCTTAATCTTCTAAACTCAAGGCTAAGCATATTAAAAAGAGCCAGGCGCTCCTCATAACTAAGATCACGAGTACTAATAGTATTACTAGTTATACACTTGGTAAATCTGCGTTGAACTCCTTCAATCATATTTATGTGCTTTTTAAGGTAAGGGCACCATACTGAGTTTCCATATTCAATAATGGGTCTAACCAGAGCTTTGAACAATGGAATCATAATTTCGGGAGATTTATTAGTTATAGTTCTCACAAGAAGACCAGAAATTTGATTTCCCTTTTTCACTATATCATATATATGTGCCTCAAAGCTTAGTTCTGGGTCCATCGTGATCCCTAAATCTCTTTCCGCTGTTGTACTATCCATTGTTCGAGTTACCCCTTTTTCCTGTATACTGTCGATTATTCTTTCCAAGGTGCAGAACTTTGCATTTCTCGCTGTTAAATTGCAACAGCCAAGTATTTGTCCATTTAACCAGATTATGTATACACATTTGCAAGTGATCTCTATCTTCTATATTTCGGATGGCAGAGTAAGCCTTGGTGTCGTCTGCAAAAATTTTTACTTTACAATCTACCTCACCAGGCATATCATTTATAAAGTATATGAACAAGGTTGGGCCAAGAACACTACCTTGTGGTACACCACTAGTTACCTTAACCTTTGATGATTTACTACTATTTACACTTACAAACTGTGATCTTCCATTTAGAAAATCTCTGATCCATAATAGTAGCTTGCCTTTTATCCCATAGCCTCCTAGTTTATTCACGAGTCTGATGGGGAACTGTATCAAAAGCTTTCCTTAGATCAAGGTAGACTGCGTCGACTGGTACCTTCTCATCTAGCATGACTAACCAATCTTGTAATGTAACAAGTAGTTGTGTAACACACGAGCGCCCTCTGGTAAATCCAAACTGTTCTCTAGATAACAGATCATGTTTGGTTAAATGTTGGCAGAGAGCGTCTCGAATAAAACCCTCAAAAACTTTACAGACAACTGATGTTAGACTGACTGGACGATAGTTACCCGCAGAATTTTTGTTACCTTTCTTAATAATAATTAATAAATACATAAAATAAAAAAATATAAAAAAGACAACAATAATGATAAATAAGCAAATAAATGTAAGAGAGAGAGAGGGCGGGGGGGGGGGGGGGGGGGATCAGTGTGATCAGAATGATTTGTTCTATTTTATCGTAAAAAGGACGGTTTTGTTGCACACATTTTGACCTAACGCAAATTTTAATCTAAATTCCCTGGCCTAGCATTATCGTTCCAACCTTGCACATCGTAAGTGCGAAATCAGTTGCGCGAACAGAACAAGCGACGCAACTCGCCCTCTGACCTCACTTTCTCAGGGAAGCCCAAGAAACCAGTTGCTGGTCTTCGCTTTCACTCTTTAAAGAAGAAGGTCTGTTTGTCCATGCTTCCGTGACAACAGATCTCGGACAGATCATCATTCGCTTCCAAACCGAGTAAATATTCCAGTTCTGTGAGTAAACTTGTGCTGTGTGTCAGTTTCATGCTAGTATCAGTTTTGTGCTTGGAAGAAGTAAAGTGTCGTAGAGCTACACCATGTTTCACAGCAGATGTAAAGTGTCATTGTGCTACATCGTGTTTCACAATAGATGTGAAGTGTCATAGTGTCACACTGTGTTTCACAACAGTTGTAAAGTGTCGAAGTGACCGTGTTTCACAACAGTTGTAAAGTGTCGATGTGACCGTGTTTCACAACAGATGTAAAGTGTCGATGTGACCGTGTTTCACAACAGATGTAAAGTGTCATAGTGTCACACTGTGTTTCACAACAGATATAAAGTGTCGAAGTGACCGTATTTCACAACAGATGTAAAGTGTCGATGTGACCGTGTTTCACAACAGATGTAAAGTGTCGATGTGACCGTGTTTCACAACAGATGTGAAGTGTCATAGTGTCACACCGTGTTTCAGTTCAGTTTCAGTAGCTTAAGGAGGCGTCACTGCGTTCGGACAAATCCATATGCGCTCCACCACATCTGCCAAGCAGATGCCTGACCAGCAGAATAACCCAACGGGCTTAGTCAGGCTTTGAGAAAAAAAATAATATAATAAAATAAAATAAAACCTAAGATGTAAAGTGTCAAAGTGCTACACTGTGTTTCACAACAGATGTAAAGTATCGTAGTGACCGTAGCCTATTTCACAACAGATGTAAAGTGTCATAGTGCTACACCGTGTTTCACAACAGATGTAAAGTGTCATAGTGACCGTGTTTCACAACAGATGTAAAGTGTCCAGGTGACCGTGTTTCACAACAGATGTAAAGTGTCGAAGTGCTATACTGTGTTTCACAACAGATGTAAAGTGTCATAGTGCTACACCGTGTTTCACAACAGATGTAAAGTGTCATAGTGACTGTGTTTCACAACAGATGTAAAGTGTGGTAGTGCTGCACCATATTTCACAACAGATGTCAAGTGTCATAGTGCTACACCATGTTTCACAACAGATGTCAAGTGTCATAGTGCTACACCATGTTTCACAACAGATGTAAAGTGTTGTAGTGACTGTGTTTCACAACAGATGTAAAGTGTTGAAGTGCTACACCATGTTTCACAACAGATATAAAGTGTCGTAGTGCTACACCGTGTTTCACAACAGATATAAAGTGTCATAGTGCTACACAATGTTTCACATCAGATGTAAAGTGTCGTAGTGCTACACCATGTTTCACAACAGATATAAAGTGTCATAGTGCTACACCATGTTTCACAACAGATGTAAAGTGTCGTAGTGCTACACCATGTTTCACAACAGATATAAAGTGTCATAGTGCTACACAATGTTTCACATCAGATGTAAAGTGTCATAGTGCTACACCATGTTTCACAACAGATGTAAAGTGTTGTAGTGCTACACCATGTTTCACAACATGTAAAGTGTCATAGTGACCATGTTTCACAATAGATGTAAAGTGTGGTAGTGCTACACCGTGTTTCACAACAGATATAAAGTGTCGTAGTGCTACATGATGTTTCACAACAGATATAAAGTGTCGTAGTGCTACACCATGTTTCACAACAGATGTAAAGTGTTGTAGTGACCGTGTTTCATAACAGATGTGTGTCGCAGTGACCATGTTTCACAACAGATGTAAAGTGTCGTAGTGCTACATTGTGTTTCAAAACAGATGTAAAGTGTCATTGTGCAATACTGTGTTTCACATCAGATGTAAAGTGTCGTAGTGCTACACAGTGTTTCACAACAGATGTAAAGTGTCATATTGCAATACTGTGTTTCACAACAGATGTAAAGTGTTGTAGTGCAACACTGTGTTTCACAACAGATGTAAAGTGTTGTAGTGCTACACAGTGTTTCACAACAGATGTAAAGTGTCATAGTGCAATACTGTGTTTCACAACAGATGTAAAGTGTTGTAGTGCTACACAGTGTTTCACAACAGATGTAAAGTGTCATAGTGCAATACTGTGTTTCACAACATATGTAAAGTGTCATAGTGCAACACTGTGTTTCACATCAGATGTAAAGTGTTGTAGTGCAATACTGTGTTTCACATCAGATGTAAAGTGTTGTAGTGCAATACTGTGTTTCACAACATGTAAAGAGTCGTAGTGCAACACCATGTTTCACATCAGATGTAAAATGTCATAGTGACCGTATTCCCACAACAGATGTAAAGTGTCATAGTGCAACACCGTGTTTCACATCAGATGCAAAGTGTCGTACTGCAACACTGTGTTTCACAACTGGTGTACGGTTTCAGTCATGAGTGTACATGAAAATACTTAAATTCTGTCCAAGGACAAGTGTTAAATGACTGAACGAAACAAAAATGGAAACTTTTTTTTAAGATTTGGGTGTTTGCTTACTTTTTTTAAGATTTGGGTGTTCGGTTTGAGTGTCATATTACGTTAATGAAATACTAAAATGTATTAACAAACTTACAGTCATCTATCAATACAGAACAGCCAAAAGCATGACCTTTTTCATCCATCAGCTTCAGTTTGTTACATAAGGGGAGGTCTCTCAGGGGCTGGGGGGTTGAGGGTGGTGGGAGTGGGGGGGAGGTGTGGGGGTGGGGGGGAGGGATTGGGGTGTACGAATTTAGCCTGGATAAGAAACTGTCAAATAGTACAAAGTCATCAGCAACCTACTGCTGATCCCCTAGCTCCCCAATCTCCCATCCCCCATTCTTTCCCTTCTCTCTGCCTTCTAACCTCAAACCCATGAACTTAACACATCCACTTACTTATGCGTGTTGCGTGAGAGAGCCTTTGAGAAATGGATGTCTTATAAAAGTGTGTGAGAAATGGATGTCACTTGTTAAGTATGTGAAAAGTGGATGTCACTTGTTAAGTGTGAGAAATGGATGTCATGTGAAGTGTGTGAGAAATGAATATAACTTGTTAAGTATGTGAAAAGTGGATGTCGCTTGTTAAGTATGAGAAATGGATGTCATGTAAAGCTTCTGAGAAATGGATGTCACTTGTTAAGTGTGAAAAATGGATGTCATGTAAAGTGTGTGAGAAATGGATGTCCCTTGTTAAGTATGTGAAAAGTGGATGTCGCTTGTTAAGTATGTGGAAAGTGGATGTCACTTGTTGAGTGTGTCTCTTGTTAAGTGTATGAGAAGTCTTTGTAATTTTTTAAGTGTATGAGAAGTTGATTCAAGTCCATAAAATTAGTCGTCATCTCTCAAATATTTGTTAGAGAGAAAAAAAAAAGAATGGCAGTATTACTAGTTTACTTGGCTATATATTGTGAATCATCTTCAACAACAAAATATTCAAAAGAATAGATCTCAAATATCAAAGGTTAGAAGAAAAAAAAAGCTACCAATATTACCAGATTATCCAGCTGTACATTGTGGTTTATCTTCAACAGCAAAATATTTAAAAGAATAGATTTCAAATATCAGTTCAAAACTGTTCATGTCATATTGGTAAGCTTTGTAATATTTACTTTTTGATAAAGTTGTGATTTACTTCCTGCATTGTTTGATTCAGACCAAAATGGCCACCTTTGTCAGCTTGCCAGCCATTGAGAGACAGATCCAGGAGTTCATCTTTGACCGAAGTGGCGAAAAGGTCAGGCTCAACCTGGGGAAAGAAGGCCAGGTTGCCATAGAAACAGTCAGTCCCCACGGTTCCACTGTGCTTGGAATCTTGTGGGTGAAAGTGCTTCAGCACCCCAATAACTACCCGGTGTATCGGTTCCCCTACCGCAAGCTGTACAAAGCTTCTGGAAAACATCTTCTGACACTGCGTGTTGACACTGTGACCGTGACTGTGTGTTTGGTGAGCATTACTTTGGAATTGTCTGTCTGTCTGTCTGTCTCTCTCTCTCTCTGTCTGTCTGTCTTTCTGTTTCACTTGATACTCACTGTGTGTCTGGTGAGCATAAAGTTGGAATTCTGAGATGCAAGCTCTGTCTAGTTTTTTTGTCTGTGTATCTGTCTGTCTGTGTATCTGTCTGATTGTCTTACTCTGTCTGTCTGTCTGTCTGTCTGTCTGTCTCTCTCTCTCTCTCTCTCTCTCTCTCTCTCTCTCTCTCTCTCTGTCTCTCTTGAAATCGACTCACTCCTTTTTGCTTTGTTTTGTAGTTGTGTGCGCATGTGTGTGTCTGTCTGTCTGTCGGTGTGTGTATCTGTTACTCTGTCCATCTGTCTGTGTATACGTGGGTGGGTGTCTGCTTGTGTGTCATTTTTGCTTTTCCTTAACATTCTCTCCCTCTTTCTCTCTTTTGTCTCTTTTCCCATGTGTGTGAGTGTCATAACACTGAGTTATGGTTGAAGTCATGATAGTGTTAACTGCTTGTGAAGGGAAGATATTTTGTATGGCTTGGCAGTGTTACTGTTGTTTGGTCTGATCTTTGTGGAGAAAGGCAATTGCTTTGGGTGCTGAGGTGACTTGTTTTGTTCATGAATTGGTGTAATGTGAAGTGCTCCAAAATTATTGTCATTGTGCTCGGGCATATGGGCAAACGGAGGTATTGGTTGCAGTCCTGACTGACCTGTTGATAGATAGGCTTTGGGGTCAGTGTGAAAGAGAGAGTGTAATTCCTTGATGTCAAGACTGTCTAGCTCTAGGAAAGCTTATGCTGAAGTTGTGGTGAGTTCAGTGTTCTCACTGAGTTTGATCATGTTAAATTTGTTACAATCCATTCTGAATTGTACAGATTCTGGATTTTTGCTAATCATTTACTTTTGAGAACACTGGTTTGGTAAGATGAGAATGAGGACTCAACAGGGTGAAAGTACATGTAAGTACTCCTTTTTGACTCATTTGTGTAAACAAAGTGAGTCTATGTTATAACCCGGTGTTCAGTTGTCTGTGTGTGTGTGTGTGTGTGTGTGTGTGTGTGTGTGGTAAACTTTAACATTGCCATTTTCTCTGGAAATACTTTGTCTGCCAATACCAAATTTGGCTTAAACATAGTAGGAAAATTGTTTTCAGTCATACCAGTAATAGGTTGTAAGTCTCCCAAATAAAGCTGTATTCCGGAGCATAAATGGTTTATTTTACTGAGGTACATTCCAGAATCTGAAAACACTATATTACCACTTCCCAGTTTCCGGAACACAGGCTATGTTTGGTAAGAAGACGGCATGACCTGGTTTTTCTTGTTCGCAATTAAAAGAAAAGAAATACAAATTCTGGACAGAACATATACAGTGACACTAACTACATCATTGACATGTTTGCTGCATATAAATATTGTAAAGTGGACACTGAATTAACTTGAATGAACATAAAAGAAAATTCATTTGATCATTTCTTTCAGTTTCGGTCAGCACATTGTAGACTGGCAGATCTAGAGAAAATAGCAGTGTGTTGTGGTGTGCTTGAAGCGATGGCAACATCATCTTTACTGCCTGATTAAAAGAATTTCCGAAATAATCCAGATATTAAAAAACACACACACACACACACAAAAAAAAAACCTTGATTTAAACGGTGTTATTACGTCCAATATAATCACATCTTTGTCACACAAAGAAACACAAAAAGCTTTAAACATTAGATTTGGTGAAAAGACATCTGATGCACCGCAGCAGTGGGGATAACACTGCTTGCTTCTGAACTGAATGTGCATGGTTCAATCCCGCTCACGTGCCTTTTTTTCTTCTCCCAAACTTTTATATATATATATATATATATATGTATATATATATATATATATATATATATATATAAGATGGCCTAGAGGTAACGCGTCCGCCTAGGAAGCGAGAGAATCTTAGCGTGCTGGTTTGAATCACGGCTCATCCACCGATATTTTCTCCCCCTCCACTAGACCTTGAGTGGTGGTCTGGACGCTAGTCATTTGGATGAGATGATAAACCGAGGTCCCGTGTGCAGCATGCACTTAGCGCACGTAAAAGAACCCACGGCAACAAAAGGGTTGTTCCTGGCAAAATTCTCTAGAAAAATCCACTTTGATAGGAAAAACAAATAAAACTGCACGCAGGAAAAAATACAAAAAAATGGGTGGCGCTGTAGTATAATGACGCGCTCTCCCTGGGGAGAGCAACCCGAATTTCACACAAGAAATCTGTTGTGATAAAAAGAAATACAAATAGAAATATATATATATATATATATATATATATACTGGATAAAAACATGTAGCACAAGTGAGTCTTGAAGGCCTTGCCTCTTGTTCTGTTTTTTTCAGTTAACTTTAGTTTGGTTTTGAGAATGTCATATGATCCTCAGTGCCAGTTTTGGGACAGTGTTATTTGGCTGATAAGATGCCCAGCAAAGAATCTTCAGGTGAAGTGAATAACTTGTCCAACTGAGAAACAGTTTGAGTTTTTTATGCAAAGAATGAAGATTTATGAACTTTGTTTAACCCTAACTGGAAAGTGTAATGGAGACTAGAAAAGTTATTATTGTGAATCCCTGGAATTTTTCTTTGAATTTTGTAAAAACAAAAAAGAAGTGTCTCTAACTTGTCTTGTTGCTTACCCCTGGGTTGGAGTTAAGTCAGACTGTGAGCATTGTGTGCGAGTCTACGTGTCATGTGAGCTTGAACTGAGTGAATGCAGGTGTGTGATAGTGAGTAATTGTGTTAAAGAGAGAGAAAGAAAACATTTGTGTTTGTGAAAATGTATGTCTTTTTCTTTGTCTGACTGTGTGTGTCCTTTTTGAATGAATCTGTGTGCTGTGCATGTGTGTTTGTACCTCTCTGTATGACAGCACACTACATCATGTGTGTTTGTACCTCTGCCTGACAGCACACTGCATCATGTGTGTTTGTACTTCTCTGTCTGACAGCACACTGCATCATGTGTGTTTGTACCTCTCTGTCTGACAGCACACTGCATCGTGTGTGTTTGTACCTCTCTGTCTGACAGCACACCACGTCATGTGTGTTTGTACCTCTCTGTCTGACAGCACACCACGTCATGTGTGTTTGTACTTCTCTGTCTGACAGCACACCACATGGTGTGTGTTTGTACCTCTCTGTCTGACAGCACATTGCATCTTGTGTGTTTGTACCTCTCTGTCTGACAGCACACCACGTCATGTGTGTTTGTACCTCTCTGTCTGACAGCACATTGCATCTTGTGTGTTTGTACCTCTCTGTCTGACAGCACTCCACATCATGTGTGTTTGTACCTCTCTGTGTGACAGCACACCACGTCATGTGTGTTTGTACCTCTCTGTCTGACAGCACACCACGTCATGTGTGTTTGTACCTCTCTGTCTGACAGCACACCGCATCATGTGTGTTTGTACCTCTCTGTCTGACAGCACCCCGCATGGTGTGTGTTTGTACCTCTCTGTCTGACAGCACACTACATCATGTGTGTTTGTACCTCTCTGTCTGACAGCACATTGCATCTTGTGTGTTTGTACCTCTCTGTCTGACAGCACTCCACATCATGTGTGTTTGTACCTCTCTATGTGACAGCACACCACGTCATGTGTGTTTGTACCTCTCTGTCTGACAGCACACCACGTCATGTGTGTTTGTACCTCTCTGTCTGACAGCACACCGCATCATGTGTGTTTGTACCTCTCTGTCTGACAGCACCCCGCATGGTGTGTGTTTGTACCTCTCTGTCTGACAGCACACCACATCATGTGTGTTTGTACCTCTCTGTCTGACAGCACACCACGTCATGTGTGTTTGTACCTCTCTGTCTGACATCACCCCGCATGGTGTGTGTTTGTACCTCTCTGTATGACAGCACACCACGTCATGTGTGTTTGTACCTCTCTGTCTGACAGCACACTACATCATGTGTGTTTGTACCTCTCTGTCTGACAGCACACTACATCATGTGTGTTTGTACCTCTCTGTCTGACAGCACACCACGTCATGTGTGTTTGTACCTCTCTGTCTGACAGCACACCACATCATGTGTGTTTGTACCTCTCTGTCTGACAGCACCCCGCATGGTGTGTGTTTGAGTCTTGTGATGTAACCATGGTAACCCATCCCCATGCTTTCAGGCCACAGGGCAAGTGACAGTGTCTGGCTGCCTGGCTGTGGACTGGTTTGTGCTTCACTTCCCAGAAGTGCTGCGTGTGTACCAGGAGGGGCCAGGGCTGGCAAGACAGACACTGAACGAGCCCTTCGATGCACAGCTCAGGCTGAACCTCCGTGCCATCAAAAAGGAAATCTTCAACAAAAGTAAGACCAGGCAGGGATGGAGGTGGAGGGGGGGGGGGGTATTGATAGGCTATGAGGAGGATGGGAGCGGGGTAGAGGAAGTTTGCTGGATGAATGAATGGGCGGATATATCAGTTATTGGTGGTGGTGGATGGATGAATAGATTGGTTGTTGTGAATGGATGGATAGACTGGTGGTGGAGAATGGATAGATTGGTGGAGAACGGATAGATTGGTGGTGGTGTATGGATGGATAGATTGGTGGTGGTGTATTTTATGGCTTTTTCTTTTGTTATCTTTTTAATCTGAAGCTTTAAAATATTAAATACAGAACACATTTTAACAGTTTTTTTGGTCGTGTTGTTTTGATTGAATTTGTTAAGTATTTTTTATTCTTCTTTTTTTTTTTTAAGTGCTTATCACAAGTGAGTTTTGAAGGCCTTTTTATATATTTTTTTCTGCCTGCAGTTTTATTTGTTTTCCTATTGAAGTGGATTTCTCTACAGAATTTTGCCAGGGACAACCCTCTTGTTGCCATGGGTTCTTTTACATGCACTAAGTGCATGCTGCACATGGAACCTTGGTTTATCGTCTCACCTGAATGACTAGTGTCCAAACCACCACTCAGGGTGTAATGGATGGGGAGAAAATACTGGTAACTGTGGGATGCAAACCAGCGCTGTTGTATTAAAGTTTTGTTGTGTCATGTGTGTGCTACAGATATGGGATACTGGCCTGACACTGCTGTGTTAAAGTCTGGTTTCTCTCCGTGTGTGTGCTTTAGATCTGGAGGACTGGCCTGACACTGCTGTGTTAAAGTCTGGTTTCTGTCTTCTTCTTCTTCTTCTGCGTTCACTCGTATGCACACAAGTGGGCTTTTACGTGTATGACCGTTTTTACCCCGCCATGTAGGCAGCCATACTCCGTTTTCGGGGGTGTGCATGCTGGGTATGTTCTTGTTTCCATAACCCACCGAACGCTGACATGGATTACAGGATCTTTAACGTGCGTATTTGATCTTCTGCTAGCATATACACACGAATGGGGTTCAGGCACTAGCAGGTCTGCACATATGTTGACCTGGTAGATCGTAAAAATCTCCACCCTTTACCCACCAGGCGCCTTCACCGTGATTCGAACCCGGGACCCTCAGATTGACAGTCCAATGCTTTAACTACTCGGCTATTGCGCCCGTCTGGTTTCTGTCCATGTGTGTGCTTTAGATCTGGAGGACTGGCCTGACACTGCTGTGTTAAAGTCTGGTTTCTGTCCATGTGTGTGCTTTAGATCTGGAGGACTGGCCTGACACTGCTGTGTTAAAGTCTGGTTTCTGTCCATGTGTGTGCTTTAGATCTGGAGGACTGGCCTGACACTGTTGTGGATAATGACCTGGAAGTGCTGACAGCTCCAGAAATGTGGAAGCATGGTAAAGAGCAGGCACACCAGAGGGATGAAAACCACGTGCCCACATTCCCTTTGCTGGGAGAGAAAGCTGTTGAAATGTATCACCTTGACAATTTGGTAATACATCTTCTGCCTCTGTGTGTGTGTGTGTGTGTGTGTGTGTGTGTGTGTGCGTGCGCACATGTGTGTATGTGTGCACATGTGTGACAGTGTGTGTGTATGTCTGCATGTGCATGTGGGCACTTGTGCATGTGTATGGGGGTGTGTGTGTTTGGGGTGAATCAGAACAATAACATGGAGAAGTAATTTCTTTATGACAAACATGGTGATCTTAATTCAAGAAGTAGAAAGGTGATGATGACAGTGCTGGTAGCTAAAGCACACATGATCAAGCCTGAAGCCCTTTTTTTGGGGGGGGAGGGGGGGGGGATACTTTTTTTATCAAGAATTTTGCAAAAAATAAAGACAACAAACAAGTAAGCCAAAACAAAACAAAGACTCACTTGTGATACACTTTTTAAAAAAAAAAATCCAAGCTTTTTATGTATTGAGTATATTTTTTAAATGTAATGTTTAAGATGAAAAAGATCAGTTTAAAGCAAGTTAAGTCCCCTAGCATTAATTACAGAGTAATTTCCCTTTTTTACTATCTGCACCAAAACGTTTGCAAAATAAATAAAACTTCCATGCTTAGCAAAAGAAGTTCTTGTTTGAACAAAAAAGGATAATAATGACTGCTCTTGTTGTTGGGTCAGAATATCAGATCAAAGTGCCAAGTTTAGAGAATACAAAAAATATAAATGTAACAGTAAATGCAGTTTGCATATAATTAGACTCTTTTTTTTCTTCTTTTTTTTTTGTGCCCATCCCAGAGGTGCAATATTGTTTTAAACAAGATGACTGGAAAGAACTGAATTTTTCCTATTTTTATGCCTAATTTGGTGTCAACTGACAAAGTATTTGCAGAGAAAATGTCAATGTTAAAGTTTACCATGGACACACAGACACACACACACACACACACACACACACAACCGAACACCGGGTTAAAACATAGACTCACTTTGTTTACACAAGTGAGTCAAAAAAGCAGGCAAACATATATACAACACTTTTACACAAATTGACATAGTGACATCCTTGGCTGTGTATATCTATTATGTATATCTATACACATACCCACATCCAGTCATACATATGATAAGGTTGAAACAGCAGCAAAAAGGGGAGCAAAGAACGGATCTAAATGACATACACCTTTCTCTGTTTCTACTAGTAGACAACGTTGCTTGGGATATATTCCAACATAACCTTAAAAGATATGAAAATAATCACACAACGTTTGACCTTGACACAATAAACATTCAGTTCTGCGTCAATAAGGAAATACAGATTCTTATGTATAGATGGAAAACTGATGTCTTCAAAACAAAATATACCAAGAATAATGAACGTATGCCTATTAAGACAGAACATTATAAATTTGCATATTCTTTCGTGTGTTAAGTTAAAGAGTTTATTCCTATTCTTTCCCAAAACTCAGTAATGAAAATGTTTAACTCTTCATCGTTAACTTGTGAATTTTGTGTTAGTTTATCTAAATGTCCAATAGCTCATTACCTGTGAGTGATACCAGTTAGTTGATTTTATGGTTCTTTTTATCGTTTGTCAGATGGATGGTTTTGTGGTTAATTCTAAATGTCCAATAGCTCATTACCTGTGAGTAATACCAGTTAGTTGATTTTATGGTTCTTTTTATCGTTTGTCAGATGGATGGTTTTGTGGTTAATTCTAAATGTCCAATAGCTCATTACCTGTGAGTAATACCAGTTAGTTGATTTTATGGTTCTTTTTATCGTTTGTCAGATGGATGGTTTTGTGGTTAATTCTAAATGTCCAATAGCTCATTACCTGTGAGTAATACCAGTTAGTTGATTTTATGGTTCTTTTTATCGTTTGTCAGATGGATGGTTTTGTGGTTAATTAATTGGCTTCCTTGGTTTGTTTCCATTCCCCAAGTTTCCTTCTCCATTCCAAATTTCCATTTCTTGTCACATTTGTAATTGTAAACAGTTCGAACATGTTCCCATGCACATAAACACAGACATACACTACACACACCTTTTTTTCCATCTAAAATCACTTTAGTGAACAGATGTTAAATTCATGACCAACTCATACTCCCTCCCACCAATACACACACACAATTGTTGAACAATTACCAAACAGAACCATCTCTTCTGTTAATTTCAAGTTTGATATCTGTAAAACCTGACACCCTGTCCTGTGGAGAGACTGGTCCTCTATACACAGATCAACCCACACATCACTTCATGAAGCCTTTGTAATGACACCCTGTCCTATGGAGACTGGTCCTCTATACACAGAATAACCCACACATCCCTTCATGAAGCCTTTGTAATGACACCCTGTCCTATGGAGAGACTGGTCCTCTGTACACAGAATAACCCACACATAACTTCATGAAGCCTTTGTAATGACACCCTGTTCTGTGGAGACTGGTCCTCTATACACAGAATAACCCACACATCCCTTCATGAAGCCTTTGTAATGACACCCTGTTCTATGGAGACTGGTCCTCTATACACAGATCAACCCACACATCACTTCATGAAGCCTTTGTAATGACACCCTGTTCTATGGAGACTGGTCCTCTGTACACAGAATAACCCACACATCACTTCATGAAGCCTTTGTAATGACACCCTGTTCTATGGAGACTGGTCCTGTATACACAGAATAACCCACACATCCCTTCATGAAGCCTTTGTAATGACACCCTGTTCTATGGAGACCTGTCCTCTATACACAGATCAACCCACACATCCCTTCATGAAGCCTTTGTAATGACACCCTGTTCTATGGAGACTGGTCCTCTATACACAGAATAACCCACACATCCCTTCATGAAGCCTTTGTAATGACACCCTGCCCTATGGAGACCTGTCCTCTATACACAGTATAACCCACACATCACTTCATGAAGCCTTTGTAATGACACCCTGTCCTATGGAGACTGGTCCTCTGTACACAGAATAACCCACACATCGCTTCATGAAGCCTTTGTAATGACACCCTGTCCTATGGAGACTGGTCCTCTGTACACAGAATAACCCACACATCACTTCATGAAGCCTTTGTAATGACACCCTGTCCTATGGAGTGGTCCTCTATACACAGAATAACCCACACATCCCTTCATGAAGCCTTTGTAATGACACCCTGTCCTATGGAGTGGTCCTCTATACACAGAATAACCCACACAACACTACATGAAGCCTTTGTAATGACACCCTGTCCTATGGAGACTGGTCCTCTATACACAGATCAACCCACACATCCCTTCATGAAGCCTTTGTAATGACACCCTGTCCTATGGAGTGGTCCTCTATACACAGAATAACCCACACAACACTACATGAAGCCTTTGTAATGACACCCTGTCCTATGGAGACTGGTCCTCTATACACAGATCAACCCACACATCCCTTCATGAAGCCTTTGTAATGACACCCTGTCCTATGGAGACTGGTCCTCTATACACAGAATAACCCACACATCACTTCATGAAGCCTTTGTAATGACACCCTGTCCTATGGAGAGACTGGTCCTCTGTACACAGAATAACCCACACATCACTTCACAGTTTCAAGACACAGGTTTTTCAGCTGTGCACACAAGATTTTCAGTTTCCCTGTACTGAAGAGGCATGTACCTACAGACAGGGGATATTTGATATGTGCAGGGGTTGCAAATTTTGACATGTTGAAATGGATTGCACTTAAGTGTGGAGTGCTGGCCTAGAGGTAATGCGTCCACCTAGAAAGCGAGATAATCTGAGCGCACTGGTTCAAATCATGGCACAGTCACCAGTATTTTCTCCCCCTGCACTAGGCCTTGAGTGGTGGCCTGGACACTAGTCATTCGGATGAGATCATAAACCGAGGTCTGGTGTGCAGCATGCACTTAGCGAACGTAAAAGAGCCCACGGCAACAAAAGGGTTGTTTCTGTCAAAATTCAGTAGTAATTCCACTTCAATAGGAGAAACAAATGAAAAACTGCAGGCAGGAAAAAAAATTTTAATGGGTGGTGCTCTCAGTGTAGCGACACACTCTCTCTGGGGAGAGCAGCCCGAAGAATCTGTTGTGACAAAAAAGAGTAATGCAATACAAATACAGTACAATAACCAAATGTATTCTGGTTGCCCATGCTAAAATGGTAGCCCATGCTAAAATGGGTTGGACCTAACCAAATGTCTTCTGATTGCCAATGCTAAAATGGACTGCACTTACCCAAATGAACCAAATGTCTTCTGGTTGCCCATGCTAAAATGGACTGCACTTAACCAAATGTCTTCTGGTTGCCATTGCTAAAATGGACTGCACTTAACCAAATGTCTTCTGGTTGCCCATGCTAAAATGCACTGCACTTAACCAAATGTCTTCTGGTTGCCCATGCTAAAATGGACTGCACTTAACCAAATGTCTTCTGGTTGCCATTGCTAAAATGGACTGCACTTAACCAAATGTCTTCTCTCTGCAGCTATCGCCCTCTGCCTTGGAAAAACATCTACACAGATTGAAGGAGGGTGTGCTGACAGATGGCGCCACCCTCTACACTGTTTGGACCAGCCTTCTGGACCGCTGGTTTGCTGACCCCAAGACCAAAGTCTTCATCATCACGTCGGCTATCGACGTGCCAAGTTTGGAGCGACTGTGCCAGCTGGTTCTGAACCACCGGTTAACAGCCAGCCTGGAGATGCTAGCCACCCCTCTACGGTCACGCTGCGGCCAGTTGGCCCAGATCCGAAGAGATGTCATGCTTAAGCTGCCAACCAAAGACCAAGTGTTTGCCGAATACAAAGTCTACAATGCCATGGTGTATCCAGGCACCGAGTTCCAGGCAAAGTTTATTGCAGGGGTTTGTGGGGAGTCTGTTGAGGTGCTGTTGACCAGTGCTGATGCAGAACAGAAGCATTTTCAGGAACGGCACTCTTGTACAGCAGTGTTCCAGGTCATTTCTGCCAATGAGTTTGACTGTCGCCTCCTTGCTCCCATCGTGTCCTCTGTGAACTGAAACTGAATCATATATCAACTGTATGTCTCTCTTCAAATCAGGTTAAAACTGAGCTGACAGATCATGAATGTGCCACTTTTTAAATCAGGTACAAACTTCAATTGAGCAACAAACATTCGTTGTTGTACAATGTATAAACATGGTCATTTGGATGAGACGATAAACCGAGGTCCTGTGTGCAGCATGCACTTAGCACACGTAAAGCAACCCATAGCAACAAAAGGGTTGTCCCTGTCAAAATTCAGTAGAAAAATCCACTTTGAAAGGAAAAACAAATAAAACTGCATGCAGGAAAAAAAAAAAAAGGGTGGCACTCTCAGTGTAACGACGTGCTCCCCCAGGGGAGAGCAGCCCGAATTTCACACAGAGAAATCTGTTGTGAAAAAAAAGAGAAATACAAACTGATTTATTTTTAAAAAAGGGGACAAAGATTCCCATGCATCTAAGGGAAATAGAAAATGTTTCCTGTTTCTGTCCTCAGTGAATCTCCCCACATATTAATGCTATAGTCTGGAAAATACAAGAAAACAGATCTTGCACATCTGAGAAAACTGATTTAATTGATGGGAGGGAACTGTTCCTCTCATCAATGAATCCCCCTGAATATTAATCATGTGGTCTGAATAATACAAGAAAATAGATCTTGTATGTCTGAGAAAACAGAATTGATTGATGGGATGTACAACTCGTTTCACCAAAGAAGTGATGGGAAATACAACAACTCATTTCACTGGAGTATTGTATTTCATTAGTTTGTAAACTGTTTGTTATTTATTACACTGAATACAGCAAAACTGTTAGATTTTTTCTTACTGCCAAATCATTGTATATGATTAATAACTCGTGTGCCTTTTAATGTATGAATATAATCTCTAGACTGATCTAAAAAGTATTTTGGCATTTTTAAATCACCCTTTTTCATTTTCTGTTTTCAATGTGTGTGTTTGTCTCTAGGTGTGTTTGTGTGTGTCTTTCTGTCTGTTCATTTGTTCTTTAGTTTAACATCTTTTCCTCACCTCACCGATACCTGTTGCCCCACCTGGGACACAGGCCATCAGCAACAGCTGTCCAGCCATCCCAGTCCTGTGCCAGTCGCCCCAGCTGTCCCCATGCACAGCCTGTCCTCTGCATATCTGCCCACAGGTCATGGCGCCACATATTTTGTGGCACCGTCTTGTTCTTTCACTTTTGGGGTTCCAGGCAGCAGCTTGCCTTATGGTGCTGGATGCAGGCTTGCGGAGTGTGTGACCGATCTATCTCCAGCATCTTTGGAGAAACTCTTCTTCTACAAGCTGCTGTCTTGTTCGCTCCCATATTTCTTCACTACTGATTTCCTCTGGCCAGTGAATCTGAAGAATCCTGAGGAAGGTATTGATGAAAGTTTGGATTTTCTACATTGCAGTGACCGTGATACTTCAGGTGTCTGCTCTGTTGAGCAGGATAGGCTTTACTACAGTGTTGAAGATCCTGATCTTGATGTTGATTGTGAGATCACTGGATTCTCAGACATTCTTCAGCTGATGGAAAGCTGCCCTTGCCTTGGCAATGCAGGTTCTAATGTCAGCATCTGTTCCACCCTGCATGTCAATGACACCACCAAGGAAAGTGAAGCTGTCCACCTCTTCCAGCGCCTCGCCTTCCAGCCTGATGGGTGTTGTGTTTGTCGTGTTGACCTTGAGGATCTTGCTCGCTCTTACCACTGTGGATGTTGAGGCCCAGGTGAGCTGAGGTTTCCTCAAGAGCACTGGTCATTTCCTGCATCTGTTGATGGTTGTGGGAGAGAAGGACCAGATCATCTGCCAAGATAAGATCACCCAGCTGTGTCCAAAAAGTCCACTAGAGAGCTGTGGAGGTCTTCATTATCCAGTCTGTTGCAAGTAGGAACAGGAAAGGTGACAGAAAGCATCCTTGTTTCACTCCTGTCTTTATTGGAATGCTTTGGTGAGTTGCTGGCCATGGGCCACCCTGCAGGTTATCCATTCATTTGAGTTCTAGATAATGCTTGTGATCTTCTCCGCACACTGTAATGTTTCAGCAGCTTTCAGAGGGCCTGCCAATCCATGCTGTCAAATGTTTTCTCATTGTCCATGAAGGTTACATAGAGGGGCAAGTTCCACTCCAGCAACTGTTCCAAGATAATGCACAACATTGCTATCTGGTCAGTCCTTGCTGGAGCCAACTAGCTGATTTTGGAGTTGGGGGTCAACAGCGTCCTTCATAACATCTGTTCACTACAGCGATATTAGTTGATGTGTGTGTGTGTGTGTGCTCATGCATAGTCTGTAATGATATAGATAGTACTCATGTGGTGCATACTCCCAATATTATGGGCTGTAAGCGCCTAACTTGAAATGCATGCACAATAGTGCATTTTACATACTTTTGCACATGAAAAAACAACTCATATATGAGTATCTTTATACACCAAGACATTACTACACATTGCAGATATGAACACACACACACACACACACACACACACACACACAG
The DNA here is from genome assembly GCF_041734735.1 of Babylonia areolata. Lineage (NCBI taxonomy): Eukaryota > Metazoa > Mollusca > Gastropoda > Neogastropoda > Buccinidae > Babylonia > Babylonia areolata. The sequence continues at coordinate 8,042,746 of NC_134896.1, read as the reverse complement.
CACAAAATATGCCCTACATACACATACACATGTGCACACACACAGAGCGCACCACAAACTTGCACACACACATACACAGTAGACACCCACCAGTAGGCACACACACTTCATGGTGTTTTCAGTGAGGGTAAAGTGGGGTTGGTAAGAAGAGGAAGACTGCAGACAAACAGCCATGCTTCATCACACCCAGTGGCCTGTTGGAACAGGTGGGTTTTCAAGTTTGTTTTCAAAGAGGACAACATAGTTAAGTGATGGATATTCAGAGGAACAGAATTCCAGACAGAAGGTGCTTGATAATGAGATGCCCTTTGAAGAAATCTCTTTGAAGAAGTTTTGTATATGACAAAAAATAGTTTTGCTGTGAAGAAAGTGTATTGAATGGTAGACCAGTCGGACACTGAATTCAGACAATGACTAACATATGCGCTGACAATGTGAAAGATGTTTTCCATGAAGATGAACAGTTGCTAACAAACAGAAACAATGTGGCAATGGAGACAAACAGCTGTGGGTGATCAGATCTGATATTAATCATCAGTATCACTTAATCCTTTCCCTTCATTGGTGATCTGATGTTAATCAGCAGTGCCATTTAATCCTTCCTCTTATTGGTGATCTGATATTAATCAATCAGCAGTATCATTTAATCCTTTCTTTTCACTGGTGATCTGATATTAATTAATCAGCAGTACCTTTTAATCCTTTCCCTTAGTTGGTGATCTGATATTAATCAGAAGTACCATTTAATCCTTTCCTTCAATGGTGATCTGATATTAATCAGCAGTACCATTTAATCCTTTCTCTTATTGGTGATCTGATATTAATCAGCAGTACCATTTAATCCTTTCTCTTATTGGTGATCTGATATTAATCAGCAATACCATTTAATCCTTTCTCTTATTGGTGATCTGATATTAATCAGCAGTACCATTTAATCCTTCCCCTTCCATGTAAACATCATTCCTAACATTTGTGCTGGGCTTGTTTCTCCTTGTTCAATGAGTTGTTTGGCCAAATCAGGAAGGGGAAGTCACTATCACTGGTCCCCAAACCTGCTTTGGTCGTAGAGGCGCTGCACAGCTCAACACATTACCAACGTTCTCCACTTCTGGCGGTCAAAGAATAAGGCCTGTGTTCCTCTGTGCCCACTCAGTGATGTCTGCCTTCTTCATATCATAGCAATATCAAGGCGTGCAGGCCTGACAAGGCCTTTTGCCCGCTTGAAGTGGGGAAGAAAAAGAGAGTCCCCATATATGTCTGGTGCATTTTTCAACATAGAGTGCGCAATGCTTGAAAAATCAATAAATATGTAAATGAGTTTTGTATTTAAAAATTTTTTAATGAATATCAAGATCATTTTTAAATGTATTCACTGTTCCTGCGGAAACAACGTCTTGTGACAAATTATTCCAAACATTTGTTACTCTGTTAGTAAAGAAATGTGCAAATCTGGAAGTTTTTACTGAAACTTTTAATAGTTTGTAGGAATGGCCTCTTGTGGCACTGTTCTCATTCAATGTCTTCTTCCGTTGTCTGCCTTGACTCCTTGTCCCCTGCACTGATCCCTGAAGGATGATGATGATGTTAACTTATTTTTTCCACATGCCTTGATTCAGTTAATGAAAAGTTGTATGCTTTTTCTTGTATGGGTGATTCATTCCATAATTGCTATTGATTACAATGATATAGTTATGGAATGCTGGATATTGGTCTTGGTTATGACTTCCATCTGTTATTGTTAATGTTGACTGTATTCAGATTAAAAAAAATCTTTTTATGTATTTTTCTTTTCTTTTCCATCTATTCTGAATTGTCATATTAAATTTATGTACAAAATAAAACGGTGGTCGACCCAAGAAAGTCCGGGAAAACACACACACAAAAAAAAAAAAAAAAAAAAAAAAAGATCCCTTAAGGATGGTCCAGGAGAGGTTGCCAGCTCTTGTCACAGACTACCATCTCATTTTCCCTTTTTTTTTCCACTGTGGCCAGGTCTCCATACTGATGATTTTCCTGACTTCATTTGTAATGTGGTCTACCTCGCTAAGGAAGGAAGCCAGCTCACACAGCCAACCATTCCTGCCACATATGAGGAAGCAAAAACTCTCCTCCGCGGCAGATTCCGAAGAGGCTGGGTCACCCTGAACGGAGGCTACCAGGCACACCAAGATCCCATCAGGACACTGGAGAGAAGACACCAGACTACCATCTACCGCCTTCGCACAGGACACTGTGGCCTCCGAGCACACCTGAAGAGGATTGGAGTGGCAGCCACATCCCTATGTGATTGCGGCCAGGCTGACCAGACCCCATCCCATATTCTCCAAGACTGCCCCCTGTATGAGAAGATGCGGCAGCAGTCCTGGCCTGGGGGTGCTGACCTCAACACCAACCTCTGGGGGACGGCAGCCGATCTTCACCGGACGTCCGAGTTTGTGGCATCCCTCGGACTTCGACCCTGACTGCGTAGCTGTCGACCGCAAAGAAGAAGAAGAAGGAGTAATGTGGTCTTTGTTGGAGATTCATGAGGTCTTTGAAGGAGATGCCAAGGAGTCTCCTGAAGTATCTCATTTCCACTGCACTTCTCTGAAGTTCTGATGTAAGAGTCCGGATCAACTTGTATGCATACAGGAAAATAGAGAGCAGTGCATCTATATCTATATACATATTGTGTGTGACTTAAGTGTGTGTATGAATATTATTGTATATTTTTCCAATATTAAACGAATATCATATCTGCATAGGGTTCACATATTCTGTGCGCAAGTTAATTATGTCTTTAAAAATGGTGTATAAATAGCTAATTTATGCATTTCAATCATGACTGGCTTATTCAAAATCAAGAAATGTGTCTTTAAGACAATCAATAAACAATATCAGATCCATTTATTATTTTGACTTTTTGTTACATAATGTATGTTTTCTTCTGAATATTCTGCCAACTATCCAGTTGCTGGTCATAAAATATTTTTAACAGTTTTCTTCTGAATCATCAGCCACTTCTGGTGAACTTCATGTGTCATTCATTAGGAGGTATGATGTCACAGCATGATAATACCTCTGTAGGTAGGAGGTACAGTGATGTCACAGCACAGAGATATCTCTGTAGGTAGGAGGTATGGTGATGTCACAGCATGATAATACCTCTGTAGGTAGGAGGTACGGTGATGTCACAGCACATAGATATCTCTGTAGGCAGGAGGTATGGTGATGTCACAGCACAGAGATATCTCTGTAGGTAGGAGGTATTGTGATGTCACAGCATGATAATACCTCTGTAGGTAGGAGGTACGGTGATGTCACAGCATGATAATACCTCTGTAGGTAGGAGGTATGGTGATGTCACAGCACAGAGATATCTCTGTAGGCAGGAGGTATGGTGATGTCACAGCATGATAATACCTCTGTAGGTAGGAGGTATGGTGATGTCACGGCATGATAATATCTCTGTAGATAGGAGGTATGGTGATGTCACGGCATAATATCTCTGTAAGTAGGAGGTATGGTGATGTCACAGCACAGAAATATCTCTGTAGGCAGGAGGTATGGTGATGTCACAGCATGATAATATCTCTGTAGGTAGGAGGTATGGTGATGTCACAGCACAGAGATATCTCTGTAGGCAGGAGGTATGGTGATGTCACAGCACAGAGATATCTCTGTAGGTAGGAGGTATTGTGATGTCACAGCATGATAATATCTCTGTAGGTAGGAGGTATGGTGATGTCACAGCATGATAATACCTCTGTAGGTAGGAGGTATTGTGATGTCACAGCACATAGATATCTCTGTAGGTAGGAGGTATGGTGATGTCACAGCATGATAATATCTCTGTAGGTAAGAGGTATGGTGATGTCACGGCATGATAATATCTCTGTAGGTAGGAGGTATGGTGATGTCACAGCACAGAGATATCTCTGTAGGCAGGAGGTATGGTGATGTCACAGCATGATAATACCTCTGTAGGTAGGAGGTATGGTGATGTCACAGCATGATAATGTCTCTACAGGTAGGAGGTATGGTGGTGTCACAGCACAGATATCTCTGTAGTTAGGAGGTATGGTGGGGTCACAGCATGATAATACCTCTGTAGGTAGGAGGTATGGTGATGTCATGGCATGATAATACCTCTGTAGGTTATAGGTATTGTGATATCACGGCATGATAATACCTCTGTAGGTTATAGGTATTGTGATGTCACGGCATGATAATACCTCTGTAGGTAGAAGGTATGGTGATGTCACAGCATGATAATACCTCTGTAGGCAGGAGGTATGGTGATGTCACAGCATGATAATATCTCTTTAGGTAGGAGGTATGGTGATGTCACAGCATGATAATACCTCTGTAGGTAGGAGGTATAGTGATGTCACAGCATGATAATATCTCTGTAGGTAGGAGGTATGGTGATGTCACAGCACATCGATATCTCTGTAGGTAGGAGGTATGGTGATGTCATGGCATGATAATATCTCTGTAGGTAGGAGGTATGGTGATGTCACAGCTCAGATATCTCTGTAGGCAGGAGGTATGGTGGTGTCACAGCATGATAATACCTCTGTTGGTAGGAGGTATGGTGATGTCACAGCATGATAATACCTCTGTAGGTAGGAGGTATGGTGATGTCACGGCATGATAATACCTCTGTAGGTAGGAGGTATGGTGATGTCACGGCATGATAATACCTCTGTAGGTAGGAGGTATGGTGATGTCACAGCATAATACCTCTGTAGGTAGGAGGTATGGTGATGTCACAGCATGATAATACCTCTGTTGGTAGGAGGTATGGTGATGTCACGGCATGATAATACCTCTGTAGGTAGGAGGTATGGTGATGTCACGGCATGATAATACCTCTGTAGGTAGGAGGTATGGTGGTGTCACAGCATGATAATACCTCTGTAGGCAGGAGGTATGGTGATGTCACAGCATGATAATGCTTCTGCAGGTAGGAGGTATGGTGATCTCACAGCATGATAATAACAATAACAATTATTATATTTATATAACGCTGAATCTTGTGCAGAGACAAATCAAAGCGCTTTCGCACCAGTCATTCAAACGCATGCATAACTAAAACTGGAGGGAAAAACAAACAAAATACTGAAGACACGGAAGAGGCAGGGAAGGGAGGCTATTTTGGGAAGAAGTGGGTTTTAATGCCAGACTTGAAAGAGCTAAGTGTGGAGACCTGACGAAGCGAAAAAGGAAGTTCATTCCAATTATAAGGTCCAGAGACAGAGAAAGAACGGCAGCCAACAGTCAAGTGTTTGAATCTGGGTATGTGTAAACAGAGTGGATCCAAAGCCGATCATAGAGAGCGAGATGGAGTGTACTGAGGTTAAGGCAGCCACAGAGATAGGAAGGGGCAGAGTTGTGAATACATTTATAACATAGTGTTGATCTTGTACTTTATTCTGTGTAAAACAGGGAGCCAGTGGAGATGTTGCAAAAGAGGAGTGGTGTGCTCAGATCTTTTCTTTCTGAGGACAAGTCGGGCAGCAGAGTTTTGTATGCGCTACAGGGACTGAATTGATGAAGCAGGCAAACCAGACAATAGAGAGTTACAGTAGTCTAGGCAAGAGAGAACGAGAGAAACAAGTCTAGATGCTGCGTCAGTGGACAGATATTTCTGGACGGAACTGATGCGCCGCAATTGACGGTAGCAGGATTGACATGTCTGACTGATAATTTTTTGCATGGACAGTGTGTTGGCAAGGACAACACCAAGGTTCCTGACTGAACTGGAAAGAGGGATGGATGTACTGCCAAGTTCGATTATGTCAGTTGTGATGGAAGACAGTTTTTGTTTAGTTCCAACGATCATTGCTTCAGTTTTGTCCGCGTTCAACTATATAGACATCCAGTTTTGCATGTCCAGGAAGCATATGGATGTTTCTTGCAAGAGCGACGACAATTTTTCAGGGGTATAACTCAAGGAGTTTGGACATGAATGGAAGATTAGAAACTGGTAGATAGTTTTTCAAAATGTTTGCGTCAAGGTTGGGTTTCTTCAGAAGAGGCCGGACGATTGTAGTTTTGAAAGTGGATGGAAACGTTCCAGTGAGAAGGGATGAGTTGACAATATTGGTGATTGTGGGGAGAAGCTGTGAGACACACTGGGAAAAGACCGAGGCTGGTATAATGCCTCTGTAGGTAAGAGACCTGCCCATATAACACCACACAGACTTGTATTAAAATATTCTTTGGTGTCTGCTGAACTCGTTTTTACATATCCGTAAGAAAAAACAGTTGGGCGCACAAGAGTTACAGCCTACCGTCCTGCACCCCCCATCCCCTCCCCCATTTGAAGCCCTAACAAATTATATGTGCAAAAAAAAACAAAAAAACATTTGTTATATGTTTTGTTTTCCAACAAGGTCTTTTCTGTTCAAATGAATAGACAGAAACGAAATGTCTTCATTTATTCTGTCATTATTAAGGCCTGTATCTTTCTATTATAAAAGTTTTGACAAATTAACCAATGTGCTGCAATGGGGGTGGGAAAAGATCTCTGATGCCATGAATGTGCCATCAAGCATGTTGCTCAGTCTTAATTCATTTCTTTTCTCTCTCTCTCTCTCTCTCTCTCTCTCTCTCTTCCCTCAGGGCCTGACTAAGCATGTTAGGTTTCGCTGCTGGTCAGGCATCTGCATAGATGTGTAGCTTTTTTTTCTTTTTCTTTTTTAAGATGTGTAGCGTGTATGGATTTTTTCTAAACACAGTGGCACTTCTTTGAGTAACTTGACTGTACATTAAGAACAAAAAGTATGTGCAAAATAAATGAATAAATAAAACAGACAAACTACTCGTACAACAAAAATTTAATGCAAGAAAAATAATTCCTTGCTTACCATTACCAGCATACTGCTCGTGTGTGGGGGGTTGTGAGTATTATATAGATGGATAGATATTATGTGTGTGTGTCTGTGTGCGTGTGTGTAATACACATACTCATAAGCTTTTATATATGCGAATGCTAGTATGGGCAAACATGAATATAGGGGTACATGATGATATGAAAGATGACTTCTGAATCTATGAAAATTAGAAATGGAGAAAGTTTATAAAGACTGTAGGTTGTAAACGAGACTCACTTTTGGTAAGAGGCATCCAACATTTCAGACCATAGGTCTGTCTGTGTTACTTGGAAATAACAGTGTAGGTAAAAACAGCAAGATATAAGAAAAGTTATCAGTATTAATTAGTTCTGCTTCAGGAAGCAATGATGTACAGAGAAGTGAGTAGAGATCAGCTTGTGGACAGAAAGAAAGAAAAGTCATAAAAGGTGGGAGAAGAAGGTGTATAATAGTGGGGGGAAAGGTGGAGGGTGGGAAAAAATATATGGAATACAACTACAACCACTTCACACACACACACACACACACACACACACACACACACACACACACACCTCCCCCACCACACTATTATACACAGACATTCTCTCTGGTTGGCAGTTAGGAGTGGGTAAGAAGCCCGAAGAGCACTACACAGTCCTTTCGCGTGCTGTGCTTATTAACCTTCCTTTTTGAGGAACAACATGACCAACACAAGCATTAATAAGATTTTTATACCCACCACCCTACCCCCAGTGCAAATCAGTTTTAAGGTTAAAAATTGTACCAGTACTTTTTAAAGCTCCTTTCACACCTTTTTGGAAAACAAAAGCATTTAGGCATGGATTTTTTCTTCTCTCTTGGTCTCTCTCTGTCTCGTTCTGCTTGTATGTATGTATGTATGTATGTATGCATGGATGGATGGTTGGATGGATGGATGCATGCATGCATACATGTATGTATGTAAGTATGACAAGGGGGATGGCAAACTCTTTAACCTTCATTGACTTCAGGCCAAGAACATAGGATTAAGTATTACCACGTCTTAAATAAACGGAGTTTTGCCCCACTATTCAGCCTTGTTCGGAAGAATTGACAAACATTTTGGTATGTATTGATATTGTCCGAGTTTTTCAATGTCTCCTTTCAATCTTCTTCCTTTCAATGATAGCAGTTGCAAGAATCTTAACCGTTCTGAGTATGTCACTCAGAGCCTGCTTGGTCTCCGACCGAGGATAGGTGCTATATTTGTCTTTGTATTTGTATTTCTTTTTATGACAACAGATTTCTCTGTGTGAACTTGAAATTCGGGCTGCTCTCCCCTGGGAGAGTGCGTCGCTACACTACAGCGCCACCCTTTTTTTTTTCTTCTTTTTTTTTTCCTGTGTGCAGTTTTACTTGTTTTTCCTATCGAAGTGGATTTTCTTAAGAATTTGCCAGGAACAACCCTTTTGTTGCCGTGCCGGTTCTTTTACGTGCGCCAAGTGCATGTTGCCTGTACACAGGACTTTGGTTTAACGTCTCATCCAAATGACTAGCATCCAGACCACCACTCAAGATCTAGTGGAGGGGGAGAAAATATCGGCAACTGAGGCGTGATTCGAACCAGTGTGCTCAGATTCTCTCGCTTCCTACTGTATGCAGACGCGTTACCTCTACCATCCTCCACACAGGCCAACACTCAGTCCACACAGGCCATTAAGTATCCATATCAATCAATCAATCAATCTTCTCGAACCAATAAATAGATACGTCCGTGGTCGTATCTCTGCATTCCTGAACTATTTTGGTGGCTCTCCTTTGAACTTTTTCTCAGTAAAGCAACAGATTGTCAGCCAGTCTGGATACCGGCATACAACATTTTCATTCTCAATGGCCAAACTAGGGCTTAGTACAACATGATTTTTAAAAAAGCATCTTGATCAATAATCAATCAAAGGACCTTTTTATAATTCTTGCCAGTATTATTTGATTTTCTTTGACAGATAATAATGATTATAATGGGACTTATATAGCACACTATCCCAGAAATCTGCTCTGGGTGCTTTTCAAAAACACGTTCTTCTTCTTCTTCTTCCAGGGAAACAACCACAATCAACCAGTTGATTACTCTTTTACTTTGGAGGAGGTCGGAAGCGCAAAAACAACAACAACAAAAAACACAATATAACACATAACATCAATGCTACATACACACCAAAATGTGTCTTTAGAAAACCCCAAACACACACACGTTTCAAGTTTCAAGTTTTAATTATCAGGAATACCGTCGCGCAAATAACCATGCCAGAAGAGCGTGCCACAAAGCGAAAAGAGGTAGAGAGGAAAAGGTCGCAGCCAACGCAAAGAATAACAGCAAAGTCTTTTGGTCATATATCAAGTCGAAAACCAAATGCAGGTCAGGCATTGCAGATCTGAAAATAGCTGACGGAAAAAAAAACGACAACAGACAAAGAAAAGGCAGACGTTCTAAACGAATTTTTTCAAAGAGTCTTAACCCAGGAAGAAGAGGAGAACCTACCACCACCACCCGAGTACAACATCCAGGAAATACTGCAAGAGGTAAACATCACTGAAGCAGATGTGAAAAAGCAACTTCAAAATCTGAAAACAAACAAGGCACCTGGACCCGACGGAATCCACCCTATGGTGTTGGCGAAGGCAGCAGGGTCTCTAGCACGTCCAATAGCACATCTATTCCGCCTCACTCTGGAACGTGGGGAAATTCCTAATGATTGGAAAGAAGCCACAGTCACTCCTATCTACAAGAGGAAAGGAAGCCGACAGCAGCCAGAAAACTACCGACCTGTCAGCCTGACCTGTATCCTGTGCAAGGTAATGGAAATGCTCATGAGGACAGAAATAATTAATCACCTACAGCGCAATGAACTACTATGTGAAGAGCAACATGGATTCGTTCAGGGGAAATCTTGCGTGACCAATTTACTGGAAGCTCTCGATGACTGGACCAGGCTGATAGACTCCGGCAGCAGCATTGACGTCGTGTATATGGACTTACAAAAAGCCTTTGACACTGTACCGCACCGTCGTCTGCTGAAGAAAGTTGAAGCCCACGGAGTAAAAGGCCCAATACTCAACTGGATATCAGCCTTCCTTGGAGACCGAAAACAAAGAGTCAGAATCAATGGAAACTTCTCAGACGAAGTAGCAGTCACAAGCGGTATCCCTCAAGGCAGTGTACTAGGACCAATCCTGTTTGTCATCTATGTCAACGATCTACCGAAACGACATGTACAAAACACCGTCAAACTCAGTTGCAGATGACACAAAAATCTATGCCGCTAGCGACAACCAGGAATCGACCGCATCTCTCCAGCAAGACCTAGACAGCCTCCAGAGTTGGTCAAACGATTGGCTTCTGAGATTCCACCCACAGAAATGCAAAGTGATGAAAATCGGCACACGAAAATCAATAGCATCGTACCATATGAAGCATGTAGATGCTGAAACCGGAACCATCAGTGAAATACCCTTGGCAGAAAGTGAGGTGGAAGCAGACCTCGGTGTTCAAGATGATAACGACCTCAAATTTAAGCAGCACGTGGACAGTGTCACAGCAAGAGCGAACAGTGTAATTGGCATCATCCGCAGAACCTTCGAGTTCTTAGACTGCAAGCTCTTCATCCAGCTGTACAAAACAATAGCGAGGCCTATCCTCGAGTACGCACAAACTGTGTGGCAACCTAGACACAAGACATTATGTAAGCAGCTAGAGGACGTGCAGCGCCGAGTCACAAAGCTGATCTCCTCGATCAGTGAGCTACCTTACGCGGAAAGACTAGAACGACTCGACCTGCCTAGCCTGGAACACAGACGACTCAGAGGGGATATGATAGACACATTCAAGTATGTCCACGGACTCCACAGAACCGAAAAACCAAAACTTGAAACTGCAGAGGATTCAGGCACCAGAGGAAACGTGAAGAAACTGTTCCCGCACCACACCCACTGCGACACCAGGAAACACTTTTTCAGTGAAAGGGTCACCAAGACATGGAACAGTCTCCCAGACGAAGTGGTCTTGGCACCGTCGGTGAATGCCTTTAACCTTTCCCGTACGTCGTGGGTGTGAAATCACCCAGACAAGTGTTTTTGCTCTGTAACTCAAGTAATATTGAAGCCACTTCCACATAATTTCATGACTTTGTCCATAATATAGTTTACTACATATCCACTGAACATTATTTTCTTTTATACATAAACAAAGAAGTTATTAATCAATTAATGTCCCAGTACGTCGTGGGTGTGACGACACCCATACTCCCAAAGAATAAACCTTGCACGCCGTACGTCGTGGGGGTGGAGCCACCCATGCAAAGCTTGCGCGCCACGCGTTGTCGACATGACGTCACTTGGGCTCGCTACAGAGAGAGATGAGAGTGACCTTGTCTTTTGTTGATCGTATCCCGGTTCAAGTCTGCGGCAAGTTTTACTCTAAAGTTGTAACTAATTTCAGAAAACAATATTTATTGCACTAGATATCTTCAACAATATTGAATGAACTGTTTTTCTTGTAGAGAATGATCGGGAGCAACTGATTGATAGCTTTTTATCTAGTTGGAATTAAAGTGCCTTTCTAAGAACTGGATATTTTTGTAAGTCTGAAATCAATTGATCTAAAATCTAGTTGATATAGAAATTTTATTCTTATCCTAATCTGTTCAAAGTAGAGAAAACCCGACTATGGCTAAAAAAAGAAAGATAGTTGATATAGAAATTTTATTCTTATCCTAATCTGTTCAAAGTAGAGAAAACCCGACTATGGCTAAAAAAAAGAAAGAAAAAAAAATGCCAGCCAGCCAGCCAGGAATGCCGAGATCTAGGCCAAGGGAAGGGGGGACTGATACCAGGCTGTTGCTGCTATGTTAGGGCATCTGCCTTGACCGAAAGAGGATGGGCGTGTAGCCGCTAAAAACAAAACAAAACCAACAACAAAAACAACACACACACACACACACACACACAAAAACAAAACAAAAAACCCAAAAAAAACAAAAAAAAACGTTTTTTGTAAGTAACAACATTCTCTTCTCACGGGCAAAACTTATTCACAATGCGCCTGGTCAAGCACTGGAGTAAATAGCCTACACGCACAAGTGGAAACTGCGCATGCAAGTCTGCTGAAGAAAAGTCAAATTTGCTTTACGGACAGGTGTGGGTTACTGTGCACCCACGACGTACGGCAAGGTCTTATTTCTTCAGTGAAACCATGGGTGCCTACACACCCACGACGTACAGCGAAGGGTTAGTTCGTACACAGAAACCATGGGTGCCTGCACACCCACGACGTACAGCGAAGGGTTAGTTCGTACACAGAAACCATGGGTGCCTGCACACCCACGACGTACAGCGAGGGGTCATTCCTTCTTAGAAACCATGGGTTTCTGCACACCCACGACGTACGGCGCGCAAAATTTTAGGCGACGTACGGGAAAGGTTAAGAACAGACTGGATGTTTACTGGAAGAACAAGCCAGACAAGTACAATCCGTCTTGCCAATAAGCCACGCATGCAAAGTTTAGTATGTACAACTGATGACCCACACGGAGCGATGAACAGGTCTTTGGACCTCAAACATAGTACAGTTCAAGTTCAAGTTCAAGTTTCACTCCTATTGGAGTATGGAGGATTACTGCAAAATAATATTTTCGTGCCCAGAACAAACATTTCCAAATACACAACAATCTCACATAAAAGTTGAGAAACCACAAATGTCTTTTAACTCCAAAAGTATAACCAGGCAACATTTCCAAACCTAATCATCTTACTTACAGCTAAAATGACTTTTTTGCCTCCTTTAAGCATATTACAAAAATTAAAAACCGATTTTGGAGACAAATATTTTTTAGGAACATATCTACACACACACACACGATGCTTGGGCCCGTCGCCCACGGGTGTCAGCGTATCATTTTTTGAAGCCTCGTGACATTGTAGCGCGAACGGCTGAAACCTGCAACGAGGCGTCGAGTTCGCACACGGGCGACAAACCTCCCCAGGCAACTTAACAGGACTGCGACGGTGTTTCCCAACGAGCACAGAATTTGATGACGTCACATGCGAACTTAGCCTTTGCGCATGCGTACGCGTTCATATTTTCTGGGCCGCCAAATTTGAGGCGAAATCCGAAGAAAATAGAAAAGTGCGATTTGTTCGAAAGTTGTTTTGGATGCCTAGAGCTGGTTTACTTGGTGACACAGCTACACCATGGCAGCAAGAAGGACACGACTGAAAGGACGGAAGACTCCGCAATCGACAGGTATGCTATCAGTGTACATGGAGACAGAACACGATGTTTTTCCCATGGACAGAGGCCCCCACCACACCACTGTGGCCTGCGCTGCCCGTCACTCACGCATACCGCACAACCAAGTGTTTCAAATACGATGTGATATTTATTTCTTATGATTTTATTCGACCATTTATTTCCGCACTGTAAGAATCGTCTTTCATCAAGCAAGGATGAATCACTGAATGAAGTCACGATGTTAATAGGTCCTTGTTGACACACTGGGTAGTATGGAGGAATGGTCGCCATTGTCACATTGTGGAAACGTACAGGTTTCCAAAACCGAAACTGGAAACACGAGGATTCGTGCCGTGGGAGAGATGGAACGACTGTCTAAACCATCTTTCACCTATCAGTAGTGAAGAAAATTTACACAACATATAACAGATAATGCTCTTATCCAATTCGGTTCCAAGACCGACATCAACTGAGTCAGACGTTTGGTTCACACTTGATAGTATCTCTTCATTACATATGGATTATATGGATTTGTCCGAACGCATTGACGCCTCCTTGAGCTACTGAAACTGAAACTCTTCATTACATCTATCCATTTAGTGTCTAAATCTAGACTTGGTAGAAAATTAATGTTCATTTAGGGTCCAGATTTGTGGCACCAGTGAAGACGAGACTTGAGAGTAAATGAGACTGATAAGACTAGCAATGGACATGATAGCTGGAACAAATGATGCCTGATTAGATTATGATAGAATGAGGGCTGGAGCAGTACAAGGTAAGTTGTTTTTTTTTGTTTTTTGTTGGTTTTTTTTTGTGTTTTTTTTGGGGGGGGTTGTTGTTTTTTGTGGGTAAAGAGTAAAAGACTGGGGCAGATGTTTTGGCAATATCTACATTTTTTCCCCTCAAGACGGAATGAGCAGTATTCACAACAAGGCATGGATGTTCACTCCATCAGTCACACAGAGGGTGGAGGGGAAGAAATGTGGATATTGCCAATATTTTATTTCCATCTAAAAAGATAAAATCATGTAGAGAATCAGATTAAAACAACAACAAAAAATGTGATTATGCTGTCATTTTTGTGCTACTGTTAGGATTTTTTTTCCTCTCAAAGCCTGATTAGGTGCGTTGAGTTATACTGCTGGTCAGGCATCTGCTTAGCAGATGTGTAGTGTTCATGGATTTGTTTGTTTGAACGGGTGCAATAGCCGAGTGGTTAAAGCGCTGGACTTTCAATCTGAGGGTCCCGGGTTCGAATCTCGGTGCACCTGGTGGGTAAAGGGTGGAGATTTTTCCGATCTCTCAGGTCAACATATGTGCAGACCTGCTAGTGCCTGAACCCCCTTCGTGTGTATGCGCACGCAGAAGATCAAATACGCACGTTAAAGATCCTGTAATCCATGTCAGCGTTCGGTGGGTTATGGAAACAAGAATATACCCAGCATGCACACCCCCGAAAATGGAGTATGGCTGCCTACATGGCGGGGTAATTAAAAACGGTCATACACGTAAAATGTCACATGTCTGTCTGAGTGTGTATGCGTGTGCGTCTGAAATGTGATTGAATGACACAGGAAACGAATGATGAGCGCCCAGTAGCAGCCGTCAGTCGGCTCTACCCAGGTAGGCAGCCTGTGGTGCAAATGTCCCCGTGTATGTAAAGCGCTTAGAGCTTGGTCTCTGACCGAGGATAGGCGCTATATAAGTATCCATATCAATCAATCAATCAATGCTGTGATTCCTCCTTGAGTAACTGAACTGTTAGGATTGAAAACCAGCGTTTGAATTTTAATCATTACTCTCAAGCTCTCTCTCTCTCCCCCACACACACCCTTCTCTCTCTCTCTCTCTCTCCCACCCGTGCCCTTCTCTCTCTGTCTCTCCCCTCCCCTTCTCTCTTGCTCTCCCTCCAAACCCTCCTGTCTTACAAGTTACATGCAACAGACATGATGTGGGGGGGGGGGGGTTACAATGCGTACAATTTTTTTACATTTTCATGTTTAATTTCATAAAATGTAATGTACATACGTTTTTACTAGAAATATTTGATGAATATTGCTTTATCATGTAATGTTGTAGTCTGTTTGTTTCAGTTGTTTGTCATGCAGTGTTTCTTCAGGGAAATGCTTAGCAGGAACTGTTTTATCATGTAATGTCGTAGTTAATTTGCATTATTTGATTGTTGATCTGTGTTCGTGTGTGCATGTGCCTGTACAGTGCAGGTGTGTGTGTATGTGTGTGTCATTGCATGAGTAGTGTGTCTGGGTATGCATGCGTTAGTTGGTGCATGCATGTGTGCATATGTGTGTGTGTGTTTTGTATGTATGTACGTACGTATATATAATATATGCGCATACGTGCTTGTGTGTGTCTTTGAGTTTCAGTTGTCTACATTTTTGTTATCATTATTTCGTTTTTATCTTTTTACATCTGATACATTTCTTGATTTAATCAATGACATGACCTCTTTTAATTGATCTCTCTTATCTATGTTTTAAATTGTATGCATATGTTTGTGTGGGGATGTTTGAGTGAATGTTTTAGTGCTATTGTAAAGCGCATAGAGCTTCAATAATATGCAAGATGTCTTAATAAATGAATAAAAAATATTACATCAGCTGTCTGGTTTGATATTACATCAGCTATCTGGTTTGATGATATTACATCAGCTATCAGGTTTGTATGACCGCATAGACTAACACACATGATATTACATCAGCTGTCTGGTTTGCGTGACCGCATAGACTAACACACATGATATTACATCAGCTATCTGGTTTGCATGACTGCATAGACTAACACATGTGATATTACATCAGCTATCTGGTTTGCATGGCCGCATAGACTAACACACATGATATTATATCAGCTATCTGGTTTGCATGACTGCATAGCTGAACACACATATTACACCAATTATCTGGTTTGCATGACTGCATAGACTAACATACACACACACACACACACACACACACACACACACACACACACACACACACACACACACACACACACACACACACACATCAGCTATCTGGTTTGCATGACCACATAGACTAACACACATATAATATATACATCAGCTATCTGGTTTGCATGGCCGCACAAACTAAAATAACTAAAAAGGATTTTGTGTCACTCTGTCATGCTTGTCAGATGTGTGATGGCATCCACAGTGTTGTGGCAGTCATCAGCAAATGGTTTGGTTGCATGCATAAAATCAGAATTTGAGCTTCAATTATGACAATTCATATTAAAGAAATCAAACTCTGTGACTGTCATAACTGTGTTTGTTATTCAACTTAAACGTTTTTGTGTGTACATGTTTGTGTGTGCAGATCTATATATATCAATAATACAATATTCATTGCATGTGACATACTAAGATCTCACTCAAATCAGATTGATTCTAATTCATTATTTTATTTCAAGCCTAATTCCAATCTTCTCCCTGAAACTGATAGTGATATACATATATGCTTGCAGTCAAAAGAAGATCGGCCACAAGCCAGACAAAAAAGAATGCAGCGACTCCTACTGGTGATGGGAAGATGGTCAAACGAATGCCGGGGAAAGTCAGTCCCAAGGTGGTGAAAAAAGCAAAGCCCAAGGCTGAGCAGGTTTGTTGGCAATTTGAAATATTTTGATTAATCATCTGTCAACGCTGTTGGTAACTTAAGTGTTAGCACCCACATATTCAGACACAGTATCATGCCTGCTTGTGAACAATGACATGCACCAAAAAAAAAGTGACAAAAACAAGAAAAGAAACATTGTTGAAATAGGCCATTATGCTACATACCCACTCTGTATACCCACTGACAGGGGTGTATTGATTTGATAAGCAAAGGATCATGCACCACCTTTCAGGTTAGACTTATGGCTGCTTGTTGAAGTCATTCTCTCTGTCATTCTTTCTGTGAGGCGATTGATGGTGTGATGGCCTTGTACCTGTATTTTAGGTACTCTCTTACTTTTCGTAGGATTTCAGATGGAGACTGCTCGTTGCACTACCAGCAAGCCTGTCAGCTCTCATTTCTCTTAAAGCCTGCATGTCCAGAGCAGTAAACCCATGTAAGCTTTTATATCTAAATGTTGTGCATTGCCTCATGCTACTCTGGGCTCCCCATTCCATTGTCTTTTTTTTTTCGTTTTTTTTTTTTTTGTAGGAGATTTATAGAGTCAGATTTATAATTATGGCACATTGATTTCCAGGCAAACATACAGATCTATAGATGCCAGCCAGTGGAGAGCATGTGTCAGTTTCAGCTTCCATTGTCAGGCTGGAGATTGTGACTTTTTTTTCTTTTTTCTGTTTTGCTTTGCAGTGTAAATCAAATTAACATTAGCATCACTTCAAAACTAACAATGCACAGATTTCATCAAAATGGACCAGGGTCTCTCTGGGTCTTCCTAAATACAGTAGTCTGAACAACATACTAGACACTACATTTATGGCCTCAGATATCTTTTGTCCACCCATCTTGTGGCGCATCTGTGGAAGTACAAGCTCAAAGCCACTTAAAATGAATCACTGAGGACATTCAAAATTGCTTCATTATAATTTATATCCAACTTTCGTTACACCCGACGTGTAGGTAAAACAAATTTCTATCATGTTTATACAGTGCATGTGACTTTTTTGTTTGTTTTTTCTTTGTATGAAGACAATGTTGTGTTGTTTTCCTGATTTGCAGTTTAGGTGGTGCACAGTGGCAAATATTGTTGATTTCAGATGTTGGTTTTGTATGTCCGTCTGTATGTATTAAATGTTAAACTCGAATAAAATATTTATTTTAAAAAATACATATATTATTATATGTAATAATATATATATATATATACTTAAATGAGAATTATTTCAAAAAAATACTCTTTCCGAAATATGGCTGTAAATTAATTTTAACAGATCATATACTGATATAGGTACATATATTGCAGTTTGAAAGATTAGAAACTGATCATAAGTAAAACAGTGAACGAAATTCATGGCATTATTCTGAAGACTTCAGAAGAAACGATTGTCAGAAGTAATCACACAGCACCAGGATTTGAAGGTGGGAGGGGGAAAGGAGGGGATTTCTGTACTGTTTGTTTCCTCGCTTTACTGTTTTCATTGTTAAGCCATTGGAGCATGCACTGGTATGGAAATAAAAACTTAATCGATTTTTAATCTGCTGTACTGGAGAGCAATTTTTTGTGCTTGGTACAGCTTGACAAGAAATCACATTAACCAAAATTAAAGTGTCTGAATTTATTTTTCAGTAAGGTCTTGAAATGAAAATGATAAAATATTACTTTTCTCCATCAGCTTTTCTTTCAACTTTTTTAATACTTACAAATTTTTGCTTTGGCAACAGACCTGTGCAATGTGCAGACACCATGATGAAATGGCCATTGAAATCAAAGTCTGACACCCTCCTTCCCTGTCATTCTACCCTAATCCCTCTAGTATCTCTCCTTCATCTACAGTCATTGAAACTTTGACCCCATATGGCTGAGTCAACCACTCTATGATTGTCAGTGTAAAAAGTAAACAACGCCTTTCAGTTTGTTGTCGAAAGTTTCAGACAATGCTGGTCATCAGAAAAGATGAAACTGGAAGTGAACAGAACTGGATTTTATAACTAATTTATAGGCTTTGTGTTTGGGATTTTATTTTTTAATAACTGAAATGCCTTTGCAGTAGTATTACTGTCAGCGTTCTGATGGTCTGACCTTTGATCTTCATGTCAATCCTGTTTCAGAAAAGACCAAAGAAAGACCAGTATGAATTTGACGAGACAGACGACTTCATTTCTGGAAACTCCTTTCTGTCTGCATCTTTTTCTGCGAACGGTTCACAGAAAACACCAGAGAAAGGCTTACTGACCACTGTCAGACCCAGCAAAGTTAATGTGATTAAGCAGCAGAAAGGTAATGTGACCAAGCAGCAGAAAGGTAATGTGACCAAACAGCAGAAAGGTAATGTCACCAAGCAACAGAAAGGGAAAGAAAAGAAAGGCCATAATCAGTGCGCACCTCCAGCAGAAAATAAAAAGAAAACCAGCACTCCTCTGTCAGAAGTGGCAGACCGCATGTCCAAGCCAGGAAAATCCTGTGGAAAAGGTCAGCGATATTTACAAGTGTTGGTTCCAAAGCTGGGGTTGGACATGGACATGAGTGTCACCCCTATCCTTCCTATCACAGACCAGTCTCCACGGACCCAAGCCAGTCTCAGACAGCTTGGGAAAAAGGGTTCTGATGGCAAATCAGTCAGCTTTGAGGACTTAAAAGAGCATCTTCCATCACAAACACCAGCAGGAAAAATAAACTGCAAAAAAACTCCAAGGAAAGCTGTTGTAGTGTCAAAGAGTTCCAGTTCTTCAGCTTCTGGTAGTTTTAAGGAGCCTGCCCTTCCTGTTTTGCCACTTGCTTCAGCAGTCTCTGCTCCGGCACCCAGAAAGACAGAGCAGAGGACAACAGAATCTGCTCCAGCACCCAGAAAGACCCTGAAAAGAAAAATGTGTGAATTGCGTGAGGAAGATGCTGTTGACAGAGCAGCAGCAAAATGCCAAAAAACAGACTTACCTAAAACTAAGCAGTCACTTGTGACATGCAAGAAAAGTGGACTGTCCCAGAAAGCGAAGGAATGTGTCAAGAACAGGTGGGCCAAGAAGTATCCCCCCAGCAGTCAGACACAGCTTTCACCGCCGCAAATGCGGATCTTGCGACAGCGCACCCCCACCCCATCAGTCCAGGGAGAGGAGGAGGGGACGCATGATTCAGGCATCTCCCTGGGGGAGGACCTGAGCACCAGTGAGGACAGGAACAGTGCAGCCACCCCCACCCTGCCAGGATTCATGGAGGATGAACCGCTGCAGGGGAACATGGATTTTCTGAACACTTCACCTCTGTCATCTGTTGAATTCACTTCATCAAAGGAAGGTAAAGAACTTGTCTCTCTCTGTCAGCTGTTGACTTCACTTCATCAGTTTCAGTTTCAGTTGCTCAAGGAGGCGTCACTGCGTTCGGACAAACCATATACGCTACACCACATCTGCCAAGCAGATGCCTGACCAGCAGCGTAACCCAACGCGCTTAGTCAGGCCTTGAGGAAAAAAAACAAAACAAAAAAAAACGGGGGAATAAATAATAGATAAGCTTACATAAATAAATAAATAAATGAATAATAATTATAATATAGAAAAAGGTAGTAGTAATAATAATAGTAATACTAATAAAATGATTAAAAAAAAATAAAATAAATAAAATTAAAATAAATAAATAAATAATAATAATAAATAAATAAATAAGACAACAATGGTGATAAATAAGCGAATAAATGTAAAACATGAAGACACACTTTCACACACACACCCACACATGCACAACAGAAATGCACCAAACATGCAGTTTCACAGATATGAAAGCACCGTCAAATACATATAAACGTACATGAGCTCCAACACACACACACACACACACACACACATTACCTTGCACCTCCTCTACCCCCCTCCTCCACACACTCATTTCTAGTCTACGTATCGCAGCTTCCACGGCACACACACACACAAACACACACTCACAGAGATGAACACTTACTTGTACAAGCACACACACACATACGCCCATATCTCCCACCCCAACCCCACACACATATATACAAAGATATATATATGTATATATACGTTCCAATATCCTGTTTCTCCCACAGTGTAGGCATGCATATACTCACATACCTCATCCTCTACCCCACCTCCCCCCGCACTCCCACCTCCTCTCTCACACACACACACACACACACACGTACACAGATCTCTCCTGACACTTGTGTACACTTACACTCTCGCGCATTCACAAACGCACTCAAAAGCACAGACCCACACATCCACACAAACACACACGCACAGAGGCTGCCACTGACTGGCCGCAAGAGGGATGGGAAAAGATCTCTGATGCCAAAAACGTGGCGTCTAGTGTGTTGCTCAGTCTATTGTATTTGGAAAGGCCCACAGAGACTGTTCCGTTTTGAAGAAATTTGCGCAATGTTGGTTTGGAAATGATGCCGATATTTGTTTGATTTGCAAAGCATCGTGCTCTACCTTTCATGTTAGACTTGCGGCCGCTCCCTCTCTCTGCTTTTATTTCTTTGAGGCGATCGATGGTGTGATGGCCTTGTACCTGTTCTTTTTGGTATTCTTTGATTTTTCTGAGGATTTCCGATTTTCCTAGATGTAGGCCGCTCGTTGGTGTTGCGTTACCAGCAAGTCTGTCAGCTCGCTCATTTCCCTTAACACCTGCATGTCCATCAAAGGAAGGTAAAGAATCTCTGTCAGCTGTTGACTTCACTTCATCAAAGGAAGGTAAAAAAAAACAACCTTTGTCTGTCAGCTGTTGACTTCACTTCATCAAATAAAGGTAAAGAACTTGTCTCTCTCTGTCAGCTGTAGACTTCACTTCATCAAAGGAAGGTAAAGAATCTCTGTCAGCTGTTGACTTCTCTTCATCAAATAAAGGTAAAGAACCTCTCTGTCAGCTGTTGACTTCACTTCATCTGAGGAAGGTAAAGAACCTGTCTCTGTGTCAGCTGTTGACTTCTCTTCATCAAAAGAAGGTAAAGAACCTGTCTGTGTCAGCTGTTCACTTCACTTCATCAAAGGAAGGTAAAGAACCTCTCTCTCTGTCAGCCGTTGACTTCACTTCATCAAAGAAAGGTAAAGAACCTGTCTCTCTGTCAGCTGTTGACTTCACTTCATCTGAGGAAGGTAAAAAACCTGTCTCTGTGTCAGCTGTTGACTTCTCTTCATCAAAAGAAGGTAAAGAACCTGTCTCTGTGTCAGCTGTTCACTTCACTTCATCAAAGGAAGGTACAGAACCTCTCTCTCTCTGTGTCAGCTGTTGACTTCACTTCATCAAAGGAAAGTAAAGAACCTGTATCTGTGTCAGCTGTTGACTTTACTTTATCAAAGAAAGGTAAAGAACCTCTCTCTGTCAGCTGTTGACTTCTCTTCATCAAAGGAAGGTAAAGAACCTCTCTCTCTGTGTCAGCTGTTGACTTCATCAAAGGAAGGTAAAGAACCTGTCTCTGTGTCAGCTGTTGACTTCACTTCATCAAAGAAAGGTAAAGAACCTGTCTCTGTGTCAGCTGTTGACTTCACTTCATCAAAGGAAAGTAAAGAACCTGTCTCTGTGTCAGCTGTTGACTTCACTTCATCAAAGGAAGGTAAAGAACCTCTCTCTGTCAGCTGTTGACTTCACTTCATCAAAGGAAGGTAAAGAACCTCTCTCTTGTGTGTCAGCTGTTCACTTCATCAAAGGAAGGTAAAGAACCTGTCTCTGTGTCAGCTGTTGACTTCACTTCATCAAAGGAAGGTAAAGAACCTCTCTCTCTCTCTGTCAGCTGTTGATTTCACTTCATCAAAGGAAGGTAAAGAACCTCTCTCTCTCTCTGTCAGCTGTTGATTTCACTTCATCAAAGGAAGGTAAAGAACCTCTCTCTGTTAGCTGTTGACCTCACTTCATCTGAGAAAGGTAAAGAACCTGTCTCTGTTAGCTGTTGACCTCACTTCATCTGAGAAAGGTAAAGAACCTCTCTCTGTTAGCTGTTGACCTCACTTCATCTGAGAAAGGTAAAGAACCTCTCTGTGTTAGCTGTTGACCTCACTTCATCTGAGAAAGGTAAAGAACCTGTCTCTCTCTCTGTGTCAGCTGTTGACTTCACTTATCAAATAAAGGTAAAGAACCTCTCTCTTTCAGAAAACTGTTTGAAATAAATCTGACAAATGTGCCCATCCACTGTATTCTGGAGGTTTCTGCCTTTGTACCTGAGTGTTTTCAGTGTTGTCCTAGAGTGCAGCAAATGACCTGTGTTTTCAGTGTTGTCCTAGAGTGCGGCAAATGACCTGAGTATTCACAGTGTTGTACTAGAGTGCAGCAAAAGACCTGTGTGTTTTCAGTGTTATACTAGAGTGCAGCAAAAGACCTGTGTGTTTTCAGTGTTATACTAGAGTGCAGCAAAAGACCTGAGTGTTTTCAGTGTTGTGCTCGAGTGCAGCAAAAGACCTGAGTGTTTTCAGTGTTGTGCTCGAGTGCAGCAAAAGACCTGTATGTTTACAATGTTGTACTAGAGTGCAGCAAAAGACCTGAGTGTTTTCAGTGTTGTGCTCGAGTGCAGCAAAAGACCTGTATGTTTACAATGTTGTACTAGAGTGCAGCAAAAGACCTGAGTGTTTTCAGTGTTGCCCTAGAGTGCAGCAAAAGACCTGTGTGTTTTCAGTGTTATACTAGAGTGCAGCAAAAGACCTGAGTGTTTTCAGTGTTGTGCTCGAGTGCAGCAAAAGACCTGTATGTTTACAATGTGGTACTAGAGTGCAGCAAAAGACCTGAGTGTTTTCAGTGTTGTGCTCGAGTGCAGCAAAAGACCTGTATGTTTACAATGTGGTACTAGAGTGCAGCAAAAGACCTGAGTGTTTTCAGTGTTGTGCTCGAGTGCAGCAAAAGACCTGTATGTTTACAATGTGGTACTAGAGTGCATCAAAAGGTGTTTCTACCTTTGTTCCTGTGTTTTCAGTGTCAACAGTGTTGTACAAGAGTGCAGCCAAAGAATACAGGCCAGCAAAAAACAAGAGGGAAAAGGGACGCTACTCTGTAAGTACATTTTACAGGAATCTCTCTTCTTCTTTTTTTTCTTCTTTTTTTCTTCTTTTTTTTCACACAACACGAGTCAGTGAAAAAACCTTGCATTATGCCTTATGGTTGTAAAAAAAAAAGCAAAAAAAAACCTTCAGAATTCAAAATTGTCAATTTTTGCTCTGAACACCAGCCTCATTGGTCAAGTGGTTTACCACTTCAGTTAACTTAAATCTTGCCTGTGCTTTCCAGTCTTCTTGTAATCCTGAAATTAGTGTTGTGACTATTGTTCTTGATTTAAGCTAATTCAGGATGGACTGAGTATGAGAGTGTCCTAATGATGTGTTGTGCGTTGGATGTTGTTGCAGACATCCAGTGATGTGTTTAGTTGTTCCATACATCCAGTGATGTGTTGTTTCAGACATCCAATGTGTTGTGTTGCTCCAGACATCCAGTGATGTGTTATGTGTTGTTCCATACATCCTGTGATGTGTTATATGTTGTTCCAGACATCCTGTGATGTGTTGTGTGTTGTTCCAGACATCCAATGTGTTGTTCCAGACATCTTGTGATGTGTTGTTCCAGACATCCAATGATGTGTTGTGTTGTTCCAGACATCCAGTGATGTGTTGTTCCATACTAGAACTTGTCAGCTGGTGTGATCAAAACAACTTAGAAATCCACTTATCAAAAACAAAGAATTAATTAGATTTCAGGAAGACCAAATCTGACCACTTGTCATTAAAGACAAGCACGTACAGATCATCAGCGAATTTAAATTTCTTGGTCTGATCATTTCCAACGATTTGAAATGGGAGAAAAATGCAGAAAAAATTGTTAAGAAAGCACAACAGCGCCTGTACTTTCTTTGGCGCCTCAAAAAGTTTGGAACTGGAAAAGAAATCATGGTTGATTTCTACAGAGCAGTCATTAAAAGTGTGTCAACCTTCACTATTATTGTTTGGTACGGAAACATTTCCAAGGCAGAAGCCGCAGCCCTTAACAGAATCATAAAAAGTGCCACTAGGATTACCAGGGCTGATCTACCTTCTCTAGACGACATTTATTATAAGCGGCTACTCAAAAAAGCAAAATCAGTCAGCCAGGACGAATCACATCCAGCTTTTGGGATTTTCGAGATGCTCCCCTCTGGTCGTCGGTACAGAAGTATAAGGACAAAAACCAATGATTTTCCAGTTATATTTGTGCTTTTTATGTACTATCTGATGTTCCAGACATCTAGTGATGTGTTGTGTTGTTCCAGATATCCAGTGATGTGTCGTTCCAGACATCCAATATGTTGTGTATTGTTCCCGACATCCAATGATGTGATGTTATATGTGTTTTTCCAGACATCCAGTGATGTGTTGCGTTGTTCCAGACATCCAGTGATGTGTGTTGTTCCAGGCATCAAATGATGTGTTGTTCCAGACATCCAGTGATGTGTTGATCCAGCCATCAAATGATGTGTTGTTCCAGACATCCAGTGATGTGTTGTGTGTTGTTCCAGACATCCAGTGATGTGTTGACATCTGTAATGTTGTGTTGTTCCAGACATCAGTGATATGTTCAGTAATGTGTTGTCCAGTGATGTGTTGTGTGTTGGTCCAGACATCCAGTGATGTGTTGTTCCAGACATCCTATGATGTGTTGTGTGTTGTTTCAGACATCCAATGATGTGTTGTTCCAGACATTCAATTTTGTGTTGTTCCAGACATCCAGTGATATGTTCAGTAATGTTGTGTTCCAGACATCAGTGATATATTCAGTAATGTTGTGTTGTTCCAGACATCCATATGTTCAATAATGTTGTTCCAAACATCAGTGGTATGTTCAGTAATGTTGTGCTGTTTCAGACATCAATATGTTCAATAATGTTGTGCTGTTCCAGACATCAGTGATATGTTCAGTAATGTTGTGTTGTTCTACACATCAATATGTTGAATAGTGTTGTTCCAGACATCAATATGTTCAGTAATGTTTTGTTCCAGACATCAATATGTTCAGTGATGTTATTCTAGACATCAGTGATATTTTCAGTAATGTTATGTTGTGTTGTTCCAGACATCAATATGTTCAGTATGTTGTGTTGTTCTAGACATCCAAACTGGAGGCGTGGGCCAGTGCTGTGAACCAGAGCCTACAAGATGTGGAAAGTTTTGAGCTGGTGGTGGAATGTCAGTGATGTGTCGGGTTGTGCAGTGAGGTACTCTGCATCAGATATGCAGCCAGGATATAGCTGTACATTACCATCATGAACTCAGCAATTCATAGAATTCATCTCTTTCCAGTTACATTTTAAGTTGAAACTTTTTTTTAAACAGCAATTCAGAAGTACAAATGTATATATTCCCAATTGATTTTGTTTTGGACAAAGTATTTAAAGATACAATGTGAACACTGGAGAATTTTTTTTTCATCCCTCTCAGAACTTATTTCTTCCTGAATCCTCCATTGAAACTGAAAACACAATGAACAATTTTGAGGATTGGTAGGATTCTGATTTGAAAGGCAGCCTTTTCCTTTTCTTCTTTTGAATAGACATGAAAGGGTTTAATGGAAGCATGAAGTGTGCATATTAAAATCAATATGAAAGTGTGAAGAAGTTGATTTTGTTTTCATTAGCAAGGCTGAGGAAAAGTAGAAAAGCCATATCATGACTGTTGAAAGTCTTATGACTACAGTTGTTTTGTAAATAGCCGTTTGTTCTCCTTTTCTGTGTCCAAACTAGTTTTGTCACTTATTAAAGTGATTTAAAGCTGAAAACACAAGTGGTTTGTGGTTCCATCCATTGGTAATGCCATGCTGAGCTTTGTCAACATGGTTCTTTTCACTTCAGTCCATGTATTCTGTCAGTGATGTGGGCAGTATTATAATGCCTTTGTACTGTATTTGGTTACAACGCAGATTTATCTGTGTGAAATTTGGGCTGGCCCCTCAAAGGAAAATGCATCACCATTGTGCAGTGCAACATTTTTTTTCTCCTTTTTCGTTTTGTCTGTGAGCTTATTTTACAAGATGGACTTTTATAGATAATTTTTCCAGGGGCAGCACCCCATGACGTGGGTTATTTTTCATGTGTGATGACACCATGTGCCTGCTGGACGCAGCACTCAAGTTTGTCTCATTAGAAAGACTAGCATCAAGACCACCACTCAAGGTTGATTGCTGATAGTGTAAGAGGGGGGTAAAATCCCTGTGCTTATAGTGTAAGAGGGGGGAAGGGAATCCCTGCGCATCCAGTGCTAATAGTGTAAGGGAGAAAAATTCCTGTGCTGATAGTGTAAGGGGGGAGGAAAATCTCTGTGCCTGTGCATCCATTGCTGATAGTGTATGATGATGGAGTCTCCTGACGGACAAACGGATGAGAAGGCAGGCAGGCTTACCTGTCAGTGTGTGTCCTCATATGGGAGAAGAGGCCGAATCTGTATGCGCAGCACTTCCCACAGGTGTTGCAAGGGAAAACGTCTCCAGAAGTTGAGCCCTGCTTCCTTCGCTCGTACTTCTCCTTAATGGCCAGCGTTCTCTTGTTTTCAAATGTCTTTATGCCACTAGAGCACAGCATCCTCCAGCGAGAGTGGTCAAGAGCATCAGTCTCCCAGGAAGCAATGTCTGTGTCACAGGCTTTGAGGTTTGACTTCAGTGTGTCCATGAAGCGCTTGCAGGGTCTTCCAAGTTTGCGGTGGCCTTCCTTCAGCTGGCCATACAGTAGCATCTTCGGGATCCTGCTGTCTGTCATGCAGACAGCGTGTCCTGTCCAGCATAGCTGGCACTGGATCAGCAGGCTTTCAATGCTGGGCAGGCCACTCCTCTCTAGGACCTGGAGGTTGGAGACCCTGTCTTGTCACTTTTTGCCGAGAGGCATCTCTGGTGATACTGCTCAAGTTGTTGAGTGTGCCGGCGATACGTCATCCATGTTTCACAGCAGTACAACAAGGTGGTCAGCACAACAGCTCTGAAGGTTTTGATTTTGGTGCTGAGCCTGATGCCTCTGTTGTTCCACAGCCTGTTGTTGGGTGCCAAAGGTGGAGCTGGCCTTGGCGATACGCAGTGTCACTTCTGCCCAGGTAGCAAAACTTGTCGACTGACTTGATATCTCTGTGTCATCGATCTTTATTGCAGGTTGGGGGGAGGCACTGGCATTCTGTTAGCTAGCTGGTTGGTACATGGCTGATGGTGAGTGCAAAGCGCCTGCAGGAGGTTGAGAACCTGTCCATAATGAACTGCATGTCCTCATGGGTGTGTGCAGCAAGCGCGCAGTCATCAGTGAAGAGGAACTCCCTCAACAGTGCCTCAAACACCCTGGACCTAGCGTGGAGTCGCCGCAAGTTGAAAAGTTTGCCATCTGTGCGAAACTGAATGTAGATGCCCCGGTCGCAGTCTTGAAAGGCGTCAATCAGAATGGCAGAGAAGAGAATGAAGAACACTGTGGGTGCCAGGACACAGCCCTGCTTCACTTCATTTACCACAGGGAACTGATCTGACACGTCCGTATTTTCCTGTACTCTCGCCTGCATGCCATCGTGGAATGACATAATCAGCTGGATTGGGCTCTCTGGGCAGCCAAACTTTAAAAGGATCTTCCACAGACCACAGCGGTTCACCATGTCGAAGGCCTTAGTCAGGTCTACCAAGACCATGTGGAGCTCCTTGTTCTGCTCACGGCACTTCTCTTGCATCT
This sequence comes from Babylonia areolata, assembly GCF_041734735.1. NCBI lineage: Eukaryota > Metazoa > Mollusca > Gastropoda > Neogastropoda > Buccinidae > Babylonia > Babylonia areolata. The sequence continues at coordinate 8,014,344 of NC_134896.1, read as the reverse complement.
GGCGTACGGCAAACACCATGTCACATGTTCCCCTGCCTGAGCGGAAGCTGCACTGTTCTTCAGGGATGACTGTGTGGGAGACAGGGTCAACCAGTCTGTTCAGTATGATGCGGGCAAAGATCTTGCCAGCGATGCAGAGGAGAGAGATTCCACGGTTATCACAGGATGTTTTATCTCCCTTCCGTTTGTAAATGTGGACAATTGAAGCATCCTTGAAATCCTGGGGCACCTCCCCTCTCTCCCATAAAGACTGGAACAGGGCAGTCAGCTTGTCTGTCAACACCTCACCTCCATACTTGTAGATGTCGGCCTGGATTCCATCTGCTCCTGGTGCTTTTCCTGACATTGTCGGCTTCAGGACCCTCCGGGTCCCGGCCTTGGTGGGAGGGGCAGCTAGCGAGTCATTGACTGGTAGCTGTGGGAGGGCTGCAATTACCTTGTCAGATACGGACGAGTCCCTGTTGAGGAGGGTGTTAAAGTGCTCTGCCCAGCAGGCAAGGATATGTCTTTCTTGTCTGTCAGGAGGGTGGTCTGGTCCAAGGCTCGGACAGGGGTTGATCCTGTGACTCTTGGCCCATACACAGCTCGGAGACCATCATGGAAGGTCTTCATGTCGTGGGCATCAGCAGCGGACTGAAGCTCTTCAGACTTTCTCTCCCACCAGGTGTTCTTCATCTCACGCATCTCTGATAGTGTATAAGAGGGCGGAAAAGCCCTGTGTATCCAGTGCTGATAGTGTAAAGGGAGGGGGGAATCCCTGTGTATCCAGTGCTGATAGTGTAAAGGGAGGGGGGAATCCCTGTGCATCCAGTGCTGAAAGTGTAAAGGAGGGGGGAATCCCTGTGTGTCCAGTGCTGATTGTGTAAGGGGGTGGGAGAATTCCTGTATATCCAGTGCTATAGTGTAGGGGGGGGGATCCCTGTGTATCCAGTGCTAAATAGTGTGGGGGGGGGTATCCCTGTATATCCGGTGCTAATAGTGCAAGAGGGGGGGAAATCCCCATGCATCCAGTGCTGATAGTGTAAGAGGGTGAAATCCCTGTGCTGATTGTGTACCAGTGTGGGTGGGGGGGGGAGGGGGGGTGCAGTGCTGGGGAAGTTGCCAGTCCACTTTGTGCCTTAAAGTGCAGTGCTGGGAATGGGGAAGAAAGGCTCCATGTTCATGATGTATTTTCTGAACAGGTATATGAACATTACATGTTGGTACAGTTAAAGCCCTCACAACTGAATATCCCATTGTTACAATGTGTTTATTTACCTCTGTGAAACTGATGGAAACAGAACAGCCAGGAGCTGATGCCGCCTTCATGTTGTCTACACACCAGACTACCTGTGGCAGACAGCATTTCAGAGCAATACCACTTTCATGTGTACACACCAGACTGCCTGTGGCAGACAGCACTTCAGAACAGTACCCCTTTCATGTCTATACACCAGACTGCCTGTGGCAGACAGCATTTCAGAACAGTTCCACTTTCATGTCTACACACCAGACTGCCTGTGGCAGACAGCATTTCAGAACAGTACCACTTTCATGTCTACACACCAGACTGCCTGTGGCAGACAGCACTTCAGAGCAGTACCACTTTCATGTCTACACACCAGACTGCCTTTGGCAGACAGCATTTCAGAACAGTACCACTTTCATGTCTACACACCAGACTACCTGTGGCAGATAGCATTTCAGAACAGTACCACTTTCATGTTGTCTACACACCAGATTGCATGTGGCAATCAGCACTTAAAGAACAGTAAAACTTTCATGTCTACACACCAAACTGCCTGTGGCAGACAGCATTTCAGAACAGTACCACTTTCATGTTGTCTACACACCAGACTGCATGTGGCAATCAGCACTTAAAGAACAGTAAAACTTTCATGTCTACACACCAGACTGCCTGTGGCAGACAGCACTTCAGAGCAGTTCCACTTCCATGTCTACACACCAAACTACCTGTGGCAGACAACACTTCAGAGCAGAGCAGTACCACTTTCATATCTACACACCAGACTGTCTGTGGCAGACAGCACATTAGAACTATGATGCTGCACTAGCAGTCCACAGACAGAACTATCATGCTGTACTAGCAGTCCACAGACAGAACTATCCTGCTGCACTAGCAGTCCACAGACAGAACTATCATGCTGCACTAGCAGTCCACAGACAGAACTATCATGCTGCACTAGCAGTCCACAGACAGAACTATCATGCTGCCCTAGCAGTCCACAGACAGAACTATCATGCTGTACTAGCAGTCCACAGACAGAACTATCATGCTGTACTAGCAATCCACAGACAGAACGATCATGCTGCACTAGCAGTCCACAGACAGAACGATCATGCTGCACTAGCAGTCCACAGACAGAACTATCATGCTGCACTAGCAGTCCACAGACAGAACGATCATGCTGCACTAGCAGTCCACAGACAGAACTATCATGCTGCACTAGCAGTCCACAGACAGAACTATCATGCTGCACTAGCAGTCCACAGACAGAACTATACTGCCCTAGCAGTCCACAGACAGAACTATCATGCTGCCCTAGCAGTCCACAGACAGAACTATCATGCTGTACTAGCAGTCCACAGACAGAACTATCATGCTGTACTAGCAGTCCACAGACAGAACTATCATGCTGCACTAGCAGTCCACAGACAGAACTATCATGCTGCACTAGCAGTCCACAGACAGAACTATCATGCTGTACTAGCAGTCCACAGACAGAACTATCATGCTGTACTAGCAGTCCACAGACAGAACTATGATCACATCCACCAAAACAAATTCAACAACAGATGCTGTCGACACAGACTCATCCACCAAAACACAAATTCAACACCACAGACATGCCACTTAATAAAACCTGCTGTCATGGAGTGAAAATGGAAACTGCTCTAAAGGGGTTTTATTTCCGTATTATAAATTAAACTCAAGTTTCTGTTTCAATTTTATAAATCATACTTCTTATATCATTCAAAGCAGAGTCTGTTTGGTCAGACTCATGATGCCAACTATTTTGAGGGCAAAAATAGTAAACCCAGTTCTTAAAAGTGTTGAAGGAAAGGAAAGACACAAAACCAAGAAAGCTCTATATTTTTTAAAACATGATGAGCAATATAGCTTATATATGATGTATGTTGATGCTGATTTTTAACTACATAGAGACCCTGTCTACACAAGTATTACATATCAAATAGTCATCCCACTGTCCTGATAGCTACATATGTCTGGTGTAGGTTCCAAGGCTGACCTGGCTAATAGCTAAACGTACAGAGACTGTCTGCATCAACCACACAAGTCTCTCTCAGTGTTGTTTCATAACAACATGAAAACAGACATCCCAGTATGTTCTGTTCAGCTGCAAATCCTTCAACATTCCTGATGGTTGAACAGTCCACAACCCAAGTGAAAGCCACAAGCTCAAACTGAAAATGACATGTCTGTGTGTATGGCTTCACAAAAAGGATATTCAGAATCACCTGAAGTGTGTTCAAAGAAGGCAAGTCATAGACAGAGCTGCTAATAAAGACAAAACCGACCCTGTAGTTTTTCATTTCTTTTTAATTCAAAAGTATCTGATGATGAAAACATGAACCAGAAATGACAAATGCATGGTACATAGAACTGACTTTTCTTTCTTGATCTCTTCCTTCTCTCATTCCAAGTTGATCTTGCCTTTTTGTTTCTCTGACATTCCTAAGTTAACTGTTCACCTGCCTGCTTTCATTCCCACAATAATCTGAACTGTATTTCCTATTGCCCTCCCTTCTTCATTCCCACAATAATCTGAACTGTATTTCCTACTGCCCTCCACAATAATCTGAACTGTATTCCCTACTGCCATACCCCCTCCCCAACCCTCAAAAACACACACAGCAACTTGTTTGACGTCCACTTTGCCATAATGGCAGACGCTGAGTCCCCAAGCACAATGAGGTCGGTGTGTGGTGTGATGCATGACTGCTGATTCCAATGACCATGGTTGGACGAGGTGAGAATGAGGAAGAACAGCAGACATGGACATCACTTGCCAGCCTGCTTCCGCAGCATGTGGTATATCTTCTCCTTCAGCCACTCTTTGTTGTGAGGCACATACGTCCCTGTGCTCTTCTGTAACCTGTGCAAAACAGACATTTCACTTTGTTGTGTAACCTGTGCAAAACAGACATTTCACTTTGTTGTGTAACCTGTGCAAAACAGACATTTCACTTTGTTGTGTATGTAACCTGTGCAAAACAGAAATTTCACTTTGTTGTGTAACCTGTGCAAAACAGAAATTTCACTTTCTTGTGTAACCTGTGCAAAACAGACGTTTCACTTTGTGTAACCTGTGCAAAACAGACGTTTCACTTTGTTGTGTAAGAAGTGCAAAAGAGACATTTCACTTTGTGTAACCTGTGCAGAATACAACAGCAGAATGGTCAGAAGAAAGTTTGTCAGTTACAGTCACTGACGCACGCATCAGAGTCACGTGTGATGAGCCAGTCCAACATATGGCCAGATCTGTGTTGGTTATGTGACGAACTGAGATAGAGAATGATCGGACAGAGATTGACATAGGCGTTTGACATCAGTGGAGGTTTGGTTGTCAAAATGAAAGTTGAAATCTCCGAGGATGATAAGTTTGCCAGAACGAAGGTTGTAGTGATCAAGTAGTGTTCAGAACTCATCGTGAAACAGATAAGATGTTAGGTTGTTTTTACGACTAGGAGGAGGACGATAGAGACAACAGAAGATGACTGAGTGACTGGGGACATTAAGAGTGACTTCAAGCATTTCAAAAGTATCATGTGGAAAGGCGTGGTTATGGGAGAAGGAAAGGGGAGACTCCAAGATGTCTCTGTAGACGATGGCGATGCCACCTCCACAAGACAGTCGAGGAAGTGACTTGGTTTTGTATCCAGGGGGGGTCAGTTGTTTCAGTTTGGGTTCATGACCTTGTGGTTTTAGCCAGGTTTCTGTAAGAAATACATTATCAAAATTATTTTCAAAAAGATAATCAGAAATATAGTCAGTCTTTTGATCATGGCAGGCAAACTGAGCACTGAACAGACAGGCATGAAAGAGATCAGAAGCAAGCTGAGAGGAATTTGATGGTGAATCAGGTGAGTCAGACAGACAGGCAACAGAAGGAGATAGTGGTGACCTAATGATGCTATGACCCAATGTGAGCTGCTATGACCCAATGTGAGCTGCTATGACCCAATGTGTGCTGCTATAACCCAATGTGTGCTGCTGTGACCCAATGTGTGCTGCTATGACCCAGTCTGTGACACTGTGACCCAATCTGTGATATGACCCAATGTGTGCTGTTATGACCCCATCTGTGACCCAATCTGTGATATGAACCAATGTGTGACACTGACCAAATCTGTGATGCTATGACCCAGTGATGCTGTGACACAATCTGTGACACTGTGACCTAATCTATAATGTGAACCAATGTGTGTGACCCAATTTGATGATGCTACACAACCTGTGATGCTGTTACCCAATATGTGACACTGTGACCCAATATGTGACACTGTGGCCCAATCTAACCAAACCTGTGACATTGTCACCCTCTGTGTGACACTGTGACCCGATGTGTGACCCAATTTGTGATGCTGTTACCCAATATCACCCAATGTATGACAGTGATCCAGCCTGTGACACTATGACCCAATGTGTCACACAATGACCCAACCTCTCAATCCATGACCCAACCTGTGACATTGTTACCCAATGTGTAACATCATGACCCAATGTGTGACACCATGACCCAACCTGTCAATCCATGACCCAACCTGTGACTTTGTTACCCAATGTGTGACACCATGACCCAACCTGTCAGCTAATGTGTGACACCATGACCCAACCTGTGACAAAGTGTACCCAATGTGTGACACCATGACCCAACCTGTGACAAAGTGTGACCCAATGTGTGACACCATGACCCAACCAGTGACACTGTGAGTGTGATCCTAAGACTCAATCTGTGACACAAGGATCCAGGCCAACTCACACCAGACAGCTGAGGTCTGACAGCTGGTCCATGAAGTCGAAGAGCTGAGAGATGTCATAGGTGATGCACTGGTCAGTCGGGTGGATCCGCTTCAAGTGCTCCTCAAAGATTTTGCAGATCCCTGTTCACACAACACACACACTGCTGTACACACAATACACACCAATGCTGTACACACACAATACACACCACTACTGTACACACACAATACACACAAATGCTGTACACACAATACACACAACTGCTGTACACAATACACAACACTGCTGTACACAATACATACACTGCTGCACACAATACACACAACTGCTGTACACATATAATACACACTATGGCTGTGCACACATACACACGACTGCTGTACATGCAAGATACACACACTGCTGTACACACAATACACTCCACTGCTGTACATACATAATACACACCACTACTGTACACAAACAATACACACCACCACTGTTCACACATAAAACACACCACTACTGTACACACACAATACACACTACTGCTGTACACAATACACACCACTGCAGTATACACAAGACATACACACACACACTGCTGTACACACAATACACACCACTGCTGTACACCATACACACCACTGTTGTACACAATACACACCACTGCTGTACACAATACACACCACTACTGTACACATACAATACACACCACTGCTGTACACAATGCACACCACTGTTGTACACACAACGCACCAATGCAGTACACACAATACACACCACTGCTGAAAACAATACACACCACTGCTATACGGTGTACACACACAATACACATCACTGCTGCACACACAATACACACCACTGCAGTACACACAATACACACCACTGCAGGATACACAATACACACCACTGCAGGACACACAATACACACCACTGCAGTACACACAATACACACCACTGCAGGATACACAATACACACCACTGCAGCACACACAATACACACCACTGCAGCACACACAATACACACCACTGCTACACACACAATACACACCACTGCAGTACACACAATACACACCACTGCTGCACACACAATACACGCCACTGCAGTACACACAATACACACCACTGCAGTACACACACAATACACACCACTGCTGTACACACAATACACACCACTGCTGTACACAATACACACAACTACTGTACACACACAATACACACCACTGCTGTACAAGATACACACCACTGTTGTACACAATACACACCACTGCTGAAAACAGACCATTGTAAAATTGTTCTGAAATGTCTGACGCTTCATATCAAAAGAAAGTCCTGTTTTACATTCACTCCATGACTCATTATTGGAGTATGTGTACTGACCATCAAGACATTCATTCAATGACTTATTATCAGAGTATGTGTACTGACCTTCAAGACATTCATTCAATGACTCATAATCTGAGTATGTGCGGGTATCAGGCCTTGCAGTAGGCTGCACCAAAAGGATTGTGTGAGACTGAAAAATGAAATTTTAATTATCATCATTTGAACATAATCAACACAAGAATTATGATAAATATGTATAACAGTATTCAAAACATTTCAAATAACATGATTAACATAAAAATTCATCAGATTATGATGAAACTATTATTTTGAGAAATAAATTTTTAAACACTAAAGTTACAGCAACCATCAAAAACCTTGGACCATAGTCACGATTTGCAAGGAAGTAAACGTATTCAATTGTCTGGCCAGACTGTTGATGAGGCATTTACCCATGACCTGTGGATATATCCACACTTGGAACTAATGGAAGTCAAAAAAGCTTGAACAAGTTGAAGTGCATCTTATCCTTTTCCTGTGAAAACACAAGAACAGAATTAAACAGATCCACACATATTGCTGGCATGGTACTTTAGAAAATTTTAGGGGGTAAAAGTTTTGGATTTCCACAAAGCAGCTGAAAGTGCTTTCTACAATACAATGGCATCCGGCTAACTCTAGTGACAGTGACACTTTGATTCTGATTTCTTTCTGCTATACTACCTGGATTTAGTTTAGAACTACCTTTGAATCTGATTTCTTTCTGCTGTACTATCTGGATTTAGTTTAGAACTACCTTTGAATCTGATTTCTTTGTGCTGTACTATCTGGATTTTGTTTAGAACTACCTTTGAATCTTCTTTTTGTTGTACTGCCTGGATTTAGTTTAGAACTACCTCTGGATCTGATTTCTTTCTGCTGTACTGCTTGGATTAAGTTTCTACCTTTGAATCTGATTTCTTTCTGCTGTACTGCTTGGATTTAGTTTAGAACTACCTTTGAATCTGATTTCCTTCTGCTATACTGCTTGCATTTAGTTTCTACCTTTGAATATTATTTCTTTCTGATGTACTGCCTGGATTTGGTTTAGAACTACCTTTGAATCTGATTTCTTTCTGCTGTACTGCTTGGATTTAGTTTCTACCTTTGAATCTGATTTCTTTCTACTGTACTGCCTGGATTTAGTTCAGAACTACCTTTGAATCTAATTTCTTTCTGCTGTACTGCCTGGATTTTGTTTAGAACTGCCTTTGAATATGATTTCTTTCTGCTGTACTGCTTGGATTTAGTTTAGAACTATCTTTGAATCTGATTTCTTTCTGCTGTGGCTGTCTGGATTTAGTTTAGAACTACCTTTGAATCTGATTTCTTTCTGCTGTACTGCCTGGATTTTGTTTAGAACTACCTTTGAATCTGATTTCTTTCTGCTGTACTGCCTGGATTTAGTTTAGAACTACCTTTGAATATGATTTCTTTCTGCTATACTGCCTGGATTTAGTTTAGAACTACCTTTGAATCCGATTTCTTTCTGCTGTACTGCCTGGATTTAGTTTCTACCTTTTTCCTTAAAAGGCTTTGTATTAATTCCACCATAATCTACAATCCAGAGCAGTCAGTGTTTCAGCATTGCAGAATAAAGCTTAGTGATGACTATGTTGCATTTTGCGTGTTCATCATTACAGCAAATATTTCTACATTGTCTCCATATAATGTCACATATATATGTACACACACAAACACACACACACACAGACACTACTCTCACACACACACACACACATATATATATAGGGTCCAGACCACCACTCAAGGTCTAGTGGAGGGGGAGAAAATAGCAGCAGCTGAGCAGTGATTCGAACCAGCGCTCATATTCTCTCGCTTCCTAGGCGGACGCGTTACCTCTAGACCATCACTCCACATTGTAATACATACTCTACATTTCTTCCCCTCCACTCTTTGACTGGCCTTCTTTTCGTCTCTTGACAGGGGAAGAAATGCAGTGCATATATTATATGTATATTATATGTAACAAATTACAATGTTATTAAAACAAATTTACGATTTTTCCGTCCAAGGAACGAAACTGGAAAAAAAAAGATTAAAAAAAAACCATCACACACACAAGGGAAGAAACGTGGGTATTGCCGTTGGTTGGGTAAGTGGAGGGGGAGGGTGGAGGAGAGATTAAGTAATGTTCTGAAGCCAAGACACCATCACCACGGCATCTTCTGATCCTTTGTTTCGTGTCGGTGGACGGGTAGGTCCTCATCAACCACGACCTAATTACCAGTGAGATGGTGACCCAAAAAATTCAGCTGTCCCCGATATCTGTAAGCCATAGCCACAAACCCGATACGTTACACAAGTCACTAACGTTACGGGTTATAATCCACAACGTAACGGTGCACACGGTTCATAAAGTCGAAGATGAGCGCTCGTCCTGCGGGTACGGGGTAGTTTCATACATTTCCATTCGTAAAATTATATAGTTATCTTCTATGTATGTCACTCGTTGCATTCTTTGTATTAATTCTACAAGCAAGTGAAAAACATACTGAATACCCCAAAAAAACAAAAACAAGTTGTCCATAAATGCCAAATCAAGAGAGAAAATCAAATTTCATTACCATTTTTTTACGGAAAGCTCAATTCCACACACCAACGGAAGTTGACTGCGAGTGGCCAATTTCGCGGCTGTGCAGAGCAAGACTATATATACGGAAGGTTTTCTATAACTAATCATTACTGTGAATATAGCAATACCTTTCGACTCGCTTGAGGGACAAACGTCTCGGAGAGCGGTGACGGCCACTGGAATGGTTAGTTTGGGGTCTGGTCAACGGATAGGATGGCCAAACTCTTCTCCTGTGGTCTCCGGGGCTTTCAAATTCAGACAAGTTGATGGTCTGGGGGTAGTGTAGACATCAGTCCTTCGATAGTCGCCAACGTCGACGGCCCGGCAGCACTTCTTACTTGGTGTGTGGTGATGATCACGCACGGATGTATATATATACGTCTATTTATACGTCCGTGAGCTGCCACTGCCACTGTCCGGGTCGCCATTTGACTCAGAACCTCAGTTTCACTGGACATGTTGATGTAGTTATCATATCAGATCTCATGTCATATCATATGAAATGTCACGGCTTTTAGGCTTTATCAGGCTTTTGCCTGATTAAAAAAAAAAAAATTCCCCCATACTTTATACTGATAAAAGTGCGCAATTACTAATGTTATGGCTAGCTTCCTAGTGGAGAAATTAACTCGAAATCCATAATCCTTCCAGTGTTTATCTAATAAATTCTTCAGTAAAAAGTGTTAAGTGTTCCTGCATTGACAACATGATGTTACTGGGCAGATTATTCCAGAAGTCAACAACCCTGTTAATAAATTTAAAAAAATTATTTAAAAAAAAATTAAAGTGTGAAAAAAGGTTCAGTCATACCAGAGACTCTTTTTACTGCGAAAATGAAATTGAAGTATCAATCACGGTCAGCCTGGGGTTAGTCTTCAGTATCCTAATTGAAAGTGTCATGGCTTTCATCCGTCGTCGGAATCCCGCTCTCAACCAAGAGCTGGAAAATCAAACTGAGTGAGCGTCTTGTCTTTGGGGTGAGACGATTAACCGAGGTCCCTCAGTTGTGCAGCACGCGCCGGCTCATTTCATGGCGCACTGAAAAAGAACCATTTCACTGATTCAATTCAATTCAATTCAGTTCAGTTCAATACAGACAAAACTTTATTGTCTGCTTCAACCAAAACAGAAAATTCTCTTTAGGCTCACTTAAAATAAAATACCCGTCAGCAAATATCAAAGAGAAAAAAACAAACAACTGACACACCCTTCACTGATCACCATGCACACATCAATTATTAAAAAAAAACAAAAAAAAAACATGTGGGTGAGATACCATTACATTATGATTTAGAGTGAAACAACTGTGTGTGTCAGTGTTGAGTGTGTGTGTGTCAGTCCGCCGTTGCGTATGCATGCATCCGGTTATGTGCGTGTGCACTGGCGCGCGCGCTGTGCGCGACTGCTGACAGTATCAGTGTGCAGTGCCCGTGCCGTGCCTGTGTAGTGAGACCCGGTGTGCCAGTGTCAGTGCGCGCACCGGCGCGCGTGCGTATGTGTATGTTTCGATCATCAGTATACTGAAAAAGGAGAAAACTCAGTAAGATAATTATAACATTTAAAAAGACAAATGTTCATCGACAAATAAAACCCGGAAAACGAATGTCGCGGCAACCGTGGCACACCCCGGTTTCCTTGATCACAACGTACATATGAACTATCATATAAAAAGCAAACATTCAAGTAAGAAAACAAAAAGTACATTTTAAGATAAAGTGAAACATTTCATTGATATAAAACTGAGGAAAATATCCAGTAATATAATTATCAAAATACAAATGAAATGAAAATAGACAGATAACCTATGCAGACATCAATCATCACATGGAAAGAACATTAAGACAAATTTAACTCATAAGACATGGAATCACAGTTGCCGGATTGGCCGGTCAAAACCGCCACCAAGACTAAAAGCATGTAAAACGCCCCTCTGCGGCAAAACAATAACACTGAGCGCACGCGCGCGCGCGCACACACACACACACACACACACACACACACACACACACACACATGCGCACGTGCCCACACACTTCTCCCCTCACTGGGCCTCTCCCCTGAGTCACTTCTTTCTTTACACGCATGCATGCATACATATAGGGAAGAAAGACAACTGTCATCATAACAATAAACAAATCACAGGCAATGTAATAAAAACATTATTTGAGCGAATTATTCATCACAGTAACAGCAGAGAGGGCAAATATTTTTTTGTACATATTCTTCCTTACAAGAGGGATTTTACATCGTCTACCAGAAGGGAGTTTCTGAAAGACAGAGTTAAGTGGATGAGTGGAATCACTGATTAAAAATTTGGAGTGCTTTTCTGCAAAGAGTGGATCGATTGGTATAGGATGTTCAGTTGTTGCTGGGGCTTGGTTATGATTTTGCTCAGTGGCCAGGTTTACAACTCGTCCTAATTTTGTCTTTAATTTGACAGCCGATCAGATTACTAAACTGACCAGGCCACAATGCTGAAAGCCATGACACTTTCTATCCCGGCAGACTTCTGTACACCAGCTTAAGTATGTGTCAGTGGACTAACATTAAAACTTCTTAATTTTCGCAGTAAAAAGAGTTTCTAGTGCGCTTTCTTGGCAGTGGCATCAACATCATTGTTCACTGAATGTGAGACGGCCGGCTCAGTATGGTCAACTGAGTCCCTATAAAACTGCCCGTTTTTCCCATTTGTTTCTGATCTATTATGACTGGATTTTGCCGGTGTGTGTGTGTGTGTGTGTGTGTGTGTGTGTGTGTGTGTGTGTGTGTGTGTGTGTGTGTGTCTTTCACTGCCTAAAATAAGTTCTTTTGTTTTCTCCACGCTCAGTTCGAGAAAGTTATCCTTTAAGAACGTGAAGAGTTTATGGCACAAAACTGAGACCTCATTGTACTAAAGCCATGCCGTCAGCATATTTTACAAGACTGAGAAAAAGGTGTGAGCACCTTATGTCATTAATGTAGAGGGAGAAAGGCAAAGGGGATAAAACACAGCCCTGCTGAACTCCGGCCAGTATTCACAGTAGTATTTTTACGGACAATATGGGCCAGCCAGAACTGACATTCAGACAATCATGGCAACGAGAGTGTTGCCCTCTTCCAAAATTATGTAAAAAGAACTCCGATACTGAGGTACACAAATATATAGGCATGCACTCAACGCCTGACAAGCGCGTTGGGATATGCTGCTGTCAGGCATCTGCCTAGCAGATGTGGGCTAGCGTATATGTATTTGTGCAAACGCAGTGACTGACGCCACCCTGAGAAACTGAAACCGAAACTATTTGACTTATTTACCATCTGCATCATTAATGTGCTGTTCGAAAGTTTTTATCGACCAGAACCAAATCTTTATCTAATCAGTTTCTCCTAGATCATCAGAGTTGATAGACACCTTGATAAAATAGAAGAATTGTAGTTTGTTTTGTTTTGCACACAACTCATTTGCAATTTAAACACACGAATGGAAAGTGTTCACACTGCTGCAGATTAACATACTTTTACACATGACATTCATTCAGTTAAATATGAATATTTTATTGTCAAAGCATCTACGTGTAGGTATGGATGTACGAATGAGCAACTTGTACATTGCTATATTTCATTGAACTGGGGTTCTCAAACTGGGGTATTCGGAGAGTTGGGCCTGGGAAAATGAAAAAATGGGAACGGAAATATTGACAGGAAGTGAAGGGAAACAAGGCCGCAGACGTGGTGGGTCCACGGAGAAGACACAGAAATGGACGAAATTTGGACATTACTTTTGCTTTCACTGGCAATGCTGGTAGGATGTTACCTTGTTGGAGTCATCCCACTCACCGTGTCATTATCTGAGGTAAAGACGCTTGTTATTTTTATTTGTTGCTTGTGCAGATATTAGGTTTTGATTTATCTTCTTGACGTCTGTTTCCATAGTAAACCATAGTTTTCTCAAGGCCTGATTAGTGCATTGTTTTTATGCGGAGATCAGGCATCTGGTCCCTTTTCTTAACAGCAGATCTGGTGTAGCATATATATACATATATGTGTTTGCCCTGACACCTCTTTGAAACAGAAAACTGTTTACGATCAGCACAATCAAATACACATAAACGTACATGAGCCCCAACACACACACACACACACACACACACACACACACACACACACACATTACCCTGCATCCCTCTATCCCCCCTCCTCCACACACTCATTTCTAGGTTACATATCACAGCTTCCACCAAAAAATTGGGTGGCACAGCCACTGTAGTGTAGTGATGCGCTCTCCCTGGGGAGAGCAGCCCGAATTTCACACAGAGAAATCTGTTGTGATAAAAAGAAATACAAATACAAGTACAAAAAATACACACAGAAAACATGCAAATTATACATAAGATTAATCAGTTTCTGTTCTGATCATCATCATTGATTTAATCACAGACAGAATGATTCCAGTGTCCATGCTATTATCAGTCATGTTTGTGATGACATGGAACAGTGACAGCTGACAATTGCAACACACACACACACACACACACACACACACACACACACTCATATGTACTGACTGGCACAGTAATAGATATGCTCACATATGCACACATGTGTACAAGTGACAATACATAAAAACAAAGAGCAAAATTATCTTTCAATGCAGCATTTTCCTCCCTTGCTGTCATGGCCATTACTCTTGAATTAGAAAAATAAAAACAAAACAAATAACAACAATAACAAAAAAAAAGTGTATATATATATATATATATATATATATATATACATTTTTTTTAATTTTTATACATGATTTAGATCAAAATAAGTTGGCCAAATACAATCCCCACAGTGATCATGTTAGTCTTAAATGCAGCACACAGAGAAACTTGGAGTCTCAGAGACAATGGTTTCTGAAGGGACAAGTGAACTAAAAGTAGTAGCAGTAGTGTAAGAACTGGCATTTGACTGCCTAGGCCCCACGGCCTTTTTTTTTATGTCCCCTTCAATATCCGTCTCCTTTTATTTGTGGGATACACATATGTTTTCTTTTACATGTACTGTAATTCACTCATCAAACAAAGTCAAAAAAATTTTCTTTTAAATTGATGTTCATGTCAAGGAGATTTTTGAACACATTAGTATTTTGTACAAGTTTTGTTTTGATAGGCAGTGCATTCCATATAAAAAATTGTGCAGTTATTTTTGCTAATGAATTTTTCCTTTGATTGTATTACAGTGCTCTTTACAAATTTTCATAATTGAATTTCTGGTACTATCATAATCTGACATTCTAAAAATATTATTTACATTGACTTCATTATGCAGTTTAACATTTTGTACATTTCTATTAAATCCCCTGCATGTGCACTTCTAGACTTTCAGTGAAACACTTGAACTACTCATACATGTAAGCGCTCACCCCGAACACACAATCGTGATGAAATGCGACTCATTCCCATTTCTTTGAATTGCATGGATCAAAACTAAATAATGCACTCGATCTAGCCTTTGTGTCCAACTAATTTACTGACTTACGTTATATTGTCCTTTGCCCTGAGTTCTTCCATACTCAAATAATAAATTCGACTGACACGAGAAATGAAACCGCATTGTATTATCATCATGGCGGACATCGCTCCGCTTTCTTAGGAACGCTACGTCATCACTCATTCCCTATGGGAATAAAAAAAAGAAAAGCGTGAAACAAAGAGATAAAATGCTGCATTACTTTATGAATTTAATGGCTTTCATTCTGATTTTTTGTCTTTTGGTTATTTATTTTTTAGCTGAAGATGAAGCATATTATAAAATCAAAGGCCTGATAGACTGATCTCCATGCACATTTTAGATTCTAAATTCTCTTATTAGTTGTGAATAGTATACCTAATTGATTCATTGAATAATAAAATTAGACAGACAGACATGCACACACATGCGCACACATGCACACACACACATACACACACACACACACTTGTGAATCAGTGTACAGATGTGGATGGCTTTTGCAGGAGAAACTGAAGCTAGTGACAGTGCTTGGAGCAGGACTGTTGGTGGGCACAGCCCTGGCAGTCATCATTCCAGAGGGAGTCAACGCCATGTACACTGGCACTGGTAAGTCTGTCCTGTCCTCTAGTCTGATGCAAGCCTGTGTCCTGTCCTCTGGTTTGTGCTATAAGCCTGTGTCCTGTCCTCTGGTCTGTGCTATAAGCCTGTGTCCTGTCCTCTGGTCTGTGAAAAAAGCCTGTGTCCTGTCCTCTGGTCTGTGCTGTAACTCTGTCTGTCTGCTGTAGCCTGTGTCGACCTGTCCTGTCCTCTGGTCTGTGAAAAAAGCCTGTGTCCTGTCCTCTGGTCTGTGCTGTAACTCTCTGTCCTGTCCTCTGGTCTGTGCTGTAAGCCTGTGTCCTGTCCTCTGGTCTGTGCTGTAAACCTGTGTCCTGTCCTCTGGTCTGTGCTATAAGCCTGTGTCCTGTCCTCTGGTCTGTGCTGTAAACCTGTGTCCTGTTCTCTGGTCTGTGCTGTAAGCCTGTGTCCTGTCCTCTGGTCTGTGCTGCAAGTCTGTAGTGTGTGCTTTCCTCTGGTCTGTGCTGTAAGCCTGTGCCCTGTCCTCTGGTCTGTGCTGTAACTCTCTGTCCTGTCCTCTGGTCTGTGCTGTAACTCTCTGTCCTGTCCTCTGGTCTCCTGAATGTCTGTCTGTCCTCTGCCTGTGTCGGTGATGGGAGACCAAAGCATAACAACATACTGAGCATTTGCAGTGCCTTCATTTTTATTTTTGAGCAAAGACCTTCCGTCTGATGACAGTGGGCGTTACGTTAAACAGCAGATCCCTCCTTGCGTTTCTCAGTATGTCAGTGTACCTCATTTCCCAGCACATGTCTTGTCAATATAGTTCATTTCCCAGTACATGTCATGTCAGTATTGGTAGGTGGCGCTTCGTGAGGGGCGACACGCAGGTGTTTGTGCTCTGTGCTTCATCCATGTTTTTGCTGTCCTCGCCCTGTCCTTGTGCTTTGATATTGTTTCAAAGTAGTGTGCAAGGTGTTAAAGATGAAGAGTGTGACAATCGTGAGGCTGTTTGTGGTGGTGCTGGCTGTATTCCAGACTTGTGTTTTTGTGTCACTGGGTGGTTCAAATGGCAGACAGCGAGGAGGTACAGGTGCCTTGCATTATGACCGTGATTTCCTTCTCAGTTTACTAGTAGTAGTAGTAGTAGTGTAGGGACTGGCATTTGACTGCCTAGGCCTCTCGGCCTTTTTTATGTCCCCTTCAATATCAGTCTCCTTTTATTTGTGGGATACATATGTTTTCTTTTACATGTTCTGTAAATCACTCATCAAAGTCAGTAAATTTTTCTTTTAAATTGATGTTCATGTCAAGGAGATTTTTCAACACATTAGTATTTTGTGCAAGTTTAGTTTTGATTGGTAGTGCATTCCATATTTGTGCAATTCTATTAGCTGATGAATTTTTCCTTCGGTTAGTATTACAGTGCTCTTTACAGATTTTCCTCATTGAATTTCTTGTACTCTCATAATCTGACATTCTAAAAATATTATTTACATTGACTTCATTATAGCAATTTAACATTTGATATGTTTCTTTTAAATCCCCTCTTAGCCTTCTTCCCTTTAATGAATGCAGATTTAAGTATATAAGTCTCAGTTGATAGCTCACAGATTTGCATTCTTTTAATATTTTAGTTGCTCTTCTTTGTACCCTTTCTATAGTTGTAGATTGTCTCTTGAGGTATGGGCGCCACTGGAAGTTCCAGTAGAGTTCCTCTCTGCAGAAGGCAATAAAGTCTGGCCAGGAACAGCTGTAACATCCAAAGCATGGAAATGTGGGCTGCTTGATGGTGCTGAAGATTGGGAATGTACGGTTGATCTACCAGGGGGGAAGAAACACCCGGAAATCATCAGGAAGAGTGGCATGAGACCTGACATAGTACTCGACTCCAAGGCAACGAAACAAGCGATTCTGATTGAGCTCATTGTGCCAAACGGAAGCAGAATGTAAGAAGCCCACATCTACAAGACTGAGAAGTATTCTACTTTTCTAGTCTAGCCAGCAGCCTGAGAGAATCTGGCTTCCATGCCAAAGTCCTCGCCATGTGACAGAGATGGGTGCTAGAGGGTTTGTGAGCACATCTGCCTACAGCCTCATGAAACAGCTGTCGATTTCTGGCAGAGAGAGGACACGGGCTGTCAAGGACACAGGCTCCCAAGGCAATGGCAGAAGCTGCAGAAAAGAGTTCCAGTTGGATCTGGTCGAGGAGGAATGAAAGTAAATTTCAAAAGGATTGAATTTCCCTATTCAAACTAGGCATACGATGGCTCAGTGGTTAAAACATCTGCCAGAAAAGGTGACTCAGTCCTGAAGTGGTGACCACCCTTGAGGCGTGGGTTCGAACCAGCTGAGGACCAGGGGAAAAAAAAAGGCGGCAATACAAGGGCATTCAGGAGTCATGACCTGGGGGTGGCCCGGCCCCCTTAGAGTGTAAGGAGTTAAGGGCTGAAACACTTGACTGAGGGGGGCTTCTTCTCTGAAGACCTTGTGCTGTCCAGCTCTCCCTACAGTTTCTTATCACTCTATATATAAAGTTCATTTCACGGAACATGTCTTGTCAGTGTAGTTCATTTTCCAGTACATGTCATGTCAGTGTAGTTCACTTTACACTTTACAGTATATGTTTGGTCATGTAATTAATATCCCAGTATATGTATATAATCTATATGTATCTTGTCAGTGTAATTCATAGTTGACTGTTGGGCTGGCAGTCATCCAGCCTGAACAAGCACCAAGCTGGTTGACATGTTAGCGTCATGTGATAGCAGTTTATAATGATGATGAATCCAATTACTGGTGTCATGTGATAACATGGTACAATGATCATGATGAGTCTTAATTACTGGTGTCTTGTCCCTAACATGAGAGTGTACACTTAATCCGTTCAGTGTCCGACTCAGATTTTTTTGAAAGTTCTCCCCCCTTGACAGGGATTTTTTTGGATTCAGGGAAATGAATATTTTTGAAACTTCAAGCACAAAAATTATTGGAGATAAGAAAATCAGTGTTGTTGTGAAGGAAAATGAATGTGGGTTCTGAATCTCTCTCTCTCTTTCTCTCTCTCTCTCTGTGTGTGTGTGTGTGTGTGTGTGTGTGTGTGTGTGTGTGGTTGTTGTTGTTGTTGTTTTGACAATTATTTGATTGTTATGCCAAATGTGGGTTCAGTCAACATAAAATTCAAAAAGTCTGTGATGTTCTCAGAAACTGAACAGTCAAGCTTTTTGACAGCTAAGAGCTTTGCCCAGTGCAGGAAGGTCTAAGATGATTTTCTGTTGACTGACTCACTCCAGTCTGAAACCGGGACGACTAAAGTGTCTGTTGTGCATCTGGTTTGCCTCCTCAAACAAGTCAGCCATCTGATCTGTGACAAAATGCATGAAAAAAAAAGTTCCCTGTCCATTACAGTGTAAACCCAGGGTTTCGTGGATTTCATGATTTAATGTCTGTTTCCTGGCAGTGTTCAGTGAAAGAAAGAGAACTTTCACTGATGTTCATGGCTATGTCCCCTTTCATGCACTCTTAACGCTTAGAGCCCTGACCACCGCTTTACTGGTGGTAGAGAAAAATGACATAATGCCTAGCCACCGGCTGAGCAGTGCGTAAACACTTGTGTCGTGTTTTGCTATTGGTTGACTTATATTGAAGAGCCAGTCAGAAAAACCATAATATTCTGACGTCAGCGAACGTAGTACCAACATGGCCGCGCCCTTTCACTGTGTTTTGTGCATGTGCTTTGGATAAAAAAGATCGATTTCAATATAAGTCAACCAATAGCAAAACACGACACAAGTGTTTACGCACCGCTCAACCGGTGGCTTGGCATTATGTCATTTTTCTCTACCACCGGTAAAGCGGTGGTCAGGGCACTCTTTTTATATCTGCTGTGACACATTAAATACCAATTATTTGCAAATTTTGGCTCAGGAGCTCAGGCAGAAGGGTTAAAATTGCTCAGGAACTCAGGGCTCAAAGGGTTAAGTCTAATTGGCATTGGACCTTTCATCTAAATCACTCCTCTTCTTTCCCTCTTTGCCTGCTAGGCATACATTCTCTGCCAGTCATTGCTGCACACTCAGAAAACGTGTTTGATTGGATGGACTGAACATGTGTTGAATGTAGAGCTCTGTCAATTTTGTCACTGGCGTTGTCGTCACCTTAGAATACAGAATACAGATTACTTAAATGTCTCCAAAGAGAAATTAACTTGTGGTGTAAAACACAAAAACAATGTCTATAATCACAGCCACACACATGCAGTAATCACAGTAGACATAAAATATATAGAAGTCATAAAAGCTTCAATGTCGACTTAAAGTAAATCCCACATATACAATAATCACAGTCACTCATATGCAATAGTCATAGTGGACTTTGTGTTAAAATGAATCACCAGACAAGAGAGATCCATCTTTTGTCATACCTATCCACAATCATTTACACAGCCTGCAATGTTGTGTAAATTCATTGACC
This sequence comes from Babylonia areolata, assembly GCF_041734735.1. Lineage (NCBI taxonomy): Eukaryota > Metazoa > Mollusca > Gastropoda > Neogastropoda > Buccinidae > Babylonia > Babylonia areolata. The sequence goes on along the minus strand of NC_134896.1, from coordinate 7,993,912 downwards.
TGGACCACTGTGTTTGATGGACAAAGTTTTTTCCATATGAGGCAAGCTCACTTTTCACACATGCTTCTGGTGGTCCAGCTTGCAAAACATTATGGAGAAGACGGCGGTCTTCCACTTGACATGCTGATTTGAATATTAACAGTAGTATGTTTATAATCCAGACACATGAAACTAACTGTTCGGTCTGTTCTTGTTCACTGAACCAAACTCTGATGAAGGAAAAATTGGAATAGATGCAGGATGTCAGTGGATGTCTTATTTATAGGCACTATGGCAACACTTTATGATTATATGAAGGATGTCAGCTGACATCTTATAGGCACGGAATGGGTTAATCAGTCGTTAAGAAGATGGTCATTGATTTTCATTGTGGACTTTGTTCTTGTGAGTGATCTTGGTAACACACCATTGGTGGCTCTTACTTTTGTTTTCTTTTCTTTTCAATATGATACATATATTGGTATATATACATGTACACAAATGAGAGTCCTGTTGATATCTTGTAGTTGTACAGATTTGTTTTTCTCTCAGTCTTAGTGAGTTGGCTGGTTGCAAAGTGATGGTTTTAAGAAGAAAACCAGAGACCAGCTCAGTTTGGAAAGAGAATGTAATTTAATCAGAGATATTAACTGGAGACCTGTTCAGTTTGGAAAGAGAACGAAATCCCATTAATCAGAGATATTGACAAGAGACCAGCTCAGTTTGGAAAGAGAATGTAATTCTGTTAATCAGAGATATTAAAATGTAAATGGAGACTAGCAAGGTTTGGAAAGAGAATGTAATCCCATTAATCAGAGATATTAACTGGAGACCAGCTCAGTTTGGAAAGAGAATGTAATTCTGTTAATCAGAGATATTAAAATGTAAATGGAGACTAGCAAGGTTTGGAAAGAGAATGTAATCCCATTAATCATAGATATTAACTGGAGACCAACAAGGTTTGGAAAGAGAATGTAATCCCATTAATCAGACAGAGACAACAATCATGACCAAAATGATCAGCAGTATCAGATGTCTGTGTAAATGTCAGATGTTGGTGTGTGGTTGGCTGGACTCATAAAAATTTGTCTAATTGTAATCAACAATCAATGACCAAAATGATCAGCAATATCAGATGTTGTGTGGTTGGCTGGAGTAGAATCAACAATTTCAAATAATCAATGACAGGCACAATAGCCGAGTGGTTAAAGCGTTGGACTTTCAATCTGAGGGTCCTGGGTTTGAATCTCGGCAACGGTACCTGGTGAGTAAAGGGTGGAGTTTTTTTTCCAATCTCACAGGTCAACATATGTGCAGACCTGCTTGTGCCTGAACCCCCTTTGTGTGTATTCGCAAGCAGAAGATCAAACATGCATGTTAAAGATCCTGTAATCCATGTCAGCGTTCGGTGGGTTATGGAAACAAGAACATACCCAGCATGCACACCCCCAAAAATGGAGTATGGTTGCCAACATGGTGGGGTAAAAACTGTCATGCATGTAAAAGCCCATTCATGTACATAGGAGTGAAGGTGGGAGTTGCAGCCCTCAAACAAAGAAGAAGAAATAATAAACGATCAATCAAAATGATCAGCAGTGTCCAATGTGTGTGTGTGTGTGTGTGTGTGTGTGTGTGTGTGTGTGTGTGTGTATTGCAGGTCATCATCACCATACAGATGAAGTGGTGCCAGTCAACGTGGTGCAGAAGGCAGCAGATAGGGGCCCTGCTGCTGCTGTTGGTGGTGGTGGGGTGGAAACAAAGGTGGGAGATGATGATGATGGGGTGGCAGACAGCACAGCGCACCACCACCATCATGACCAGCACCATGACATGACGGAGGAACACTCCATCATCGGCATCACTCTGGTGGCTGGCTTCATCTTCATGCTGCTGGTCGACCAGATGGGGGGCAGCGTCCACTCTCACTCCGCCGCAGGTCAGGGGGGATAATAACATGTGATTAGTCACCTCGCATCACCAAAGGTCAAGGGGGATAATAACATGTGTTTAGTCACCTCGCATCACCAAAGGTCAATGGGGATAATAAAATTTGTTTAGTCACCTCGCATCACCAAAGGTCAAGGGGAATAATAACATGTGATTAGTCAGCTTGCATCACCAAAGGTCAGGGGGGATAATAACACCTCTGTGCTGTGTTTATTCAGCTTGCATCACCAAAGGTCAAGGGGGATAATAACATGTGATTAGTCACCTTGTATCACCAAAGGTCAAGGGGGATAATAACATGTGATTCCAAAGGTCAGGGGGGATAATAACATGTGATTAGTCACCTTGTATCACCAAAGGTCCCAAATTTCTGGACAAATATCTACTTATAGTTTTGTTTACTGCAGGCCACAATTGGCCCAGAAAGACAAATGAAAGAGTGTACATGTTCCTTAAAAATATGTAAGCTGTATAACAAGACACAGATGTAACTACCAATGAACATCTCTGACACTGTAAGCAATTTTTAAATTTTTTTTGTGACCTAATTTTGCTATCACATTACGCCCCGCCCCTTTGGTATTCAATACCATAGCAAGTAAATACTAACACAGCTGGCATTTGGAGGCCACATTCTGGGCATTTTCACCTTGTGAAATTTGAAAAAAGAAGAAAATAACCAAGGAAATGAGTGTAGTTTGTTGAGCTGGGTGACCTACTTTAAATGCTGACCACACCCACAGTGATAAGGTGGATCCCTCACGGCTGTGCCGCTTAACTTCCAGCAGAACTATTTAGTTTCAGAGTTCAGTGAGCGGTCAGGAGCACGGCTGCTGACCTAGATTCCACTGGGATGGGAGGGGGGGTGAAGGGGAGCGCGCGCCGCGCTCTTTGTGCCTATGTTTCCAGCAGAGAAAGGTGTATTGTTTAAGTGATTTTCATTTAATCATATTCGTGCACACTGGTTTTTGTTTGCTGTCATTTTTGTGTACATGATTCCAGTGAATGTGAACTTTAAGTGTGTTGTGTGATTTACCAGACACTGTCCGAGTGTTTGTGTTACATCCAGTTATTTGACCTAAGTGTGTGTGTGTGAGTGCCGACAAAAATGGAATCTGGTGCGGTAGTGGCAGCATTGCTGACTGGGCAACACACCTTCAGTGAACACTTGAGATGTTTGGATAATATGTGTCGTGTGTGTGGTGAGCGGGTTCTCAGAAGAGATAAAGACAAGGGGTTGAATGCAAGACTTTGTGCCAAGTATTCTTCTGAACTGTTTCGTTTTTTCGGTCTAGATGTTTCGAATGATGAAGAGGGCAAACATCCCACATGCATTTGTATCAAGTGCTACAAAAAAATGAACAAGGGGGGGAGGCAACACACGCAGTCGTCAATTCACTCAAAAAGAAAGTATTAGGGATGCAGTCACAAGATGACAAACTGCGTGTCATCATGCAAGAGCACATGACTATTGTCTCCCCCATGCTTCAGCAAGTCATACCCCAAGCAGGAGAATCACGGCACAAATCAAAAAGTAAAGAATAAAGAAATTTTCAGCCCTGTTCTTTTCTCCACCCTGAATCCCTCCCTCCCGCACACACACATTGTAAGGAAAAAACAAGAAAAGAAAAAAAAATGTTTGAGTTTAGTCAGTGTCACACTTCAACTGAGTGGATTACCAACTACAAACAAGGAGTTCATACGGATTTATAAGTTCAGGTAGGAATGGATTTTATTATTTAGAACTTACAAATGCATGTCAGTACGTTACATTGTGATCGTTTACTAAAAGCATGGTATCGTCAAGGTGTATCTTTTAGACTGACCAAATGCATGTCGCAAGCAAAGGCACACATACTGACACGCAAAACATCTAGTCGGCGAAAATCTCTCTCCCCCTCTCTGTGTGTGTGTGTGTCTCTCTCTCTCTCTCTCTCTCTCTCCCTCTCTCTCTGTGCCTCTCCCCTTTCTCTCTCCGTACACGTTCCTCTGTTTCTCAGTATGTCTGTCCCTGCATATATGTCTGTCTGTCCGTCTCTCTTCCCGTGATGTTGAGAGAAGTGTGAAACTAAGGTGGCTGGCAGCAGTTCTCAGTGGAGCTGACCGTTAAATACTGACACTAATTCCGGGGCGGTCTGCCACCTCTAGGTAACGTATCGGCTATATTTTCCTTCCAGTTGTATCGTGGAGACATGCATGTATATCATGATATAAGTTTTATCTCCAAGTAAAACGATGTACACACACAACACGGAGTTGAAATTGAACTACGTTTCGTGTGTGTTCCTCAGTTCGAACAGAATGTTCGTGTGCTCGCTAAGTTTTGGACCGCTTGTACACTGCCTGTAGAAAATTAAACCTACTCATGTTTGGTATCGTTAAATTTGTCAGAAAATCACACATCCATTCACACCCATAGCGCCCTTCTTGTTGCATTCTGACATAGAGTATTATTTTTTAAAAGCACATAACCCTGTTTCTGACAGTTTATCAGCAGCAGCGAAGCTGTTCACAGCTGTACACACTGCCCGTGTAACATGCGCTCCGCTGAGAAAAGCGCGAAGTTAGTGGTGCGCCAGAGCGCTGCCCCATATACTGCCTGCCTGTCTGTCCAGGCTATCACCTTTCCAACGTTTCGCGCTCGCTCGCTGTTCATCCCTCTCCCCTCCGCTTCGCGCCAAAACTAAAAGGGCTGCCTTGTGCCGCCGTGCCCTTGTTTTAATGAGCCACATTTGGACAAGGAACAAGAAAAAACCAAACAGAATGTCTCTCACATGATGTGCAGGTTTCTCCTGTTTTACTGACTTGACGCCTCCTACTGTCATGCCACCATCACAGTGTGTGTGTGTGTGTGTGTGTGTGTGTGCAGGTGATGTTGAACTGGGAACACAGGGACCACAGAACCGCAACAAAATCACTGCCACTCTGGGCTTGGTGGTACATGCAGCAGGTAATATCCTTTGTGGTACAGGTAATGTCCTTGGTGGTACATGCAGCTGGTAATGTCTTTGGTGGTGCAGGTAATGTCTTTGGTGACACAGGTAATGTCATCGGTGGTACAGATAATGTCCTTGGAATGTCCTTGGTGATACAGGTCACATCTTTGGTGGTGCATGCAGCAGGTAATGTCTTTGGCGGTACAGATAGTATCCTTGATGATACAGGTAATATCCTTGGTGGTACATGCAGGTAATGTCTTTGGTGTCGCAGGTAGTGTCCCTGGTGATACAGGTAATGTCCTTGGTGGTACATGCAGCAGGTAATGTCTTTGGTGGTACAGGTAATGTTCTTGGTGGTCCATGCGACAGGTAATGTCCTTGGTGGTACAGGTAATGTCTTTGGTGGCACATGCAGTAGGTAATGTCCTTGGTGGTGCAGGTAATGTCCTTGGTGGCATATGCAACAGGTAATGTCTTTGATGGTACATGCGGCAGGTAATATCCTTGGTGGTTCATGCAACAGGTAATGTCCTTGGTGGTACAGGTAATGTCCTTGTTGGCATATGCAACAGGTAATGCCCTTGATGGTACATGCAGCAGGTAATGTCCTTGGTGGTTCATGCAGCAGGTAATGTCCTTGGTGGTACAGGTAATGTCCTTGGTGGCATATGCAACAGGTAATGCCCTTGATGGTACATACAGCAGGTAATGTCCTTGGTGGTTCATGCAGCAGGTAATGTCCTTTGTGGCACATGCAGTAGGCAGTGTCCTTGGTGGTGCATATGGAAACAATAGAAATGCAGGCTGTCTGAAAGGTGTTAGGGTTAGCACTGGGGACGCATCACGCTGGGCAAGCCGATGGACTTACAACTTGTCTGTGGAGCTGGCCATGTCCACACACACTGGCCCCCTCATGCGGCATGCCCCACCTGGGTTGGCTGTAGACCACTCGGGTAGGGATGCCCCACCCACCCACCCACCCACCCCCAAGCGACTTTTGGCACAAAGGGATGCTACTCCACTCATGCAGTCTATTGCGGTCATGGACCCATTCCACCTTCTACTACTGCGAGCGCTGTCCTAGCTTCTCCTCCCTCCCTCACACATGGGTCCACCCCACATCAGCTCCTGTGGATGATACTCTACTCTCTGCCCATCAGCAGCCTCAGGGAACACTATCCATGCAGCATGGCTTTGCTTGGCTGCAGAAACAATGTGCCACCTTCCCTGATGCCTCTCCTCCCACATCTTCGACCTCGGGATTCACCACACTGTTCTACCCAGCACCCACCTACGCTGGCCTCCTCTTCTTCTGCTGATAGACCCATTTCACAACAGGGCCACTCTTCCACAGCACACACAACCCATGCACATGGACGAGACATCTGACACCGAATCAGTCCCACCAGAAGACAGCTATGACAAGTCCTTTTGGGACATGTTGGAGCTCCTTGTTTCAGTGGCAACTGCACGAGTGACTGAGTTCCAGCAGCAAAACATATTAACTGTTTGCCAAGCTGTGGACCTTCTAGGGGCACGCTCTGCTAAACCACAGCAGCATCGTGTGCTTCTCCAGTCACCCGTGATGGCTGACACCCTCCAGCATGCTCAAGCTTCCATCTGGCCATGTAAGGACATCCCTTCTGGCTTGGTCCTAATTTCCCAGGTGCATACTCTACAGGAAGACTGGCTAAAGCCCCCACTCGAAACTCCATTACTAGCCACTGGCCCTCTCCCGCAGGCACCACTTACCGTCACTAAGGAGGATCTCTACTCCTTCCATAGCACTTACGTTCCAGCCATAGGAACTTCACTGGGCACATGTTGGGCATGCAACTTCTAGAGGCAGAAGACCTGGCCAGAAGCACTTTGGAGTCCATTGCAGTCATGGAAAACGTTTTGGCTGGCTTAACAACATCCCTTTTTGACGCGCCAGAACACCCCGCAGACCCTGACCTTTCATTCTGGGCCCTTCATCATGGCTGGCCCTTCATCATGCCCTTCATCATGGCTGGCCCTTCATCATGGCTGGCCCTTCATCATGCCCTTCATCATGGCTGGCCCTTCATCATGCCCTTCATCATGGCTGGGCCATTCATCATGGCTGGCCATTCATCATGCCCTTCATCATGGCTGGGCCATTCATCATGGCTGGCCATTCATCATGCCCTTCATCATGGCTGGGCCCTTCATCATGCCCTTCATCATGGCTGGCCCTTCATCATGGCTGGGCCCTTCATCATGGCTGGCCCTTCATAATGCCCTTCATCATGGCTGGGCCCTTCATCATGGCTGGCCCTTCATCATGCCCTTCATCATGGCTGGCCCTTCATCATGCCCTTCATCATGGCTGGGCCATTCATCATGCCCTCCCTTCATCATGGCTGGGCCCTTCATCATGGCTGAGCCCTTCATCACGGCTGGCCATTTATCAAGGCTGGGGCCTTCATCATGGCTGGGCCCTTCATCATGGCTGGGCCCTTCATCAAGGCTGGCCCTTTATCAAGGCTGGCCCTTCATCATGGCTGGGCCCTTCATCATGGCTGGGCCCTTCATCAAGGCTGGCCCTTTATCAAGGCTGGCCCTTTATCAAGGTTGGCCCTTCATCATGGCTGGGCCCTCCATCAAGGCTGGCACTTTATCAAGGCTGGCCCTTTATCAAGGTTGGCCCTTCATCAAGGCTGGCCCTTTATCAAGGCTGGCCCTTTATCAAGGCAGGGCCTTTCATCAAGGCTGGCCCTTTATCACGGCTGGGCCCTTTATCAAGCCTGGGCCCATTATCAAGGCTATCGCCAGCCACATTCACCAGGCCGCCGACCTCCAGTCACAGGCATACCTAAATGCCATCTTGGCCAGGAGAGACTTAATTCTCACTTCCTCCTGTGCCTTGAAATCTCAGTCAGATCTGGACTCCCATAGGGTGCTTCCACCCACAGAGGGATCTCTTTTTGGCGAAGGTGCTCCTCATTTGGCATCAGGCGACAGGCTCAACTCAACAGGGACCTTGCCCTCAGCGCATGCACGCCACATTGCACGTCACCCCCAACACACCTTTCATGAGGGGCCACAAACACCAACCTGCATACAAGTGGGTCATTTGGGTGATAGGGTCGGGGTTTCGCCTGCTGTGGCGCTCTTCCAAGGGACTTCACTCTCTCTCCTCCCGAAGCACAGTCAGCTGTGCAGGAGGAAATTCTTTCTCTCTTAGCCAAACAGGCCATAGCAGAAATCGCTCCCCTTTCCCCCGGCTTCTACGGCCAGATTTTCGTTGTCCCCAAGGCATTAGGGGTGTGGTGTCCGGTCCTGGACCTGTCTCCCCTCAATATGTACCTCCAGGACAAGTCATTCCGTTTGGAGACGCCGGTGTCAATCAGGGACTCCATCAGACAAGGAGACTGGGCAGCCTCCATAGATTTAACAGACGTGTACTTCCACATTCTGATCCACCCCAGGGACTGCAAGTGGCTCTGTTTCTCTTGGAACGGGAAGTCCTTCCAGTTCACAGCCCTGCCATTCGGCCTAGCACCAGCCCCGTGAGTATTCACCAGGGTGGTTAGAGAGCTATGTCTAGCACTCAGAAACAGGGGCATATACCTGAGGGTCTGTTTGGACAACTGGCTCGTTCTGGCTGAAAGCAAGGCCCTCTGCCTACAGCACTTCCAGATAGTTATGAAGGAATGCACATCTCTCAGTTTCCTCTTGAACAGAGAAGTCGGACCTGGAACCGTCACAACAGTTCGAGTTCTCGGGCATTGCATTCGATACAGTCAGTATGTCTGTACGCCTGGCTCAGCCACGCCCACAGGGCTTCATTCCCTTCTCCTTCATCTCTCAAAGGCTTCAGCCATGACGGCCAGAGACCTTGCCTCCCTGCTGGGATTCATGGAGTCACTAGCTCCACTTGTCCCCCTTGGCAGACTCCACAAACACCCATTCAAGCATCGCAAACAAGCATCGCAAACAAGCATCGCAAACTTGAGACACTCATATAATACTGGGCAGCTGGTTCTCAGAGTCAACACTACACTGGCAGAACACAACTTGGCTCACCGAAGGGTTTCCAATCAAGACCCCAAGCCCAGGTTTGGAGCTCTACATGGATGCCTCCAATACCATTTGGAGAGCCCACATGGGGAATCTCATAGCTTCGGGCACGTGGACACCCCAACACATATCTTGGCACATCAACCAGCTGGAACGAGAAGCAGTCTTCATAGCCCTTCAGGAATTCCAAGCACATGCCACACACAAGATAGTCATGCTATGCACAGACAACACAATGGTCGCTTGTTACATCAACAAGTGGGGGAGGGCACACATTCACATCAACTATCAGTCAGAGCGGAAGGACTTCTACTCTGGTGCTAGGTCACAACATCTGCCTCACAGCAGGCCATGTCCCGGGCAAGCTGAATATCCTGGTAGACTACTTCAGCAGACCTCACACAGTCCTCCAGACAGAATGGACTCTCTCGCACTCAACACTTCAACCGATGTGGCACCAACTTCCATATTACAACGTCATTCCCCAGTACCAGACCCTCGTGCGTAGGCCATGGACACACTGTCAATCAGTTGGAGCAACCTCATGGGATAACCCTAACCCTGACCCTAACCCTAACCTCATGGGATACGCCTTCCCTCCATTCCCCTTCATGGGAAAAGTTCTCAGAAAGGCAAGGCTAGATTGCGCTGCCATGATTTTTATCGTGCCTCTGGCCAGCTCAGCCTTGGTTCCCAGACCTTCTTCACCTCACTCACAACCGTCTCTCCATCTTCACTGGGGAAGATAGTCACAAGTCCAGCCCAGCTCAGGCATTCCTCAGGGGAACCCGGAGGTCTTCAACCTACATGCTTGGCTTCTGTGCAGGAATCTCTGTCAGCAGTAGGTGCCTCTGACCTCACCACTGATCTTGCCTGCATATCCCATTGCAAAGGGACACAAGGCGTCCACTCATCTTACTGGATCCGATGGCTCTCTTGGTGCTCATCGCACTCCATAGATCACAGAAACCCTTCCAGCATGGACCTTGCAAACTTTCTTGCTTTTCTTTCTTCCTCTGAAGGCCTCTCCCTGTCAGCGGTGTGAGGTCACCGGGCTGCAGTCAGTTTGACCCTCCAACAATTGGGCAGCCCTTTTTTCTCGGCAGTGATACATAGGGCCTCCATAACACATGCAACTAGTCCCCATAGGACACCATCATGGGCCTTTACCTTGTCCTCCAGTACCTACGCAGACCTCCCTTTGAACCTCTTCCCATGCCCGTTTCAAACGTCTTGTGTTGAAAACACTCTTCCTCCCTAAGGGGGCTGTATATTTGTTATAAATAGTTAAATGAAGTGATAAGGTCTTGTTGTTTAGCTGTTAGTGTTATGAATAGTTAAATGGAGTGATAAGGTCTTGTTGTATATCTGTTATAGATAGTCAGATGAAGTGATAAGGTCTTCATGTTCAGCTGTTGTGAATAGTTAAATGAAGTGATAAGGTCTTGTTGTTTAGCTGTTAGTGTTATGAATAGTTAAATGGAGTGATAAGGTCTTGTTGTATATCTGTTATAGATAGTCAGATGAAGTGATAAGGTCTTCATGTTCAGCTGTTGTGAACAGTTAAATGAAGTGATAAGGTCTTGTTGTTTAGCTGTTATGAATAGCTAAATGATGTGATAAGGTCTTGTTGTTTAGCTGTTGTAAATGGTTAAATGATGTGCTGAAATCTTGTTGTTTAGCTGTTATATGAGTTTTGATAGTTTCGGAAACTGCTGGATGTATTTTGGATTGTGTACTATTTACAATTGTGTGCTTTGACTTGTGTGTGTGTGTGTGTGTGTGCATGCGCATGTGCTTGTGTGTATTGTGGATGTTGGTGGAGGGGGGGTTGAATAATTTTTGATAATGTTTGGTATCTCATTTTTGATATTTACATGTATTCTGTTTGTAAATGCCTTGGGCTTATTTCCAAGATTAGGCATAAATGCTCATAATAATAATTATCATTATAAATGGTTAAATGACTTGATATGGTCTTGTTATTTAGCTGTTGTAAATTGTTGAATGAAATGATAGTCTTGTTGTTAAGTTGTTATAAATTGTTGGATGAAGCGATAATATCTTGTTGTTTAGCTGTTAGGAATTATTGACAGATTTGTTGTTTAGCTGTTATTATCTCTTCTTCTTTGTTCGTGGGCTGCAGCTCCCACATTCACTCGTATGTACATGAGTGGGATTTTACATGTATCACCATTTTTACCCCACCATGTAGGCAGCCATACTCCATTTTCGGAGGTGTGCATGCTGGGTATGTTCTTGTTTCCATAACCCACTGAACGCTGACATGGATTACAGGATCTTTAACGTGCGTATTTGATCTTCTGCTTGCGTATACACATGAAGGACATTCAGGCACAAGGAGGTCTACACATATGTTGACCTGGGAGATCGGAAAGATCTCCACCTTTTTCCCACCAGGTGCCATTACTGAGATTCGAACCCAGGACCCTCAGATTGAAAGTCCAACACTTTTACCACTTGGCTATTGTGCCTGTTGTTTAGCTGTTATAAATCTATGACATGGTCAAGGATTTGATATCGTCAGTGATTTGATGTGGTCACTGATTTGATAGGTTCAGGTATTTGATGTGATAAGTTATATGATGTGGTCAGTTATTTGATGTGATAAGTTATAATATATGGTCAGTGATTTCATTTGATGTGGTCAGTGATTGATGTGGTCAGTGATTTGATAGGTTCAGTTATTTGATGTGGTCAGTGATTTGATAGGTTCAGTTATTTGATGTGGTAAGTTATATTATGTGGTCAGTGATTGATGTGATGTGGTCAGTGATTTGATGTGGTCAGTTTGTGGTTTCAGCGGACGGGGTGGCCATGGGGGCAGCTATCACAATGTCAGAAACTCACATCACCATGATCGTCTTTCTGGCCATCATGTTGCACAAGGTAAGCTGTCTTATCACCATCATGTTGCACAAGGTAAGCTGATTTATCACCATCATGTTGCACAAGGTAAGCTGTCTTATCACCATCATGTCACACAAGATAAGCTGCCTTATCACCATCATGTCACACAAGGTAAGCTGTCTTATCACCATCATGTCACACAAGGTAAGCTGTCTTATCATCATCATGTTGCACAAGGTCAGCTGTCTTTCTGGCCATCATGTCACGCAAGGCAAGCTGTCTTATCACCGTTATTCAGTGATATAGCAACATACTGTGTGATGACATAATTCAATGATATAGCAACATGCTGTATGTTGGCTTGCATTTCAGTGATATAGCAACATCCTGTATGATGACTTAAAACAGTTCAGTGATACAGCCACATCACTATCACTGCTTGTTGTTGTGTTCAGTGATACGGCCACATCACTATCACTGCTTGTTATTGTGTTCAGTGATACAGCCACATCACTATCACTGCTTGTTGTTGTGTTCTGTGATACAGCCACATCACTGTCACTGCTTGGTGTTGTGTTCAGTGATACAGCCACATCACTATCACTGCTTGTTGTTGTGTTCAGTGATACAGCCACATCACTATCACTGTTTGTTGTTGTGTTCAGTGATACAGCCACATCACTGTTGTGTTCAGTGATACAGCCACATCACTATCACTGTTTGTTGTTGTGTTCAGTGATACAGCCACATCACTATCACTGCTTGTTGTTGTGTTCAGTGATACAGCCACATCACTATCACTGCTTGGTGTTGTGTTCAGTGATACAGCCACATCACTATCACTGCGTGTTGTTGTGTTCAGTGATACAGCCACATCACTATCACTGCTTGTTGTGTTCAGTGATACAGCCACATCACTATCACTGCTTGTTGTGTTCAGTGATACAGCCACATCACTGTTGTTGTGTTCAGTGATACAGCCACATCACTATCACTGTTTGTTGTTGTGTTCAGTGATACAGCCACATCACTATCACTGTTTGTTGTTGTGTTCAGTGATACAGCCACATCACTATCACTGCTTGTTGTTGTGTTCTGTGATACAGCCACATCACTGTTTGTTGTTGTGTTCAGTGATACAGTCACATCACTATCACTGCTTGTTGTTGTGTTCAGTGATACAGCCACATCACTGTTTGTTGTTGTGTTCTGTGATACAGCCACATCACTGTTTGTTGTTGTGTTCTGTGATACAGCCACATCACTGTTTGTTGTTGTGTTCTGTGATACAGCCACATCACTGTTTGTTGTTGTGTTCAGTGATACAGTCACATCACTATCACTGCTTGTTGTTGTGTTCAGTGATACAGCCACATCACTGTTTGTTGTTGTGTTCAGTGATACAGCCACATCACTGTTTGTTGTTGTGTTCTGTGATACAGCCACATCACTGTTTGTTGTTGTGTTCAGTGATACAGTCACATCACTATCACTGCTTGTTGTTGTGTTCTGTGATACAGCCACATCACTGTTTGTTGTTGTGTTCAGTGATACAGCCACATCACTTTCACTGCTTGTTGTTGTGTTCAGTGATACAGCCACATCACTATCACTGCTTGTGTTCTGTGATACAGCCACATCACTATCACTGCTTGTTGTGTTCAGTGATACAGCCACATCACTATCACTGCTTGTTGTTGTGTTCAGTGATACAGCCACATCACTGTTTGTTGTTGTGTTCTGTGATACAGCCACATCACTGTTTGTTGTTGTGTTCAGTGATACAGTCACATCACTATCACTGCTTGTTGTTGTGTTCTGTGATACAGCCACATCACTGTTTGTTGTTGTGTTCAGTGATACAGCCACATCACTTTCACTGCTTGTTGTGTTCAGTGATACAGCCACATCACTATCACTGCTTGGTGTTGTGTTCAGTGATACAGCCACATCACTATCACTGCTTGTTGTGTTCAGTGATACAGCCACATCACTATCACTGCTTGTTGTTGTGTTCAGTGATACAGCCACATCACTATCACTGCTTGTTGTTTTCAGGCACCGGCAGCCTTTGGATTGGTGTCCTTTTTATTGCATGAAAATTTTGACCGCGCCAGGATACGCCGACATTTGCTGGTGTTCTCAGTGGCGGCTCCATTGCTGACTGTGCTGACCTACTTTGGACTAAGCCAGGTGAGTGCAGCACACAGTCATACCGCTGCCTCTCTAGGAGGAAGGTTTTCACTCACAATCATCAAAACGCACTGGTTTCCTTTCTGACATTTAGTTCTTCCAGTATAAATAGAATCATTCATCCCTGATGAGTTGCTAGGGTTTTTCCAGTTTAAATAGGATCCTCTTCCCCTGATGGGTTATCAGGGATCTTATAGTATAAATAGGATCCTCTTCCCCTGATTGGTTGTCAGGGTTCTATATAAATAGGATCCACTTCCCCTGATGGATTGTCAGGGTTCTATATAAATAGGATCCTCTTCCCCTGATGGGTTGTCAGGGTTCTTACAGTATAGATAGGATCTTCTTCCCCTGATGGGTTGTCAGGGTTCTTATAGTATAGATAGGATCTTCTTCCCCTGATGGGTTGTCAGGGTTCTTATAGTGTAAATAAGATCCTCTTCCCATGATGGGTTGCCAGGGTTCTTATAGTATAAATAGGATCCTCTTCCCCTGATGGGTTGTCAGGGTTCTATATAAATAGGATCCTCTTCCCCTGATGGGTTGTCAGGGTTCTTACAGTATAGATAGGATCTTCTTCCCCTGATGGGTTGTCAGGGTTCTTATAGTGTAAATAAGATCCTCTTCCCATGATGGGTTGCCAGGGTTCTTATAGTATAAATAGGATCCTCTTCCCCTGATGGGTTGTCAGGGTTCTATATAAATAGGATCCTCTTCCCCTGATGGGTTGTCAGGGTTCTTATAGTGTAAACAGGATCCTCTTCCCCTGATGGGTTGTCAGGGTTCTTATAGTGTAAATAGGATCCTCTTCCCATGATGGGTTTCCAGGGTTCTTATAGTATAAATAGGATCCTCTTCCCCTGATGGGCCCTCAGGGATCTTATAGTATAAATAGGATCCTCTTCCCCTGATGGGTTGTCAGTGTTCTGATAGTATAGATAGGAACCTCTTCCCCTGATGGGTTGTCAGGGTTCTTATAGTGTAAATAGGATCCTCTTCCCATGATGGTTTGCCAGGGTTCTTATAGTATAAATAGGATCCTCTTCCCCTGATGGGCCCTCAGGGATCTTATAGTATAAATAGGATCCTCTTCCCATGGTGGGTTGTCAGGGTTCTAAAAGTATGAATAGGATCCTCTTCCCCTGATGGGTTGTCAGGGTTCTATATAAATAGGATCCTCTTCCCCTATAGGTTATCAGGGTTCATATAGTATAAACAGGATACTCTTCCCCTGATGGGTTGTCAGGGATCTTATAGTAATAATAGGATCCTCTTCCCCTATGGGTTGTCAGGGATCTTATAGTATAAATAGGATCCTCTTCCCCTGATGGGTTGTCAGGGTTCTAAATGTATAAATAGGATCCTCTACCCCTGATGGGTTGTCAGGGATCTTATAGTATAAATAGGATCCTCTTCCGCTGGTGGGGTTGTCAGGATTCTTATAGTATAAATAGGATCCTCTTCCCATATGGGTTAGCAGGGTTCTTACAGTATAAATAGGATCCTCTTCCCATGATTGGTTGTCAGGGTTCTTATAGTATAAATAGGATCCTCTTCCCCTGATGGGTTGTCAGGGTTCTTATAGTGTAAACAGGATCCTCTTCCCCTGATGGGTTGTCAGGGTTCTTGCAGTATAAATAGGATCCTCTTCCCCTGATGGGTTGTCAGGGTTCTTATAGTATAAATATGATCCTCTTCCCCTGATGGGTTGTCAGGGTTCTTATTGTATAAAGAGGATCCTCTTCCCCTGATAGGGTTCTCATGGTTCTTTATAAATCCTCTTCCCCTTATGGATGTTAGGGTTCTCAATAGATAGGATCCTCTTTCCCTGATTGGTTGTCAGGGTTCTTATTGTATAAATAGGATCCTCTTCCCCTGATAGGGTTCTCATGTTGTTGTTGTTGTTTTTTATAAATCCTCTTCCCCTTATGGATGTTAGGGTTCTCAATAAATAGGATCCTCTTCCCTTGATGGGTTGTCAGGGTTCTTATTGTATAAATAGGATCCTCTTCCCCTGATAGGGTTCTCATGGTTCTTTATAAATCCTCTTCCCCTTATGGATGTCAGGGTTCTCAATAAATAGGATCCATGATGTGAACAGTGCTGTGTGTGTGACAGACATGACGTGAACAGTGCTGTGTGTGTGATAGACATGATGTGAACAGTGCTGTGTGTGTGAGAAACATGACGTGAACAGTGCTGTGTGTGTGATAGACATGACGTGAACAGTGCTGTGTGTGTGAGAAACATGACGTGAACAATGCTGTGTGTGTGATAGACATGACATGAACAGTGCTGTCTGCGTGATAGACATGACGTGAACAATGCTGTGTGTGTGTGAGAAACATGATGTGAACAGTGCTGTGTGTGACAGACATGACATGAACAGTGCTGTGTGCATGATAGACATGACGTGAACAGTGCTGTGTGTGTGACAGAAAAGCGGAGTCACTGTTGGACATGATGTGTGTGACAGAAAAGCACAGAGTCGCTGTCGGACATGCACACAACGGGCGTGGCCATGCTATTCAGCGCCGGAACCTTCCTCTACGTAGCGACGGTGCATGTGTTGCCAGAGATTGCCACGGTGCAGCACCGCCACACCATGGCTGACGGCACCGTTGTGATCCGGGAGAGCAAGGGGTTCCGGAACGTGGAGCTGGCAGCGCTTGTTGCAGGCGCCATTGTGCCGGTCTTGTTGGCCATCGGGCATAAACATTGACCAGTTTACATTGTGCCGGTCTTGTTGGCCATCGGGCGTAAACATTGACCAGTTTACATTGTGCCGGTCTTGTTGGCCATGGGGCATAAACATTGACCAGTTTACATTGTGCTGGTCTTGTTGGCCATCAGGCATAAACATTGACCAGTTAACATTGTCTGTGTATGTTGTGGGAGGAAATGCTGAGTGCGTAAACATGTCTGCGTGTGTCATGAGAGGAAACTTTGAGTGCTTAAACACATGTGTGTGTTGTGGGAGGAAATGTTGAGAGTTTAAACATGTGTGTGTTGGTGGAGGTGTTTAAACACGTCTGTGTATGTTGTGGGAGGAAATATTGAGGGTTTAAACATGTGTGTGTGTTGTGGGAGGAAATATTGAGGGTTTAAACGTGTGCGTGTGTTGGGGGAGTAAACGTTGAGTGTTTAAACACGTCTCTGTGTGTTTAGAAGAAGCTTGTCTTGCACACGACCAGGGTGGAGGTTTCAGAAATCAAAAAGAAGTGCTGTGAATATTACAAGGTGGCAAGGGTAGATGTTTGAAAAGACAGAAAATTGCTGTGAATGTTACAAGGGTAGAGGCAAGACACAAAAATGTGCCATGTATATACAAGATTAAAAAGACAGAAAAAGTGCTGTGAATATTACAAGGGGAGAGGTAAGACACAAAAATGTGCCGTGGGTATACAATATTAAAAAGATAATTTAAAAAAAAGCGCTGTATATATTAAAAGGGTAGAGGTAAGACACAAAAATGTGCTGTGTATATACAAGGGTGAAGGATTGAAAAGACAGAAAAAAGTGCTGTGTATATTACAAGGGTAAAAACTGATGCAAATGAGAGTGATGGTGAGAGGTTGAGTTCATGTTTTGTACATACTTAAACTATTTAGTTTTGGAAAAAAATATCTAATTGATATTTATGAACTGGATCAGGTGTGTGTGTGTGTGTGTGTGAAACATTTATCTGAGCTTTACTTCTGAATGGCCTGGTAAACTGGTTTGCCTTGTGTGAGGAAAATGAATGCTGTTGATGGTAAAGGGATTTGGTTGGGGACACTTCATCTATGAATTTCAAGGGAAGAAGATGTTAATGAAACAGATATTTCTTTTCATGAGAATGCTGCAGCTCACAAGACAGGACTGACTATCTCTCATGGATGTTATGGACACAAATAACATCCTTTAGCATGTATTTCTGCCACTGGCTATCTTTTAAAGATGTTGTAGATACATATAGCATAATGTAGCATGTGTTTCTGCCAAACTGGCATATATGCACCCACAGTCACATTCACTGTTAACTCACTCAGTACGGCCAGTCCTCTCTTCTCCTCTACACAGGCCCCTCGGATGTCCAGTGGGTGTCTGAATGACCCAACTTTTAGCTTCCGTCGTCAGAATTGTGGTATTCTTTGTCAACATTCACGTCTTCAGTATAAGAGCCTACCGCTTGCAATATTTTGATGATGGTAATTGGGGTGAAACGCTGTTAACGTCGTCTCTTTCGCCGTTCGTATGGAGAGAGTTAATATGCACACTTTCAGCAGCCTGCTGATGATAACTTAGAGCATTGATTCATCTGTCCACATGTGTAAAATATCATAGAGAAACATGGAACTGGGACATACACAGACATGAAGCTGTTCATTCCTGTGTAGATTGGTTCTGGGAAATACAGAGATGGAGCTATTCATTTCTGTTTGTAATACATGGTCAGTCAGTTCTTGGACATACACATGTGACTAATAATGTAGAAAATAAGATATGAAATTGGTTATCGGAGGATTGAATACTGTTTGGGGGTTGTTTTTGTTTGCTTATTTTTCTTAATGCATTTTAATGTGCTGTTTTGTCCTTTCATGATGTTCTGTTGTTGTTTTTCTGCTTTATGGTTATGGTGTTGCTTTTATATTTCAGATTGCAGAGAATCGGGTACTTAAAAAAAAAAAAAAAAGGAATGTAGAAAAACTGGCTTTTCTTTTGTGTTAAAATCAAATCATAGTTCAAAAGCCCAGAATGGCCCTTGCAGTGGGTTGTGTACAACATCGGTGGCCAGACATGGTGTTATCATCATTGACTGTGAACCATTGGTGGCCAGACATGGTGTTATCATCATGACTGTGAGTCATTGGTGGCCAGACATGGTGTTATCATCACTGACTGTGAACCATCGGTGGCCAGACATGGTGTTATCATCATCACTGACTGTGAACCATTGGTGGCCAGACATGGTGTTATAATCATCACTGACTGTGAACCATTGGTGGCCAGACATGGTGTTATCATCATCACTGACTGTGAATCATTGGTGGCCAGACATGGTGTTATCATCATTGACTGTGAGTCATTGGTGGCCAGACATGGTGTTATCATCATTGACTGTGAGTCATTGGTGGCCAGACATGGTGTTATCATCATTGACTGTGAATCATTGGTGGCCAGACATGGTGATCATCATCCATGGCTGTGAATCATTGGTGGCCAGACATAGTGTTATCATCCATGACTGTGAATCATTGGTGGCCAGACATGGTGTTATCATCATGACTGTGAATCATTGGTGGCCAGACATGGTGTTATAAGCATGACTGTGAATCATTGGTGGCCAGACATGGTGTTATCACTGACTGAGTCATTGGTGGCCAGACATGGTGTTATAATTATCACTGACTGTGAATCATTGGTGGCCAGACATGGTGTTATCATCATGACTGTGAATCATTGGTGGCCAGACATGGTGTTATAATTATCACTGACTGTTAGTCATTGGTGGCCAGACACGGTGTTATAATAATCACTGACTGTGAACCATTGGTGGCCAGACATGGTGTTATCATCATCACTGACTGTGAGTCATTGGTGGCCAGACATGGTGTTATAATCATGACTGTGAGTCATTGGTAGCCAGACATGGTGTTATCATCATTGACTGTGAGTCATTGGTGGCCAGACATGGTGTTATCATCATCACTGACTGTGAGTCATTGGTGGCCAGACATGGTGTTATAATCATGACTGTGAGTCATTGGTGGCCAGACATCGTGTTATCATCATTGACTGTGAGTCATTGGTGGTCAGACATGGTGTTATCATCATTGACTGTGAGTCATTGGTGGTCAGACATGGTGTTATCATCATTGACTGTGAATCATTGGTGGCCAGACATGGTGTTATAATCATCACTGACTGTGAATCATTGGTGGCCAGACATGGTGTTATAATTATCACTGACTGTGAATCATTGGTGGCCAGACATGGTGTTATCATCATGACTGTGAATCATTGGTGGCCAGACATGGTGTTATAATTATCACTGACTGTTAGTCATTGGTGGCCAGACACGGTGTTATAATAATCACTGACTGTGAACCATTGGTGGCCAGACATGGTGTTATCATCATCACTGACTGTGAGTCATTGGTGGCCAGACATGGTGTTATAATCATGACTGTGAGTCATTGGTAGCCAGACATGGTGTTATCATCATTGACTGTGAGTCATTGGTGGCCAGACATGGTGTTATCATCATCACTGACTGTGAGTCATTGGTGGCCAGACATGGTGTTATAATCATGACTGTGAGTCATTGGTGGCCAGACATCGTGTTATCATCATTGACTGTGAGTCATTGGTGGTCAGACATGGTGTTATCATCATTGACTGTGAGTCATTGGTGGTCAGACATGGTGTTATCATCATTGACTGTGAATCATTGGTGGCCAGACATGGTGTTATAATCATCACTGACTGTGAATCATTGGTGGCCAGACATGGTGTTATAATTATCACTGACTGTGAATCATTGGTGGCCAGACATGGTGTTATCATCATGACTGTGAATCATTGGTGGCCAGACATGGTGTTATAATTATCACTGACTGTTAGTCATTGGTGGCCAGACACGGTGTTATAATAATCACTGACTGTGAACCATTGGTGGCCAGACATGGTGTTATCATCATCACTGACTGTGAGTCATTGGTGGCCAGACATGGTGTTATAATCATGACTGTGAGTCATTGGTGGCCAGACATCGTGTTATCATCATTGACTGTGAGTCATTGGTGGCCAGACATGGTGTTATCATCATCACTGACTGTGAGTCATTGGTGGCCAGACATGGTGTTATCATCATCACTGACTGTGAGTCATTGGTGGCCAGACATGGTGTTATAATCATGACTGTGAGTCATTGGTGGCCAGACATGGTGTTATCATCATTGACTGTGAGTCATTGGTGGCCAGACATGGTGTTATAATCATGACTGTGAGTCATTGGTGGCCAGACATGGTGTTATCATCATTGACTGTGAGTCATTGGTGGCCAGACATGGTGTTATCATCATGACTGTGAGTCATTGGTGGCCAGACATGGTGTTATCATCATGACTGTGAGTCATTGGTGGCCAGACATGGTGTTATCATCATCCATGGCTGTGAATCATTGGTGGCCAGACATGGTGTTATCATCATCCATGGCTGTGAATCATTGGTGGCCAGACATGGTGTTATCATCATCACTGACTGTGAGTCATTGGTGGCCAGACATGGTGTTATAATCATGACTGTGAGTCATTGGTGGCCAGACATGGTGTTATAATCATGACTGTGAATCATTGGTGGCCAGACATGGTGTTATCATCATCACTGACTGTGAGCCATTGGTGGCAAGACAGTGTTGCTTTTCTGAGATCGTCAACACTTTGAAATAAACCGCCACACCAAGAAGGCTGCAATTATTTTCTGTGTAGGTGGTGTTGTGCATGTGCTTGTCTTCTTTTTTCTTTTTTTCATTTCTTCATGTTTATTCTCTCTTAGACACTCTCTTTTTCCTCTCTCTCTTCCAGTCATGGTCAGCATTGATGATTCTATACCTCTCACAAAGTGCACTTTTTCTTTCTGGACAACACATTGGAAGCTTTTTTCTTTTCTTTTCTTTTTAAAAAATATACTCCACAATTCATACATTCTGTATTACATTTGATGTTGGAAATACTGAAGAGAAAAAAAAACAAAAAAAAAAAAAACGGTGGCAGAATTTTGAAAGTCCTATGAGATTTACTGAATTGTAATACTGTGGGATACTGAGGGAATGGGTAACTTGTGAATCTGAATGGGTTTTTTTTTATTGCAAAAATACTGTGGAATAAAGGAATATGCATATAAAAGCCTTTCATTGCTTGCTTTCTTTTTCTTTTGTGTGTGTGTTTGTTTCTGTGTCGGTTTATTTTTTTGCAGCAAATATGAAAACGGACTATTAAAGAACTTTATCATTTGTTTTTATTTACCTCATAACGATTTTTAGTATAATATACAGAAGATGAAATGGAATTGATTTACAATGAAGATCATATGTAGTATAAGAAAAGTACATCCTGTGAATCTGAATGCGTACACTTGTGTGCATGGTTTTGTATGTGTGTCTTTATGTATGTATACACATTGTGCACATTTATTCCCTGCATACAGCACAGAAGAAGTTGCTCCACTGCCATACTGGTTTAATCTCTGTCTTAGAATACAAAAGCAGCACACTATAGGGTAATTCCAAATAACAAGCGCTACACACATGTTTTAATAATAATAATGGACATTTATATGGCTCATTTCTCCAGAAATATTGCTCAAAGCGCTTTACATTTCATTCCCCACTCCCCCTCAATACTCCCCTCCACCCCTTACCCCCACCCACTCACACACGGAATCACGTTAAAAACTCGCGCAACTGAATGTTGGAAACTACCCACCCACCAATGAGGCCCTCCAGAAAATGCATCCCTGCAACACGCACCCAGGCACATGAATGCACAGACACCCACCAACACACCCCCTACACACACGGCAGACAGCCTCTCCACAACAAAACATGCACCCAAAACCAGATCACATCAAGATTTAAAAAAAGCAACAAAGAAAAAAAAATGCTGTTACTGCTTGTCACTGCACAACCCATAAGGGGTTGCCCATGCAACCCCACCCTTCCCAGACTAACTAACGTCCCAACAACTCAGTCGCAGAAAAGTTCAGCTCAGTTCTTTACTTGTGATCACCCTAAATAAATCAAACACACAAATATTACCCCCATGTAACTAAAGCACAATTCCATTTCAGATTCAACACTTCGCAATTTTATGTAGTCAGTTGCGGCACCAGTTCATCTCAGTGACACTGCCAGAGTCCACCTGGGGCGAACTTCACCTGACAGTTTAAGATGGATGTCATTTGTAGACCTGGGGGTTACAGTTGGATGGAGTGAGAGGGAGAAAGGGAAAGGGGCGCTGGAAGTGTGGAGTGGGAGCGGGAGTGAGGAACAACCGAAGAGGACAAACTGGAAGGGGAACGAAGACTGTTCCAGTGTCGATCCTGGAGTTCCGTTGAAGGCAGTGGCTCGAAGGGAAAAGTCACAGGGAAAATCTGTCACCAGGTAAGTACACAGGCACACCACTGGCCCAGGAAGAAAACACAGACCCCCACACAGAAGGGGATGACCAGGAAACACCCCACTACTTCTACCAAGACGGCACCCAACAGCTCACACGCTGGCTCGTCTCATGAGAGAGCTTGGCATCGACAGCAAAGCGAAATCCTTCCCCCCTAACTACATAAATTTCTGAACTCCTCAGAGTTAAAAAAAAAAAAATGTTTAAGAAGCAGGAACATGTCACACATAAATCACAGAGATGCACGTGCATTGAACATACACACGAAAAAAAGGGGGTTAGTGAAGGAGAGAGGGTGGTGAAGGAGAGAGGAAGAGAGAGAGAGAGGGGAAGGGCTTACATGTATGCACACGCATTACTAACACACACAATACAAACCAAAAGGCCTACACATACGTACACGTTTCACTGACACACAACACAAACCAAAAGGCTTACATGTGTGTACACGCTTTACTAACACACACAACACAAGCCAAAAGGCCTACACGTCATGTACACGCTTTACTAATGCACAACACAAACCAAAAGGCCTACACGTTATGTACACGCTTTATTCGCACAATGGATGTATTTCTCAACAGGCAAGGGTCACAAGCGGTATTCCACAAGGATCGACATTCAGGCCAACCATGTTTGCACTGTGTATAAATGACCTCTCAACAGTGTGTAGAAGTTCAGTGCGGGTGTTTGCTGATAACACTAAGGTCTATAATTGCAGCGACACAACTGAGGCGATAGAGGCACTGCAGAATGACCATAACAGTCTACAGGAATAGTCAGACAAAATTTATAGCTTCTGCGTTTCCATCCAGACAAATGCCATGTCCTGAAACTAGAGACCAAGAAATCTTAGGCAGTGTACTATACGAAAGGGACTAGGGATGAGAAGCAGTTCAATGTCCAGCTACAAGAGAACACAGTTGAAAAAGACCTGGGCGTCTTCATCGACAAGGACCTCTGTTTCAAAGAACACGTCGGGAAAACAACAAGAAAGGCTAACCAAGTGGTGGGAATCATTCGACGAACGTTCGATTTCCTAAATCCCAGATCTTTTCATTCAGCTGTATAAAAGCCTCGTGCGACCGATTCTGGAATATGGACACTCGGTATGGCAGCCCCATCACAAGGCATTGTGTGCTGGAGTTAAGGATGTCCAGCGTAGAGCCACTAAGCTGTTGGCGTGCATAAAAGATAAACCATATAATGAAAGAATGGCCTACCTACAATTACCAAGCTTAGAGCATCGAAGGAAACGAGGTGACATGATTGATGTCTACAAGTACTTACATGGTTTGTACGATACAGAAAGACCTCGCCTTGAGCAAACCACCAGTCGGGACACCAGGGGGCACTTCCTGAAACTGGCCAAGGGTAGATGCAGGCTTGCAGTACGCAGCTGGTACTTCTCCCAAGAGACTTCTTGACTGGGATCACTCAATGGAAGGAAGGAAGAGAGTCGTGAACACCTGGAACAGCCTACCTGAAGAAGTGGTCACAGCCCCATCAGTTAATAGGTTCAAAAGCAGCCATGACGCTTTTTGGAAAGGCATTTCAACTGTCTACTATCCACTTTTTCTTTGTTAGTTTGTAGGCATTATACTACCCACACATGCCACAGTAACAGTAGGAGCGTATGGACCGCGTAAAGGTGTAAGGAAAATGGTATCCTATTTTCCTAGATCCATTTTTTTTTTACAGGGCAACATTTATGTCGGGGATTGGAATTTGTTTTTTGATATACTACTTTCCATAGATCCATTTTTTACAGGGCAACGTATTATTTCGGGGATTGGAATTTGTTTTTTTGAAAAATGGTTTCACGTGTTTCACATGCATTTTTGTAATCATACACACTGAGTTATGAATATGATGTGCTGGTGAGGTGGTGCAGATTTGTTTGGCAGATGGTGTCATGAAGCTGTCCATGTTTGGGACATACTTTTGCCTGTAAAGGTATGGTGTCTATGTTGTCTTGTTTGTCCACTTAGGTTTCTAGGAATAATATTCAAAACATGGTCTGTAGCGGGACTGGAAATAAGGAGGGGGTTTGCATCCAGAAAGTCAAGGAACTGACATATACTAAAATGTGCAGGCATCTAGTGGCCAGAGACAGGCCACGGGTTTTTGTTGTTGTTGTTGTTGTTTTTTGTTGTTGTTGTTCTTGTTTGTTTGTTTGTTTTTTGTGCCGAGGTGTCAGGGACTGGGCACGGGACTTCTATAGAACTGGATGGTGGGATCATCGGGACGGGCTATTAGCACAGAAGTTGAACTTGATGGTGGGACCATCCAGACGTGCTGAGTGAGGGGCCAGGAGCTGGCGGTGGTGAAGTTACAATTGTTCCCCCACATAAAAAATGATATTCCAGTCCAGGCCACAAGCAGCAGCTTTTGATAGCTCTCTTAACAATAAATAAAGGGTGTGGTCTATTAAGGGTTGTTTTCGTGTTTTGGGGAGAACACATTCTGATTTGGAGTAACCAGTGAACAGATAGCAGGCATACACTTACAAGCAAACACATTCATTCTTATTTAGTTATTTCTGTCTATCTGGCACTTTCTTTACAAAAGGCCAGAAGGTCAGCACACTGATTCTGTCAAGTTCAAGTTCATGCTTTCCCGGCGAGTGCAACTAAACTTGTCATTGATCTATCTAGAAAACGGCTAAGTGTTGCAGCATGATTGCAGCGATGGCAATGTCTCCTTTATTGCAGGCTTTACAGCATTATCACTTTGAATTCCAAAATCTATTTATCGCCCTTAAGAAAGCATGCGTATATAAAGATTTTTTGAACGGCTGAGTTGGAAGCACCATAGTCCAGTGATGAAGACAATATCTTTCTACCTGAACATGCTGGGTTCGAATCTGTGCTCAGGCCTTTTTTTTCCTTCTGTTTTTAACATGAAGCTTTATAAGAACAAATACAGAACACATTTTAATGATTTAATCTTTTTTTTTAAGTTAAAAAAAAGTGTATCACAAGTGAGTCTTGAAAGCCTTGCCTCTCTTTAACTGGTTCTTTTTGCAGATGATGTAAGTAAACCCTGTCACAAAGAAAGAAGCTGGCCAGCAACACTGATACTATGTGGCACAAAGCATTATGTTTGATGTCAGAAAGAACCACTGGCATTCACCCTCCAAAAAATCATACAAAGACACAATCTGGCTGCAGTCAACAGCATCAATTTTTATTTTTGATAGCAAAATCAGGACCAACTTTTCATCCCTTTATTAATATCATAATTCACTCAATCAATTTTTATTTTTCATGATAAAATCAGGAACAACCTTCATCCCTTGATCAATAACATAATTCATACAGTCAGTCAGTAGATGGATGTGTCAATTTCTATGACAATGAGAAAAATGTATACTGTATCACATTTTATGTTGGCAGCAACTGTATCTAAGACTTTCAAATTCGCTAATACATGATCAAAATTGGTAAAAATATGCCGCTAATCAAACTGTGTGGAAAAACAACAAAACAGATGTGGGTCTAAACAACAATCTGTCTTTATGATTCCAAGTGAGCAATAAAAACAGATATGCTAATAATTATACAGAACAACACACAAAAAATAAACAATGACATCGCATAAAAAGTTTCAAAATGGAATCATCTCATAATTGCATAATAATGTTCCATATGCTGCAACTGATATGAAAGAAGATAATCTTATAATTGTTTTGATAAGCTTTGGACAGGTAACAAGAACAATAACAAAACTCCAGTATCTACACCAAAGAAAAAGGACATGTGAGAAAATCATCATATATATATATATATATAAAACAGAACAAATGACAACAACCATGTGTATTTTTTTGCTGGAATAAGTTAAACCAGAATAGCAGAAGAGGATCTGTGCATCAATAATTATATGGATTTCTTTTGATGTACCTTTATACATGTAATACCTAAATTTGAACAAATCAACCTAATTTTAGTCAACATGTTCACATCAATAAAGTGTACCATAAATCAGTTTCACCTTTTTTTTTAATGAACAAAGCCAATGGTAATTAATCTCTTTGTTCATGGGACATCGACATCAAATATATCAGTCTGCTTGATAAAATATTACCTAACGTAATTATATTGTAATTGTGATTCTGTTTATTTTCTTTGTGCATCAGTGTGTGTGTGTGTGTGTGTGTGTGTGTGTGTGTGTGTGTGTGTGTGTGTGTGTGTGTGTGCTTGCACATGTGGAAATTTCAATGGTTATCATTTGGAAACAAATGACACTTTGATATTGATAACAGCCATATGGTAATATCTAATCACATGATAATGGGTAATGCCACACATGAATTTGCAACAACATATACCAATGCTTTGAATTTGCAGCAACATATGTCAATGATGTTATGTAACCCAGCATTTTGTTCCTAGTTTATTTTCAACAAAACACAAAAGTCCAATATTGACAAGCCTTGACAGGATTTTTGATAAGTATTTGGTTTGCTTGTACATAACATAGGCTTACAACACTGGTATTACAATGGTGAACATGTTTTGTGGGGAATGACTATTTGGTTTGTTGGTATATAACATAGGCGTACAAAACTGGTATTACAGTGGTGAACATGTTTTGTGGGGAAAGGGTATTTGGTTTGTTGGTATATAACATCGGCTTACAAGACTGGTATTACAATGGTGAACATGTTTTGTGGGGAAAGGGTATTTGGTTTGTTGGTATATAACATCGGTTTACAAGAATGGTATTACAATGGTGAACATGTTTTGTGGGGAAAGGGTATTTGGTTTGTTGGTATATAACAAAGGCTTACAAGACTGGTATTATAATGGTGAACATGTTTTGTGGGGAAAGGGTATTTGGTTTGTTGGTATATAACAAAGGCTTACAAGACTGGTATTATAATGGTGAACATGTTTTGTGGGGAAAGGGTATTTGGTTTGTTGGTGACGGGCGCAATAGCCGAGTGGTTAAAGCGTTGGACTGTCAATCTGAGGGTCCCGGGTTCGAATCACGGTGGCGGCGCCTGGTGGGTAAAGGGTGGAGATTTTTACGATCTCCCAGGTCAACATATGTGCAGACCTGCTAGTGCCTGAACCCCCTTCGTGTGTATATGCAAGCAGAAGATCAAATAGGCACGTTAAAGATCCTGTAATCCATGTCAGCGTTCGGTGGGTTATGGAAACAAGAACATTCCCAGCATGCACACCCCCGAAAACGGAGTATGGCTGCCTACATGGCGGGGTAAAAACGGTCATACACGTAAAAGCCCACTCGTATGCATACGAGTGAACGCAGAAGAAGAAGGTTTGTTGGTATATAACAAAGGCTTACAAGACTGGTATTACAATGGTGAACATGTTTTGTGGGGAAAGGGTATTTGGTTTGTTGAGTGATAAGAAACTGTAGGGAGAGCTGGACAGTACAAGGTCTTCAGAGAAGAAGCCCCCCTCAGTCAAGTGTTTCAGCACTTAACTCCTTACACTCTAAGGTCATGACTCCTGGATGCCCTTGTATTGCTGCCTTTTCTTTCTTTCCTTTTTTTTTTTTCCTGGACCTCAGCAGGTTTGAACCCGTGCCTCCAGGGTGGTCGCCACTTCAGAACTGAGTCACCTTTTTCTGGCAGACGTTTTAACGTTGGTATATAACATATGTTTGTAACACTGGTATGACAGTGATTAACAATTTTTTTAGTACAGGAAAGGGCATCTATTTTATTGGTATTACAATGATGAACATTTGTTTTGCGGGGAAAAGGGAATTTGGTTTTCTGGTATTACAATGATGAACAATTGTCTTGTGGGGAACAAAAGGAGATATCATAGGAATGTAATAAAACAGACGGACAAGCTGTATTTATCACAGAAGTAACCTCTTTTTTTTCAGGGTATAACCACCAAACTACTGACACAGAAAGCAATGATAAGCCAATGGACTGAACATACAACACTGCACAGTAACATCCGAAGAGTGGAGAATCCACACTTCTGTTTCACACAATCTTGTATACAGAACAGAGAATACTTTCCTCAACAACAACAACTGACATGTGTTTGATCACCAAGAAGATAATGACTTTAATCTAACGTTAGGCCATGCTTTAAGTCAGACAGCAGAAGCCATCACCAGACATACCATAAAGGTAAACCTGAACTACAATGTATCCCAGTTACTGTATAAAGGTAGACCTCAAACACTGTGTCCCATTGGGCAGACACTGTATAAAGGTAGACCTCAAACACTGTGTCCCATTGGGCAGACACTGTATAAAGGTAGACCTCAAACACTGTGTCCCATTGGGCAGACACTGTATAAAGGTAGACCTCAGACACTGCGTCCCATTGGTCAGACACTGTATAAAGGTAGACCTCAAACACTGCGTCCCATTGGTCAGACACTGTATAAAGGTACACCTCAAACACTGTGTCCCATTGGTCAGACACTGTATAAAGGTACACCTCAAACACTGTATCCCATTGGTCAGACACTGTATAAAGGTACACCTCAAACACTGCGTCCCATTGGTCAGACACTGTATAAAGGTAGACCTCAAACACTGCGTCCCATTGGTCAGACACTGTATAAAGGTAGACCTCAAACACTGTGTCCCATTGGGCAGACACTGTATAAAGGTAGACCTCAAACACTGTGTCCCATTGGTCAGACACTGTATAAAGGTACACCTCAAACACTGTGTCCCATTGGTCAGACACTGTATAAAGGTAGACCTCAAACACTGCGTCCCATTGGCCAGACACTGTATAAAGGTACACTTCAAACACTGTCCCACTGGTTAGACACTGTATAAAGGTACACCTTAAACACTGTGTCCCATTGGTCAGACACTGTATAAAGGTAGACCTCAAACACTGCGTCCCATTGGCCAGACACTGTATAAAGGTACACTTCAAACACTGTCCCACTGGTTAGACACTGTATAAAGGTACACCTTAAACACTGTGTCCCATTGGTCAGACACTGTATAAAGGTAGACCTCAAACACTGTGTCCCATTGGTCAGACACTGTATAAAGGTACACCTCAAACACTGCGTCCCATTGGTCAGACACTGTATAAAGGTACACCTCAAACACTGTGTCCCATTGGTCAGACACTGTATAAAGGTACACCTCAAACACTGTGTCCCATTGGTCAGACACTGTATAAAGGTAGACCTCAAACACTGTGTCCCATTGGTCAGACACTGTATAAAGGTAGACCTCAAACACTGTGTCCCATTGGTCAGACACTGTATAAAGGTAGACCTCAAACACTGTGTCCCATTGGTCAGACACTGTATAAAGGTACACCTCAAACACTGTGTCCCATTGGTTAGACACTGCTGTCAGCTGAAGATACACAGTTTGCTATCAGCTGAAGGTGTACATTTTGTCATCAGCTGAATGAAATAGCTATTAAGCTTGCAGCATAACAGTCAACACCTATTCTTTCATTATTACTGTTTTGGTTTCACAGATGACTGCATCAGAGTCTGGCTCATCAATCAGTTCATTGATCTGCAGAGCGCTCTGAATATGTCTGTCTTTTGGGACTGAAAGCACAGCCAATGAAAAGAAACCTACATTCACATGTTCATTTTTCTAAGCCACACCAAAACTCAGCCAACATTTGAAACCAGTTGCCTGCTTCTGGTGTTCCTTGAATACAACAGAAAAGAAAGAACGAAAAGCTATGAATGAAGAAGAACAGTATGCAAAGACCATCAACAGAAGGTTGGAGTCAGTCAACAGCAAAAACATAATTCATCTTCTGTGACCTTGTGGTCAGTCAGTAAAACCAGTGGTCACCTTGTGGTCAGTCAGTAAAACCAGTGGTCACCTTGTGGTCACTTTGTGGTCAGTCAGTAAAACCAGTGATCACCTTGTGGTCAGTCAGTAAAACCAGTGGTCACCTTGTGGTCAGTCAGTAAAACCAGTGGTCACTATCATCACTGTCATGTTGTTCCTTCCCAACACATCATCACTGTCATGTTGTTCCTTCCCAACACATCACCACTGTCATGTTGTTCCTTCCCCACACATCACCACTGTCATGTTGTTCCTTCCCAACACATCATCACTGTCATGTTGTTCCTTCCCAACACATCACCACTGTCATGTTGTTCCTTCCCAACACATCACCACTGTCATGTTGTTCCTTCCCAACACATCACCACTGTCATGCTGTTCCTTCCCAATACATCACCACTGTCATGTTGTTCCTTCCCAACACATCACCACTGTCATGTTGTTCCTTCCCAACACATCACCACTGTCATGCTGTTCCTTCCCAACACATCACCACTGTCATGCTGTTCCTTCCCAACACATCACCACTGTCATGTTGTTCCTTCCCAACAAATCACCACTGTCATGCTGTTCCTTCCCAACACATCACCACTGTCATGTTGTTCCTTGCCAACACATCACCACTGTCATGCTGTTCCTTGCCAACACATCACCACTGTCATGTTGTTCCTTCCCAACACATCACCACTGTCATGCTGTTCCTTCCCAACACATCACCACTGTCATGTTGTTCCTTCCTAACACATCACCACTGTCATGTTGTTCCCAACACATCACCACTGTCATGTTGTTCCTTGCCAACACATCACCACTGTCATGTCATTCCTCCCCAACACATCACCACTGTCATGTTGTTCCCAACACATCACCACTGTCATGCTGTTCCTTCCCAACACATCACCACTGTCATGTTGTTCCCAACACATCATCACTGTCATGTTGTTCCGTCCCAACACATCATCACTGTCATGTTGTTCCTTCCCAACACATCACCACTGTCATGTTGTTCCTTCCCAACACATCACCACTGTCATGTTGTTCCTTCCCAACACATCACCACTGTCATGCTGTTCCTTCCCAATACATCACCACTGTCATGTTGTTCCTTCCCAACACATCACCACTGTCATGTTGTTCCTTCCCAACACATCACCACTGTCATGCTGTTCCTTCCCAACACATCACCACTGTCATGCTGTTCCTTCCCAACACATCACCACTGTCATGTTGTTCCTTCCCAACAAATCACCACTGTCATGCTGTTCCTTCCCAACACATCACCACTGTCATGTTGTTCCTTGCCAACACATCACCACTGTCATGTTGTTCCTTGCCAACACATCACCACTGTCATGTTGTTCCTTCCCAACACATCACCACTGTCATGTTGTTCCTTCCCAACACATCACCACTGTCGTGTCATTCCTCCCCAACACATCACCACTGTCATGTTGTTCCCAACACATCACCACTGTCATGTTGTTCCTTGCCAACACATCACCACTGTCATGTCATTCCTCCCCAACACATCACCACTGTCATGTTGTTCCCAACACATCACCACTGTCATGCTGTTCCTTCCCAACACATCACCACTGTCATGTTGTTCCCAACACATCATCACTGTCATGTTGTTCCGTCCCAACACATCATCACTGTCATGTTGTTCCCAACACATCACCACTGTCATGTTGTTCCCAACACATCATCACTGTCATGTTGTTCCTTCCCAACACATCATCACTGTCATGTTGTTCCTTCCCAACACATCATCACTGCCATGTTGTTTCCAACACATCATCACTGTCATGTTGGTCCTTCCCAACACATCATCACTGTCATGTTATTCCTTCCCAACACATCATCACTGTCATGTTATTCCTTCCCAACACATCATCACTGTCATGTTATTCCTTCCCAACACATCATCACTGTCATGTTTTTCCTAACACATCATCACTGTCATGTCGGTCCCAACACATCATCACTGTCATGCCGTTCCCAATACATCATCACTGTCATGTTGTTCCTAACAGATCATCACCGTCATGTCGTTCCCAATGCATTATCCCTGTTATGTTGTTCCCAACACATCGCTGTCATGTCATTCTCAACACATTATCGCTGTCATGTCGTTCCCAACACATTATCGCCGTCATGTTGTTCCCAACACATCATCACTGTTATGTCGTTCCCAACACGTCATGTGTCAACTTCAGGCCGGAAGACCTGTGACAGTTTGCGGGTATGCAGTTTAGCGGCCACAGGGGCATAGCTGCGCACCTCACACAGGTCCCCTTCGATTTTCTGCCACTCGTTCCGGATGATGTCCAGGCGACACACCACATTGTGTCGGTTGATCTTGAAGGGAGAGCGCTGATGTTCCACCATTCCACAGGCATACACAGCGCCGTTGATCTGCATCAGACCCACATTGAACATGCTGAGCGGCAGGTAGGGACCCGCCCGCCACTGATCTGAGGCAATGTTGTAGACCTCCACAGAGCGCAGGGACTCTCTGTGGATCGTCCGCGAGGTGTGGGTGTAGATCTGACCCCCGGCCACCATTATCTCATCGTCGATGACGCAGGCACCAAAGTTGAAGCGGGGGGTGTGCATGCTGCTGAGGGTGGTCCACACCATAGTCCTGGGGTCATACTTCATCACCGTGTTGTGTGGCGTCACACCAGACCGACCCCCCAGGATGTAGGCTTCACCTCCAAAACTGACAGTGGACAGGTCCACCACATTCATTGGCATCATGCCCACATAGCTCCACTGGTTCTTCTCAATGTCATAGCATTCACAGATCTCTGTGGGGTGTTGGTTCATTGCCAGACCCCCAAAACTGAAGATCTTGCCCTCAATGTGGGTCAGGGAGAAGTTGGACTTGGGGAACAACATGGGTGTCTTGGGGATCCACCTGTTGTGATCGTTGTCATAGAAGTAGAAGTCTCTGCGCACCGACTCCTCTTCGTCAAAGTCATCGAAGGAGTCTTCATCAGAGGCAGCATCTCCATAGCTTTCGTGGTATATGTAGTTCCCGCCCCCAGCATAGATGTTGGTGTCATCAGCCACCACCACGGCCGGGTCCTCCACGCAGTAGTATCCACTGCGGCCCTCGCAGTCGGGGAACATGGCCAGCTGGAAGGCCTCTCTGGTCAAGGGGTTGTAGCAGTTGATGTAGGACTTGCTTTGCGTCAGGCCGCCCAGCAGTAGGATGCAGTGCTCAGGCTTGATCATGCCCGTCCGCAGGGAGAGGGAGAAGTCGTAGTCACCTGTGTAGGACTGTGGGTTGCGCTCAAAGTCCCGCATGTCGGACAGGATCTCCTGGCAGGTCTGGGAGCGCTGGATCATCAGCAAGGGAGCGATGGACTCGTGCACGTAGCGGGGAGGGAGGAGGGGGAGGCGCACTCTGGCCAGCAGCTGACCCACCTGGGGCTGGCGGTCCTCAAGGTTGTGCTGCACCCAGGACAGGGCCGCCTCCCACACCACCTGGAGTCATCATTACACTGACTACACTGTACTACACTACCTGACATCATCATTACACTGACTACACTGTACTACACTACCTGACATCATTACTCTGACTACACTGTACTACACCACCTGACATCATCACTGCACTGACTACACTGTACTACACCAGCTGGCATCATCATTACACTGACTGCACTGCACTACACTACCTGACATCATCAATACACTGACTACACTGTACTACACTACCTGACATCATTACACTGACTACACTGTTCTACACCACCTGACATCATTACACTGACTACACTGTACTACACTACCTGACATCATCAATACACTGACTACACTGTACTACACTACCTGACATCATTACACTGACTGCACTGCACTACACTACCTGACATCATCAATACACTGACTGCACTGTACTACACTACCTGACATCATTACACTGACTGCACTGTACTACACTACCTGACATCATTACACTGACTACACTGTACTACACCACCTGACATCATTACACTGACTACACTATACTACACCACCTGACATCATCATTACACTGACTACACTGTACTACACTACCTGACATCATTACACTGACTGCACTGTACTACACTACCTGACATCATTACACTGACTACACTGTACTACACCACCTGACATCATTACACTGACTACACTGTACTACACCACCTGACATCATTACACTGACTACACTGTACTACACTACCTGACATCATTACACTGACTGCACTGTACTACACTACCTGACATCATTACACTGACTACACTGTACTACACCACCTGACATCATTACACTGAATACACCACCTGACATCATTACACTGCACTGTACTACACTGACATCATTACACTGACTACACTGTACTGCACCACCTGGAGTCATCATTACACTGACTGCACTGTACTACACTGTACTAAACCACCTACCATTGTCTTTACACTGCACTACACTGTACCACACCACCTACCATCATCATTACACTGCACTACACTGTACCACACCACCTACCATCATCATTACACTGCACTACACTGTACCACACCACCTACCATCATCATTACACTGCACTACACTGTACCACACCACCTACCATCATCATTACAATGACTACACTGTACTTCACCACCTGTCGTTTAGCACCCACCACAAACCACCTGTTGTATAGCACACCACTGTACAACGCTGCCAACCATACACACACACATGTATACGAACACAAACCTACCCACTTAGCCACACACACATACAAACACAGGTGTGTGTGTGTGTGTGTGTGTGTGTGTGTGTGTGTGTGTGTGTGTGTGTGTGCATTCCCATGTGCATGTGTGTGGGTGTGCGTGTGTGTGTGTTTTACTATTAGTCTATCGTCAGCTACTATGAGTTCTTATTTGACAAGTTTAACGTATTTTATGGTGTGCATGTTCATTTTATGCTGGTGTTTATAACGAGCCTGTGATTGCACATATTAATGTCCATGTGGATCATTAAAGTGTTTTTGAACTGAACTGAACCTACCCAATCAACCATACATACATACAAACACATACCTGCCCACTCATCCACACACACACACACACATAGAAACACAAACTTATCAACCCCTCCCCCCCCACTCCCATTAACCCATCCCCATGATACCTCTTCCTTTTCCACATTCGGCTCATCAGAGCTCAGCAGGTCAGAAACTACCCACCCGCATTTGGTCATTATACCTCTTTCTTCTCCACATTCAGCTCATCATAGCTCAGCATGTCACAAACTACCCACCCTCATTATATCTCTTCTCCACATTCAGCTCATCAGAGCTCAGCTGGTCAGAAACTACCACCCTCATTATACCTCCTTCTTCTCCACATTCAGCTCATCAGAGCTCAGCAGGTCAGAAACTACCCACCCTCACCCCCATTATACCTCTTCCTTCTCCACATTCAGCTCATCAGAGCTCAGTTGGTCAGAAACTACCACCCTCATTATACCTCTTCCTTCTCCACATTCAGCTCATCAGAGCTCAGTAAGTCGGCCAGCTGAGAAAAGCTGAGATGCAGGAACTCCTCCGTCTGGCTGACCAGGGTGAAGTTCTTCTCGATGAACTCGCGAGCCTTGTGAGCCAGCTCCAGCAAGCTGTGAGCATGGGCAAAGTGGTGGATCCCGATGCAGTTGTTGACGTCCAGCTGCAGCTCCATGAACTTGGCGCAGGCCCTCTGGATGGGCAGCATCTCCAGCAGGGATGCTGTGGCCAGCAGGCTCTGGGCGTTGTGCCGCGTCACTTCCACCTGCAACACACCTCGCTGGCTCAATGTGTGTGTAGGGTGGGTGTGTGTACGTGTGTGTGTGTGTGTGTGTGGATGTGTGCGTGCGCGCGCGCGCGCGCGTGTGTGTGTGTGTGTGTGTGTGCGTGTGTGTGACAAAGAGAGAGCATATGCTGTAAAGAGAGTGAAGATACATCAAATATTTAATTTAGCTATTCATGGACCTCTATCAAATATCTAATTTAGCTATTTATGGACCTTGATCAAATATATGATTCAGCTGTTTATGGTCATATATCAAATATGTAATTTAGCTATTCATAGACCTCTAACAAATATCTAATCGATAGATTAGTAGCTAATCAAGACAAGAGGCTAAATCACTATCACACCTAACTACCCAAAGCATTACACATATTCCACTAAACTCCATATCACCATCTAAAAAAAACAACTACCTCATCCATTTTCACACGATTCCTCTTCAGCGCTTCCAAACTTCCTGACAGAGAGAGACAAGCTGGACAATAATAATAATGGTATTTATATAGTGCTGAATCTTGTGCAGAGACAAATCAAAGCGCTTTCGCACCAGTCATTCACACGCATGCATAACTCTAAAACTGGAGAAACTGAAGACAAGAAGAGGCAGGAAAGGGAGGCTATTTTGGGAAGAGGTGGGTTTTAAGGCCAGACTTGAAAGAGCTGAGTGTGGAGTCTCGGAGAAGCGAAAGAGGAAGTTCATTCCAATTGCAAGGTCCAGAGACAGAGAAAGAATGGCGGCCAACAGTTGAGTGTTTGAATCTGGGCATGCGTAAACAGAGTGGATCCGAAGCTGATTCGTAGTGAGCGAGATGGATGTAGAGGTGAAGGCAGCCACAGAGATAGGAAGAGACAGATTTGTGAATACATTTATAACATAGAGTGCTGATCTTGTACTTTATTCTGTGTGAGACAGGTAGCCAGTGGAGATACTGCAAAAGAGGAGTGATCTGCTCAGATCTTTTCTTTCTGAGGACGAGTCGGGCAGCAGAGTTTTGTATGTGCTGAAGGGACTGAATGGATGAAACAGACAAACCAGACAATTGAGAGTTACGGTAGTCAAGGCGAGAGAGAATGAGAGAAACAACAATTCTAGATGTTGTGTCAGTGGACAGCTATTTCCGAATGGAACTGATGCGCGCAAATGACAGTAGCAGGATTGACATGTCTGACTGAAAATTTTTTGCATGGACAGTGTGTTGTCAAGGACAACGCCGAGGTTCCTGACTGAACTGGAAAGAGGGATGGGTGTACTGCCAAGTTCGATTGTGTCAGTTGTGATGGAAAAGAGTTTTTGTTTAGTTCCTATGATCATTGCTTCAGTTTTGTCTGTGTTCAATTGTAACTTATTTAGAGTCATCCAGTTTTGAATGTCCAGGAAGCAGTTGGATGTTTCTTGCAAGAGCGACAACAATTTTTCAGGGGTATCACTCTTCTGGAGTTGAGTGTCATCAGAATAAGAATGATGACTGACATTATGGCGGTTGATAATTTCAGCGAGAGGAGCAGTGTACAGTGCAAAGAGCACTGGTCCTAAAACAGATCCCTGTGGGACTCCATGTTCAATTTTAACGGGTTCAGACTGGAAATTATCAACAATGACAGACTGGAATCGATCTGTGAGATAAGATTTGAACCAGTTTAGAACAGTGCCGCTGATACTAAATGTAAAATGAAGATGGAAAAGAATGGACTGAATGGTCTATTGTGTCTAAGGCGGCTGATAAGTTGAGAAGAGTGAGAAGGGAAATCTGTCCTGAGTCAGACGCTAGCAGTAGATTATTCAGGATGTGGAGGAGAGTGGTTTCGCTGCTGTGGTCAGCATGATAGGCAGACTGAAATGGGTGGATGAGATTGTTGAAACAAAGGTGGTTGTTGAGCAGCTTCAGAACAGCATTTTCAAGGAGTTTGGACAGGAATGAAAGATCAGAAACTGGTTGATAGTTTTTCAAAATGTTTGCGTCAAGGTTGGATTTCTTCTGAAGAGGCCGGATGATTGCAGTTTTGAAAGTGGATGGAAACATTCCAGTGAGAAGGGATGAGTTGACAATACTGGTGATTGTGGGGAGAAGCTGTGAGACACACTAGGAAAAGACAGAGGCTGGTATAGGATCAAGCTCACAGGATTTTATTGTCATTTCTTTCAGGATTTCATGGACTTCTGTTTCAGTCAATGGATTAAAGGAAAGGAGAGGATCAGGATGAGCAGGTTGGAAAGGCATTTGGTCTAAGATGGTATGAATATTTTGGACTTTGTCAAAAAAGAAGACATTGGGCAGTTCAGATAAAGTGTAGGCAGAAGGAAGAGGAGTCTTTTTTGCAGTACCAAGAAGATCTGACATGATAGAGTAAAGAGAACTTGAGAAGAGAAGATGTTTGTCTTCACTGATGAGGTCATATGTTTGACTTCATTCATTTGTTTTTGGAAGATTTGATTGTGGACTTTCAGTTTTGTTGACTGCCATTGCCGTTTCAATGACAAACAATTATCCGTCATAAACATTCACACATAGTTAATAATAGATCATCAAACCATTTAGTAAACAGTGAATGGACCAAGCATCTGTAGACTTGCTCAGAATTTAAGGCTCAGGAATAGCCAATATTTTCTAAAATATTTTCTAAAATTCTGTAAGGGTTGGGGGTGGGGGATATGGGTGTATGTGTGTGTGCTTGTACAAGTACGTGTTCATCTGTGTCTGTGTGTGTGTGTGTGTGTGTGTGTTGTGGAAGCTGCGATACATAGTCTGGAAATGAGTGTGTGGAGGAGGGGGGTAGAGGAGGTGCAGGGTAATGTGTGTGTGTGTGTGTGTGTGTGTGTACGTGTGTGTGTGTGTGTGTGTGTGTTGGGGCTCATGTATGTTTATGTGTATTTGACTGTGCTTTCATATCTGTGAAACTGCATGTTTGGCGCATATCTGTTATACATGTGTGGGTGTATGTGTGAATGTGTGTCTTTATGTTTTACATTTATTTGCTGATTTATCACCATTGTTGTCTTATCTATTTATTTATTTGTTTATTTAGTTATTTATTATTATTATTATTATTATCACTACCTTTTTTTCATATTATAATTATTATTTATTCATTTATCTATTTATGTATTTATTTACTTATTTATGTACGCTTATCTATTATTTATTCACCTTTTTTTTTTAAAGCCCTGACTAAGCGCGTTGGGCTATGCCGCTGGTCAGGCTTCTGCTTGGCAGATGTGGTGTAGCGTATATAGATTTGTCCGAACGCAGTTATGCCTCCTTGAGCTACTGAAACTGAAACTGAAACTGTAAGGCTGATGAAAGAATTTCATTTTCATTACATATCCAGTGCAGGCAAAATCCACTGGAACACTACCTTTCCAGTGTGGGCAAAATCCACCAGAACACTACCTTTCCAGTGTGGGCAAAATCCACCAGAACACTACCTTTCCAGTGTGGGCAAAATCCATCAGAACACTACCTTTCCAGTGCAGGCAAATTCCACCAGAACACTACCTTTCCAGTGTGGGCAAATTTCACCAGAAAACTACCTTTTCAGTGTGGGCAAAATCCATCAGAACACTACCTTTCCAGTGTGGGCAAAATCCACCAGAACACTACCTTTCCAGTGTGGGCAAAATCCACCAGAACACTACCTTTCCAGTGTAGGCAAAATCCATCTGAACATTACATTTCCAGTGTAGACCAAATCCTTTGATATGATTTGATATGGATACTTACATAGCACCTGTCCTCAGTCAGAGACCAAGTGCTTTACAAACACGGGGTCATTTGCACAACAGGCCACCTGCCTGGGTAGAGCTGACATGTGGCTGCCATTGGACGTCATCATTTGTTTACTGTGTCATTCAATCAGATTTCAGGCACACACACACATGCACACTCACACAGACATGTAACATTTTACATGTATGACCCTTTTGTTTCTTTACCGTGCCATGTAGGCAGCCATACTCTGTTTTCTTGGGTGTGCATGCTGGGTGTGTTCTTGTTTCCATAACCCACCGAATGCTGACACACGAAGGGGGTTCAGGCACTAGCAGGTCTGCGTATATGTTGACCTGGGAGATCAGAAAAATCTCTACCCTTTACCCTCAGGTGCCATTATCAAGATTCAAACCCGGGAACTTCAGATTGAAAGTCCAATGCTTTAACCACTCCGCTACTGTGCCCATCAAGTGTAGGCAAAATCCATCAGAACACTACCTTTCCCGTGTAGGCAAAATCCATCAGAACACTTACCTATCCAGTGTAGGCAAGATCCACCAGAACACTACCATTCCAGTGAATGCAAAATCCAAAAGAACACCACCTTACCATTCTAGTCAAAATCCATCAGAACACTACCTTTTGAGAGCAGGCAGATTCCACCAGAACACTACTTTTCCAGTGTAGACAAAATCCACCAGAACACTACCTTTCCAGTGTAGGCAAAATCCACTAGAACACTACCTTTCCAGTGCAGGCAGATTCCATCAGAACACTACCTTTCCAGTGCAGGCAGATTCCATCAGAACACTACCTTTCCAGTGTAGGCAAAATCCACCAGAACACCACCTTTCCAGTCTAGGTAAATTCCATCAGAATACTATCTTTCCAGTGCAGGCAGATTCCACCAGAACACTACCTTTCCAGTGTAGGTAAAATCCACCCGAACACTACCTTTACAGTGTGGGCAAAATCCACCAGAACACTACCTTTCCAGTCTAGGTAAATTCCATCAGAATACTATCTTTCCAGTGCAGGCAGATTCCACCAGAACACTACCTTTCCAGTGTAGGCAAAATCCACCCGAACACTACCTTTACAGTGTGGGCAAAATCCACCAGAACACTACCTTTCCAGTGTAGGCAAAATCCACCAGGGCCATGACGGAACTGGCGTCCACCTCATGCAGTGTGACCTTGAGCTGTTTGCTCTCCGACATGTCGGAGGTGAACATGGCGCGGAAGTAGGGACTGGCAGCAGAGAGCACATTGCGATGGCAGGGGATCTCGGACTGGCCCACACAGATGTAAACGTCAATCAGCAAGCGTTCATCGAACATGGTCTTCAGCTCCTCAAGGAGCACCAGGTGGTGGTCCTTGTACTCGTAGGGCATCCTCTCCATGGTGACCCCCCCACACGCCTTCCCCAGCCACCTCCCTGCCTTCTCTGCCTGTCTGCCTCTCCTCCTGTGATGTGTCTGCCTGTGGGCCTTTGTCCCATCGAGGAGCTATCTTCACCCTGTCACAATACAGAAAAAAGGTCAACATGATCATGTTTGTCCCATCAAGGAGCTATCTTCACCCTGTCACAATACAGAAAAAAGGTCAACATGATCATGTTTGTCCCATCAAGGAGCTATCTTCACCCTGTCACAATACAGAAAAAAGGTCAACATGATCATGTTTGTCCCATCAAGGAGCTATCTTCACCCTGTCACAATACAGAAAAAAGGTCAACATGATCATGTTTGTCCCATCAAGGAGCTATCTTCACCCTGTCACAATACAGAAAAAAGGTCAACATGATCATGTTTGTCCCATCAAGGAGCTATCTTCACCCTGTCACAATACAGAAAAAAGGTCAACATGATCATGTTTGTCCCATCAAGGAGCTATCTTCACCCTGTCACAATACAGAAAAAAGGTCAACATGATCATGTTTGTCCCATCAAGGAGCTATCTTCACCCTGTCACAATACAAAGGTCAACACGATCATGTTTGTCCCATCAAGGAGCCATCTTCACCCTGTCACAATACAGAAAAAAGGTCAACATGATCATGTTTGTCCCATCAAGGAGCCATCTTCACCCTGTCACAATACAGAAAAAAGGTCAACATGATCATGTTTGTCCCATCAAGGAGCTATCTTCACCCTGTCACAATACAGAAAAAAGGTCAACATGATCATGTTTGTCCCATCAAGGAGCTACCTTCACCCTGTCACAATACAGAAAAAAGGTCAACATGATCATGTTTGTCCCATCAAGGAGCTATCTTCACCCTGTCACAATACAGAAAAAAGGTCAACATGATCATGTTTGTCCCATCAAGGGGCTATCTTCACCCTGTTACAATACAAAGGTCAAC
Source organism: Babylonia areolata (assembly GCF_041734735.1). Taxonomy (NCBI): domain Eukaryota; kingdom Metazoa; phylum Mollusca; class Gastropoda; order Neogastropoda; family Buccinidae; genus Babylonia; species Babylonia areolata. Next base: position 7,951,104 of record NC_134896.1, on the reverse strand, counting down.
ATGATCATGTTTGTCCCATCAAGGAGCTATCTTCACCCTGTTACAATACAAAGGTCAACATGATCATGTTTGTCCCATCAAGGAGCTATCTTCACCCTGTCACAATACAGAAAAAAGGTCAACATGATCATGTTTGTCCCATCAAGGGGCTATCTTCACCCTGTCACAATACAGAAAAAAGGTCAACATGATCATGTTTGTCCCATCAAGGAGCTATCTTCACCCTGTCACAACACAGAAAAAAGGTCAACACGATCGTGTTTGTCCCATCAAGGAGCTATCTTCACCCTGTTACAATACAAAGGTCAACATGATCATGTTTGTCCCATCAAGGAGCCATCTTCACCCTGCCACAATACAAAGGTCAACATGATCATGTTTGTCCCATCAAGGAGCTATCTTCACCCTGTCACAATACAGAAAAAAGGTCAACATGATCATGTTTGTCCCATCGAGGAGCTATCTTCACCCTGTCACAATACAGAAAAAAGGTCAACATGATCATGTTTGTCCCATCAAGGAGCTATCTTCACCCTGTCACAATACAGAAAAAAGGTCAACATGATCATGTTTGTCCCATCAAGGAGCTATCTTCACCCTGTTACAATACAAAGGTCAACATGATCATGTTTGTCCCATCAAGGAGCTATCTTCACCCTGTCACAAAACAGAAACAAGAGAGGCACGGCCTTCAAGACTCACTTGTGATACACTTAAAAAAAAAAAAAAATCTAATTGTTAAAATGTATTCTGTATTTGTTATTATAAAGCTTCGGGTTAATAAAAAGAAAAAAAAGTCCTAACCAGATTCGAACCCCGCGTGTTCGGGTGAGAAGAAACTGTCTTACCCATTACACTATTGTGGCTCCTTTACTGACGTTCTAAAATTTAATATTTGAACATACTTTTTAAAGGGCGATAAATCAATTGTGGTATTCGCAGTGAGAATGCTGTTTAAATCATATTATTCTGGTGTATCTTGGGCATTCAAAAAATCTTTAAGGGCAATAAAAAATTCTTTTTAAGTCCGCGGTAAAGGAGACGTGGCTATCCCCGCAATCACACTGCAACATTTAGCTGTTTTCTCTAGATCTAGATAGATGTACAAGTTTAGTCACACCCGCCAGGAATGTAGTACAACACAGTCGATTCAATTTCTCTTTTATATTCATTCTAGTTTTATAGTTTTAAAGTTGATATGAATATTGAGTATTTTGTTAAACTAATAACATGTAGAGCCAAGTACAAGTACTTCTAAACGTCGTAAGAAGTGAAAAGGACTTCATTTTGAGAAAAGTCAAGACTGGAAATTTTTTTGTTTCATCGTGATCAGTTCAAGGGTATTAACTCGCATGGTTTACAATTTTTAACTGTGAATTCCGACTGATTCTGTGGATATTTTTATGGCAATTTGGGGCATAATCCAGCAAGTGATGAGGCGTTCACAAATCTTTCTCTGAATAAATATTTAACAGTCTCCTTCTCCAACTTCCCATCACATGTTATCATGTATTGTCCATTGAATATAGGATTGAACGGGCAGGTCAACAACTTGAAACAAAATGGCGTCGTTCACGTTCACGAAGAATATGAGCACGCGCTTTGAATGTGTATAAATATGTGTACGCAACTGATTTTTGCCCATGACCTTCAGGGCTCAGCCAATAGATCTGTAAAGTCCACTCGTCATATTGATTTTAGTATTTTCCGAAAAAGACCACTTGGGCGAATGAAAATAGTGAAAGCCCTGTACACTGAGTAAAACACACAAGCTTTTTATGTATTGAGTATAATTTCAAAATGTAATGTTTAAGATGAGAAAGATAACTTTAAAGCAAATTAAGTCCCCTAGCATTAATTACAGATTAATTTCCCTTTTTTACTACCTGCACCAAAACGTTTGCAAAATAAATAAAACTTCCATGCTTAGCAAAAGAAGTTCCTGTTTGAACAAAAAATGATAATAATGACTGCTCTTGTTGTTGTGTCAGAATATCAGATCAAAGTGCCAAGTTTAGAGAATACAAAAAATATAAATATTACAGTAAATACAGTTTGCATATAATTAGGCTTCATTTTTTTTTTTTTTTTTTTTTTGGTGCCCATCCCAGAGCTGCAATATTGTTTTAAACAAGATGACTGGAAAGAACTGATTTTTTCCTATTTTTATGCCTAATTTGGTGTCAACTGACAAAGTGTTTGCAGAGAAAATGTCAATGTTAAAGCTTACCACGGACACACAGACACACACACACACACACACACACACACACAGACAACTGAACACCGGGTTAAAACATACACTCACTTTGTTTACACAAGTGAGTCAAAAAAGAAGCCAAATTATATGCAAACTGTATTTTACTGTTATATTTATATTTTTTGTATTCTCTAAACTTGGCACTTTGATCTGATATTCTGACACAACAACAAGAGCAGTCATTATTATCATTTTTTGTTCAAACAAGATGACAGGAAAGAACTGAATTTTTCCTATTTTTATGCCTAATTTGGTGTCAACTGACAAAGTATTTGCAGAAAAAATGTCAATGTTAAAGTTACCACGGACACACAGACACACACACACACAGACAACCGAACACCGGGTTAAAACGTAGACTCACTTTGTTTACACAAGTGAGTCAAAAAGGTCAACATGATCATGTTTGTCCCATCAAGGAGCTATCTTCACCCTGTCACAATACAAAGGTCAACATGATCATGTTTGTCCCATCAAGGAGCTATCTTCACCCTGTCACAATACAGAAAAAAGGTCAACATGATCATGTTTGTCCCATCAAGGAGCTATCTTCACCCTGTCACAATACAGAAAAAAGGTCAACACGATCATGTTTGTCCCATCAAGGAGCTATCTTCACCCTGCCACAATACAAAGGTCAACATGATCATGTTTGTCCCATCAAGGAGCTATCTTCACCCTGCCACAATACAGAAAAAAGGTCAACATGATCATGTTTGTCCCATCAAGGAGCCATCTTCACCCTGTCACAATACAGAAAAAAGGTCAACATGATCATGTTTGTTCCATCAAGGAGCTATCTTCACCCTGCCACAATACAGAAAAAAGGTCAACATGATCATGTTTGTCATCAAGGAGCTATCTTCACCCTGCCACAATACAGAAAAAAGGTCAACACGATCATGTTTGTCCCATCAAGGAGCTATCTTCACCCTGCCACAATACAGAAAAAAGGTCAACATGATCATGTTTGTCCCATCAAGGAGCTATCTTCACCCTGCCACAATACAAAGGTCAACATGATCATGTTTGCCCCATCAAGGAGCTATCTTCACCCTGCCACAATACAAAGGTCAACATGCCCCACCACAGAAATTACTGTCCCCTTCCAGTGTGCAAAAATTGCCCCACCACAGAAATTTCTGTCCATTTCCAGTGTGCAAAAAAGTGCCACACCACATAAATTTCCATCCACATCATTGTTGGAATGTTCCTGTCGCAAGATCAATAATTTCATGCAAAACTGTTATATCATATATTCATTTTCCCTTCAGAAAAGTATTGGTTATATATAAATATTTCCTTTTAGCATTTTGCTTACTTTTTAATAACCTCCATGACCAAAACATCCCTTGGCAAACAGCTGTCACTGAGCATAAAATAACCTTGGCACTGAAAGGATTAATTGTTTTGTTGCTGGTCATGGGGCTATATATGATATACTGGTCTTATTTCTTTTCTTATACTTTTTTTTCAATGTATTTGTATTTGTAGTTCTTTTTATCACAACAAATTTCTCTATGTGCATGCTAATAATAGTAATATTCAAATCATGTAAATACTTGAAATCAGTAATAATCCATTCCTATGAAGCTGTGTTTTTTTGTGTGTTTTTTTTTGTTTTGCTTTTGTGTGTTTTTGTTGTTGTTGTTGTTGTCTGTCTGTGAGAATGAACATGATCTCTAGTTGTATTTCAGAATTTTTTAATAACAAGTGGCGAAATTAAAATCAAGAAAAGCACAAGAAAAGCACCAGGGATAATACCTTTATAATAATTGCAAGAATACTGATTTATTTCACAATATAATATTCAACATGTGACCTTCTAATGTTTAAAAAAAAAGAAAGAAAAAAGTCTGACAATTAAAAAAAATAGTGAGAAGAATGGAGTTGGATATATAGGTAACTTCTGGCCTGATCAGCAACTGACTGAAAAATAGATACCTGCTGTTCCAGTAACGAAATGGCTTAACGCATGATCAAAGGGAAGAAATGGGGGTCTGTCGACACTTAATGTCATTTCCAGTTTGTTCTATTTTTGATTCATACAACTAGTTGTTTATCTTCTACTATTCCTTTTCATTTCATTTTTATTTTCCCGTGTGACATAAATTTTCTAAAAACTACATGTTGCAAAGTGAATGCGATCATCATAACACGAAACCAAGGCAAATCCTTCACGACAATGCTGAATGTGTTGCGGTCCAAGTCGTGGCGCTGCACACAGCATACACAAAGCACACACACACCACACACACCAACACACACAACCAGTAGCTGCACGCCTTTGCTTTGCTTCTAAAATCGATGTGCGTGTTGCTAATAACAGCTCCCTCCAATCGGCCTCTGAGTCATCGCCTGGCTAAAGATAACTCTGGCATCAAACTGCCCACACAGACAATCGGATGCAGACATGCCAAGGCACTGCCGCTGCTGCCACGAAGAATACATTTCGTCCGTCACTTGGGGGCCAGCTTAACAAAACCTCCAATCTCCCTCACTGTTCGGTATCTTTTGAGCGTTACTGCTTGACAATACGGTTATTTTTCTCCACCTGAACAAGTTTAGAAAGTAGATGCATTGATCATCAGCGAAATTCGAGGCATGATTCAGACCAAAAGTTACACTATTATTTCATTTCATGTCATTCCCTGCACATGCATGCATTACATCACACAAACAACCGTTGTGTTCATGATCGCCTGTTCATTCCATAATTAAATTGAACGCAGGTATATGCTATATTATTGTCATACCTCAAGACGTTGTCATGACTAGAAATGCACCATTGAAAATGGTGCTGTGTGGAGAACGATCTTGTACACGCCGCGTCAAACTTATTGGGTCAACCGTCCATCACATCACCAACAGTAAACAAAGGGAGGCAAGTCTACTGCTTGACTGCAAGACGAGTTATCCGCCACAGAGATACTCGAGGTTCCTCGTCGCCGTCGTCATCGTAGTTGCAGAAGTAGTAGTTGTTGTACTTTAAGCAAAATAGAGGTCCCTTTTCTATTATTATTTTTTTAGAATAATGCTTTTCCTGCAGACCCCTTCCCCCAACAGTGACCAAATGATCAACATATAAGTGTGGTCACTCTATGGAAGGAAGGAAGTTAGGAACAGTTTTATACACTGATCTAAAAATACATGTATTTTTAGATCAGTGAGTTTTATACCACTGAAAGAAATACCAAGTGAAGGAAAGCGGTGGAAGACGAATGATACTGGCCAATGGAGAGAAATGACAGTTGGCAAACAATCATGTTATTTGTTTTTATTATTTAAGACAACAGATAAGCACTGGTCTGCTTTCAGTTATTCATGATCGACTCCCTGTGTAGGGACTTCTATTATCTATGCTGAATCACAGAATGACTCTGAAACACCACACACACACACACACACACACACACACACACACACACATACACACACGCGCGCGCGCGCGCACACCCGGCGGCACACTGACACACACTGCCGTGGCACCGCACACACACACACACACACACACACACACACACACAACCATTTTTCCCCACATCGTTTTATACATTTATTTTTTTTACTGAGTAATGGGTCCTCCGTCTTCGTCCTATTTTTCCCCACTGATTTCTTTTTTTCCCTTTTTTTTCTTTCCCTTCTTTCTTAACATTCCTCCAATGAAATTAATATACAACACAAAATGACACTGTCATTAACAAAAAAGAGTAGCAACTCTACACATGGCACACTGCGACTTTTGTGTAGACTAACTGTAGATGAATGTATGTTTTCCGCAACATAAGAGTGAGAGGTCTCACTTGTATATTGTGTACTGATCAGTGATGGATATCGTGCATATTTTCAACACAGAGAAATATATATGATATATTTGTTGGCCAAACTTGAGGAAGTACAGAAAGTGGTTAAGAAAGCCACTGAGGGTCAAATCATCACAACGGCCAATCGGAATACCGTACCTACTGTACAAGAAATGTTCTAAAGTCCTTGAATGGCTAGACAGAGTGATAAGATCAGCATGGAGGAACCTGAAGATCAGTGACCAGTGGATGATAGCTGATGGCGTGTACACTGGCATCCCGAAAGAGCAGAATTCAAGTACCATCAGCCAGTTCAGACCAGTATCGCTCCTGAATGTCGATGGAAAAATCTTCTTTGCTGTCATGGCTGCAAGACTGACAAAATACCTCACAGAAATTGAGTTTCTGGATGTGTCAGTCCAGAAAGGTGGCATCCTAGGAGTTCCTGGTTGTGTAGAATATGCCACAATGATTTGGGATACAATCCGAGGAGCAAAGGCAGAGAAAAAGGACCTAGACGTGGTATGGCTGAATCTGGCAAATGCGTACGGGTCAGTTCCTCACGAGATGATCCAACTGGCTCTCGAGATGCACCATGTACCAACGAACACCAGGGAAATGCTGAAGTACTTCCATGGCTTCTCAATGCGGCTCACTACCAAGTAATACACGACAGATTGGATCAATCTGGAAGTGGGCATTGCCATGGGCTGTGCAATTTCTCCAATCCTGTTCGTGCTGGCAATGGAAGAGATCTTGAAGGCCTCAGTGAAGGGTACGGATCATGCCGACCTCGGCAAGGGATACCAAATACCACCTTTGAAAGCCTTCATGGATGACACAACAGTCCTTTCAACAAAAGAGGATGACACCCGTGAAATATTGAAACGGTTTGACGAGCTAGTTGCCTCAGCCAGGATGAACTTCAAACCAAAGAAATCATGGAGCCTCTTACTGCGGAAAGGAAAGGTAGCTGAAACGGTCACATTCACTGTAGGCAACCAAGCCATTCCAACAGTGTAAGATAAACCAGTCAAGAGCCTTGGAAGATGGTATGATAAGTCCCTGAAATACACAAAAAGAGGAAAGGAAACAAGCAGACAGCAGAAGAAGGCCTGCATATCATAGACCAGTGTGGCCTTCCTGGCAAATACAAAGTGTGGTGCCTACAGTCTATGCTGATACCAAAGCTCCTGTGGCCTCTATGATATCAGCTGCAGCACAGTCTAGTCGACTGAGGAAGATCAGCAAGTACACACGCAAATGGCTTGGTGTCCCACCTGGTCTCACTGATCACTGACGTGGCACTCTACTGTTGCCAAACAAAGCTGAGGCTACCTCTGAAATCCCTTGTCGAAGAACATAAGGTAAGGAAGGTAAGACTTCTATGCCCGAAGACTCAGGAGACAGTATTGTCAGATCCAGCCAACCCAACTGAGCTGAAGACTGGCAGAAAATGGAAAATCAGGGAGGCAGTCAGTCCAGCAAAGGAAAGTAGATGAGGAATTAATAGGACACACCCAAACCAACAGACAAGGCCTGGGTTCGACAAAGATGGAATGGCGGTCCAAGGCAAAGGGGAAATCAAAAAGAGACATGATCATAATTATGTGAGATCAAGAAGGTAGAGGATGATAAAAGAATCCAGAAAGCAGTCCAGCAAGGCCAGCAGGGGCAGTGGACATCATGAGAAAATGCACTCCAATGGACCCTCAGCTGGAGCGACATGTAGAAATGGCTCCTCTGGGGATCAGCTTCAATCCTCAGATCTGTGTACGACCTCCTTCCCTCGAATACAAACTTGGTGAAATGGGGGAAAGCAGAGGACCCTCCGTGCCCACTCTGCCATGGCAAACAAACAGCGGAACATCTCTTTAGCTCATGCAAAGCGGCATTAAGCCAAGGACGGTACACATGGAAGCAAAACCAACTGCTAAAAGAAATTGCACAAGTGGTGAGCACTGTCCAAGGACTGCCTGAGCACCCACACCACCAGAGGTTCCGGTAGAGTTCCTCACTGCAGAAGGCAATAAAGTCTGGCCAGGAACAGCTATAACATCCAAAGCATGGAAACGTGGGCTGCTGGACGGTGCCGAAGAATGCACATTTGACCTACCAGAGGGGGAGGAACACCCGGAAATCATCAGCAAGAGCGGCATGAGACCTGACATAGTACTCCACTCCAAGGCAACGAAACAAGCGATTATGATTGACCTCACTCAAGAAAAAAAAAGGCAGCAATACAAGGGCATCCAAATAAACAAACCTGATTTTTCTTCTTCTTTTTTTTTTTCCTCGTCTCTCTCTCTCTCTCTCCAAATATTCTGTGTATTTCCCCTCTGAAAATCCGAGTTATATTTCCCTGATTGGTAGTTATCTCATCCTGTCAACATTGAAGTTATAATGATTATATTCTCCATTCATTTTCCTTCAAGAACACGTATACTTTTACACACTTTAGAGCATAATTCTAATTTTTGTGTTTTTATTTATTGTTATTATTATTATTATTATTATTTTCTTTCTTTCTTTTTTTTTTTTGCTAGAGGTTGGTGATTATTTAGCAAAAATCGCAAATAGTTCTGGAAGAGAAAGGGGAGGGGGACCGGGGGAACTGACCATGCAATATCAATCCTCCCAGCACGCAGACCATTTCAAAACTTGGATCTGATTGCCATAGTAATTAACAATCACTGTCAATCACTGCCCCCCCCCCCCCCCCCCCCAAGCTCCCCCGCCCGCCCCGTCCCCCTCCGCACACACACACAATAGGATCTAGATCTATATTGTGTTCGAATAAAAAACAAAACAAAACCGCGTCGTGCTTGAAATGGAATTGTTGCGTTTCAAGCATGCAGCTTTCAGTTATACTGACGAATACCCATTTATGATGAAAAGCAGAAAATAGGATTCGGATAGGAATATGTCAATAAGCCTACTGGTAGCACTAAACTGATAAGATCTCACTCATTCACCCACACGGTCAGTCAGTGGATTGGGAGGTACCCGTAAAGTCGACAGCTCATTGCGTCGACAGCTCATTGCGTCGACAGCTTTCCAATTGTAAATTCTTATTTGTGCTATGTTCACTTTTGGAATGCTAAATGGCGACAAACGTCCTTCATTATTGACCACATCCTCTACACAACATCCTGTATCTATACTTAGACTACATCCTCTAAACTACATCCTGTATCTATAGCCAGACTGCATCCTCTAAACTACATCCTGTATCTATACCCTGACTATATCCTCTAAACTACATCCTGTATATCCAGACTACATCCTCTACACAGTATCCTGTATCTATACCCAGACTACATCCTCCACACATCCTGTCCACGCAATGAGCTGTCGACGCAACAGTGGATTAGATGTTCAATGAAGCAAGTTATGAAACTTCGAGGATTTTATACTGACTTGAGTGAAAAAAGGTGCTGCGTCAAACTCTTTTTTGTTTCTTTGTTTGTTTTGTTTTGTTTGTTTGTTGCACACTTGTTCTTTCATAGCTGTGGAAAAAAAAAACAAGCGGAACCCCCAAACCAGAAGTACGCAATATTCTGCATTTCCAGAACTGCGGCTCCGGCTCCATTTCATTTTAAATGGGTTACTTTGTGACGTCAGTCACTGAGCCATGGCATACATCCACCACATACATGTCTGCTTGCACTGATGGGTACGACTGATAACAAGCTGCTGCTCTTTTGTGTCAACTGAATGAACTAATCCACTGCGACAGCTATTTCTAATCGGAGGCGGCGACGGAACAGCTGAAACACCCTTCGGTCGGTACCTCCGCCGGGCCAAACATCGCTGTCTGCTGGGAGTTGCACCTGACCTCCGAACGATATGATGATAATATTACTATTAAAAAATTTAATATATCTTTCAAAGCTTGGTATTACTTGTTTTACAGACTTCCACGCTTGGACTAACATCAGCGCTGGGAGTGCCTCAGTAGTACTGACGTGTGTGCATGTCACGTTCGGTCAGTGTAGGCCTACTAGTAATAACTGATATCCGGCGGCCGTGAATAAAGCACTGACGGACGGTGTGCGCGCACGCGCGTGCCGGCCGTTGTGTGTGTGTGTGTGTGTGTGTGTGTGTGTGTGAGACTTAGAAGTGCCGTTGTGTGTGTCAACTTGAAGTGCCGTGTGTGTGTGTGTGTGTGTGTGTGTGTGTGTGTGTTATCTTCATTTTAACGTCTATTCACTATAAGTGTTTTTAGACGGTAAGGAGTGAAGTAGTGGATAAAGGAAAGGGAATGTATGTGGATATTAGTGTAAAAAAGTGTTCATGTTATGTATCAGAGGAAAGGTATAATTATTATTATAAGAAAAAGTCTAAAGAGATTGTGGTGTGTATTGAATGAGGTGTCATGGTAGGGAGAATATGTTTTTGCATATCAACAAGTATTAACCTACAACAATGTAAATATAAATAACAACATTAATTATAATACACCAAAGGAGGATACCAACTGGACTGGAGTTTAAAATTTCTGAAAACATTCTAAGCAATGAATAATCATTCAAAATCTTTTCAGTGGCTAATGAAATATTGGAAGAAAAGTCATCAACTACATCTTTTGGAATTAACGGTCTTATGCTCGGACAATGAATGAGTAGATGGCTTACAGTTATTTGCTTACCGCATATACATTTTATATTTTTTAGAAAATTTTGTACGAAAGGCATTTAAACGAATTCTATACATTAGACTTGTAATTTGTCTTGAATGTGCTGCTGGTGTCAAATTTAGAAAATGTTTGGGATTAGCTGCATTCTTTGTGTTTACACAACAGTGGTAATATTGATTATTTGAATCTATAAGTAATTTCTGAAATCGATATCTCGATACATTTTCTATACAAGTAATGCATTCATGTAGATCTAACTGGATGTCAAGTTGTACTGCGCCTTCGAAATTACGTGCTGCTCTTCTAGCTGCTTGGTCTACCCACTCATTTGAAGATATTCCACAGTGCGAAGGTACCCAACAGAAAGTTATTTTAATGCCCTGTTTTGTCAGTTGGTGAATAATATGTTTTATTTCCATTGTCATCTCAATTCGCTTCTTTGAATTTGAAGATTCTATAGCTTGTAGTACTGACTTTGAGTCTACACATAATAAAATTTCACTTACAGTTTTCGGAATGTCTGAAATATAATTTAAGGCCATAAGTATGGCTATAAGTTCAGCTGTGAAAATGGAATATTGTCTACCAATATAGTATAATTTTTCTGTTCTAAATGAAAGAATTACAAAAGCCGCTCCTGAATTACCACCTTCTAGAACAGATCCGTCTGTGTATATTTTTAGATAATTTGAATATTGATTTTCTATATGAGAGAGCACTTCAGGTTTTAACAAAAATTGTGACTGGTTCTTGGATAATTCTGTATAATCCATGTCAAAGGTAGCTTTACACTGCTCCCATTCAGTGACTGGTGAAAAAGTAGGTATTTTTGCAATTTGCTGGTCTTTTGATTCCGTAGCACTAGTGATATCTGATGCAAATGTGTTAATGGATGTCATAGACTGTATCGTCTTAGCTCTTTTAGCAAAATCTTTTTGTGAACTCAAATTAGCTTCTTCGTTTGAAAATGTTTCATATGCGAAAAATTTGATAACGAATTTCGCGGCTGAAGCTTTCCTTTGTTCATCAAGAGATAAAACACTTGCTTCTCTTAAGTCCCTAAATTTGATGTAAGAATGGGCACACCTAGAGCGAGTTTATAAGCCTTACAATCAATGCTTTGCAGCTTCTTTAACAAATGCAGTAGAGCACTGAAGAATACCTCTTGAGCGTATGTCAGGCGTGAACGTACGAGGGAGGTAGCGAGAGATATCAACGCTTGCCCCCAGTGCTGTTTATAAATTATTTTAAGGAAATTTAGACCTTTTCTTGCTTTGTTTAGTATATAGTCAATATGATAATTCCACGAAAGCTTTGAAGACTCGGAAAGATAGACTCCCAAAAATTTAACAGATTGTGTATATCTGATGATGGTACCATTTATTGTAAACACGGGGACTCGCGGCTTTTCTGGGTTTGATCCTGTATTAAACAGCATCATATTTGTTTTGTTTTTCTAAGGACAATGATAAGCCGTTTTCTGTCATAAAGTTGCTGATTTTATCAAGTTCCCGCTGGCATATTTTCTTTATGTAATTCAATGTCCTGGTAGGCGTTTTATTTTTCATTGTCACTTTCATCCATAAACAAATGTCATCAGCAAATTGAACCACTGAAGACTGTATCTTTAGCTAGCTTGTTAGGTAGATCCGCTAATAATATATTGAATAAAATCGGCGAAATTACTGATCCTTGTGGTAACCCCATGTGTATGTGAGTGTGTGTCAGTGTGTGTTCGTGCGTGCGTGCGGGTGTGTGTGTGTGTGTGTGTGTGTGTGTGTGTGTGTGTGTGTGTGTGTATGGCTAAGGGTATCGTGTGTGTGTGTGTGTGTGTGTGTGTGTGTGTGTGTGTGTGTGTATGTGTGTGTGTGTGTGTGTGTGTGTGTGTGATACAGATAAATATAAGACAGAGAGCCAATATCCATTTCAGTGTTTCAGGGCTCTTTTCACACTTGTCAACA